>NW_006399764.1:20164455-20215547 GCF_000299155.1 Elephantulus edwardii | reverse complement strand
TTTTTTTTCTTTTCTTTCAAGGGGGTCATATGAGAATAAAGTAAATGCTAACCTAATCTCTCCTGACTTATTGAAAGAAAAACAAAATAGAAACAAACTGTGGTTGTATGCCATCGAGTCAGAAGTGACTCAAAGCTGAACCTCCAGTGGTTGTAAATCACCCAGGAAGAGATTACTCATCTTCCTCCTGTGCAGAAGCGAGTATGTCTGAGCCTTTGAGTGGGCAGCACACTTTCTTACCACTGAGCCACCGGAGAGCCCTCCAAATCTCCTAGATGGACTTATTCAGGGAGAGAATGCTGGATGCTAAGACAGAAGCATAAGATAGATTCATCCAGTAACTCAAGAGTTCCAAGGATAGCTCGTGGCTTTTAGAACCTAGGAGCAGACAAGGGGCTTAACTTGAAATTACAGCTTGAATTTGAACATTGGCCTTCCAAATTGTGAAGAAATAAATTTCTGATCTCTAAAGCCACCCATGTGCAGTTTTTTTTTTTTTAGTTTTGCTTTGAGATGGCAGCAGACTCAGAAAGAAACTCATGGCATCTAGTCAGAACCTGCTCATAGATGACCCTATCTCACAGGATGACAGTGCCTTCTTTTCTCCTTAGGAAAGCTGGTGGCTTAGAAAAGCCACAGAGGCACCACCTTCACCTTTGGGTTGGCAGTGCAACTCCCTATGGACTCTGCCACCAGCGAGTTAAATGAGAGTACTAAGCACATAAAATACCCATTGGAATCAACTTAACTCAAATGTACTGATGGTGAGTAACTCCCAACTCATAGGGGAGATTCCATCAGGTTTTCAAAACTGTAAATCACAATGAAAGGAGATTGTCCATCTTTCTCCCTTGGAGCCACAGGCAGAGTCAAACAACAAGAGATACACAGTCTTTAAGAATGCAACTCTATGGGCTGTACCAGGACTACTAACAAGCAGATCTGTCCAGGAGAGGGTGCTCCTTGAAGGCAAGGATTTTGAAGCTCTGTCTCTCCTACTTTGGGCACATGGCCAGGAGGGACCAGTTCTTGGAGAAGGATATCATGCTTGGAAAGGTGGAGGGACAGAGCAAGAGAGGCAGAACCTAGATGAGATGGACTGACACAGTAACTTGGGTAATGGAGGTAGCTGTCTCAGAGACAGTGAGATTGACTTGGGATACGGCAGGGTTCAGAGTTGTTGTACATAGAGCCGCTTGAGTTGCAGGCAACTCTGTGACTTTTAACACTACCGCCAGTGATTCTGTCCTGACACAATGGCAATGAGACAGAGTTCACTCTTGAAGCAGGATTAGTTTCTGTTCTGGCTAAAAAATATACTAAGACATATATTCAAGTCTCCTAGCTTGCCAGAACAGAACTAAGAAAAGAGTATAAGAATGTATTATAGGAAAGAACAGGAAGACTATCAGTAATTTAAATAATAATGTCATGAGTAATATTCTCTGAAAACAGTTCAAATTGTATCTATTGGTGTAAGATAAAATGAAAAATCAATACCAACATTATAGATTCTCTCAAGACTTCAAAATACTATAATAATAATAATGACTAGTGAAACCAAGTAACAATCAATTGAGGTGATAAAGTAAGGCTATTGCTCCCATGTTAAAAATGAGAAAACAGGAGAAAATGAAGCAAAAAAGAAAAAGGATAAAGGCCTTTCATTGGTCTGGAATGCAATTTAGAACTGAGAGAATCATTTCACAATGGCCCTAGGTGCAGCTGCTTCAAAGTATCATTTTCCTTCTGCAAAAAATAAAAACTTTCAGAAAGCTGAGAGTAAACAACCAAAATTTAGCTACTATAGTCAGCTCAAGTTCCTAATAAAAGGAACTGGAAAGAAAAATAGGAATGGCTTGAAGGAGGGAGGGATGGGGGTTAGGATGGAAGATGATGGTCCAGGCATGCCCCAACTCACAAGGGGAGGTGGGCAAGAATCGTGCTTAATTTTGTAGCTGTCTGAATTATTGCAGTAGTTTTACCTATCAAAGGTCTACAGAAGTGCCCCAGACTTGCATAAGGAGTTCTGGTGGGGCAATCACTAAAGCACGTGGCTACTAATCGACACATATTTATATGTATGTTATGCATCAGAGAGTTGGACAATGACCAAGGAGGATAGAAGGAGAATTGATGCCTTTGAGCTGTGGTGCTGGAGAATAGTATTGAGAATACCATGGACTGCTAGGAAAACAAACAGATTCGTCCTGGAAAGGGTTAAACTGGGTGGCTCCTTGGAGGCAAGGATTCTGAGGCTCTGTCTAACATACTTTGGACATGTTGTGAGGAGAGACTGATCCTTGGAGAAGGACATCATGCTTGGGAGGGTGGAGGGACAGCGCAGGAGGGGAAGGCCCTCTGTGAGGTGTATTGATTCAGTGACTGGGATAATCAGGATGGGAGTGTTGGAGACAGTGCGATTGGCACAGGACAGAGCAGAGTTTAGGGCTGTTGTACATAGGGTCACTATGAGTCGGAAGCGACTAGACAGCACATAACAACAACAACAACGCTAACCAACACGTCAGTGGTTTGAAGCCACTACCTGTTCTGTGGGAGAAATATCTGGAAGTTTACTCTTTAAGACTCAGCCTCAGAAACTCTACAGGGTATGTTCCTCTGTCCTATTGGTCTACTTTGACTTGACGTCGACCTGACTGATGTGATGTTTTTCTCTGCACATGTAGAGATCCAAACCCTTTTCCTAACTCACTTCCCTTGTGCCAGCATATTATTGAAGAATCAAGAATGCTTAACTTTACTTTTGAAATTAGCTCAACATTACAGCTTATCAAGGAAGGACTTAGCAGAAGGAATTTAATCATCTTCACAAAGTTGGTTTATCATTTACTCAAATAATAATAAGACACCTCTACTTCTGGCAACCAATTCAGAAGAAAGAAAGACTGCAGGGTGAGAGCATGTCTTGCCCTGGTGTAAGGGCATGATCTCTAAAATATTAAAGATGATTAAACATCTAATCTTTGGAAACGCAAAATGATTAAGTGGAATTACAATTTTGATTCCCAAAATGGTATTAATTATATTATAATCTCTTTCAATTTGTTATGGACTGAGAATATAAACAAAATAGTTCCAAGTATAATTCAATTATTTTCTTAAAATCATTGCATTAAAAAAAAATCATTGCATTAAGTGCTGGGCTGCTAACCAGAACGTCAGTAATTTGAATCTTCCAGCTGCTCCATATAATGCCTATTATCTATGTATAAATTTTGTATGAGTATAATTAAGTGTTCTGAAATTCTCACTCTTATCTTATTCTCTTGTTATCTGTACTTTATTATAATCCACACTGTCAAATCCCTTTACATAGGTAGTAAAACACACATAAGCATTCTTCCAGTATTCTTCATTTTTAGTGAAGATCCTTCTGATGTTATTGTTGTTGTTATGTGCTGTCTAGTTGTTTGCGACTCATAGTGACCCTGTGTACAGTAGCCCTGAAACTTGCTTTATCCTATGCCAACTTTACTGTCTCTGACATACCTACCCTCCTATATTAGTCACTGCATCAATCCATCTCACCAGTGGTCTCTCTTTTTCTCCATCCCTCCTTCCTTCCAAACAAAATATCCATCTCCAAGGACTGGTCCCTCCTTGCAACATGCCCATAGAATGCCAGATGAATCCTCAGAAACCTTACCTTCAAAGAGCAGGCTGGCTTCACTCTCTCTAGGACGAATCTGTTTGTTCTGGCAGTCCATGGTCTATTCAACACTCTTCTCCAGCACCACAGCTCAAAGGCATCAATTCTCTATCATTCCTAGTCATTGTTCAGATCTCTGATGCATAGCAAACAGTTGCAAAGACTATGGCCAGATCAGGCGCACCTTAGTCTCCAGACTGACATTGTTGCTCTTCAGTACTCTGGAGAGGTCCCTGGCAGCTGATATCAACAATGATATCCCTTGTTCTGCACGCTCTTGAAAATATAGTTTGAATTTTTTGTGCTTCCATATCAATTTTCTGTTAGGATTGTTTTTAAATAATTCTCAGCAAGATTTTATTTGCATGTAGTATAAATATTGTTATACGTTGTTGAATCAGAGCCAACTTATAGCTGACTCTTTAGTGAGTTTTCAGAGTTTGTAAATCATGTAGGAGGAGAACGCCCATGTTTCTCCTGTGAAGCTATTGCTAAATTTGAACTACTTGCCTTTGGGTTGGCAGCACAATTCATTACCTGTTGGTCACCAGAGCTCACCTAATATAAACTATATTGTTCAATAAGTTCTGAACTCAGCTGAAGCATCTTTTCTTGAAAGAGAAGAAATATCCATCTCTTCTAGTGAGTTTTCATGCAGCTGTCTTTCAAACTTCTTAGCATACACAAGTGAGCATGTCCAGAGACATATCTCTTTGCTGGATTATCTCAATTGCTATTACATCAATTCTTCTAATTTTTAAATTACTCTGGTTTATTTACAAAGTTTGAATACATTATTTTTACAAACGATCCTTCCCATTTTCTTCATCTCACCCACCCATCGAATTGTGCAACCCTATGATTGACATCCTAACTCCCCCTTCCTCACCACTGTATTTCCACCCCTCCCACCTTGGATCCTCATACAGTATCTGTCTTTGTGGGACTGTTAGTTCACTCAGCATAATACTTTCCAGTCGCTCCTAAGTTAGGTGTGCTGCGTAGTATTCCAATGTATGAATGTACCACAACTTCTTAAAAACATTATTGTAGAACGAGTATGAGGATTTAAGGTGGCTAAGTGGTTGGAAATAGAGGAATGAGGATGGGAGGTACAGGGTGTTAATCATAGGGTTGCACAACTCAATGGGTGGGTCTTGGAGCCTTATTTTTGTTAATACCTTCAGTGCAATTCTGACTTTTCCCTTTAGTTCCACTAGGTTTTGATCTATCTATGCTACTTTATGAAGTAGTTCACTAAAGACTAATTATTTTTTGTTTTGTTGACTTACGTATCCTTTTCATTTTCTCTTGATACTTTCTTCATCATTTAACATTTTTTCAAAAGTTTCTACTGTATTGTAATTCAAGACTTGTATTTTTTTGTCAATTCTTTCAGCCTAGGGAATGTAAAAAATGTTCTTCCTTTTTTGTTTTCTAATCTGACTCTTTTCAAATTTTGTTATACTGCTTTGCTTTTCCTTCTAAATCTGAACTTTGAAATCTTCCATTCAGTTAGTTCTCTTATGTAATAATTTTTGCCTTTGGATTCCACTTCTCTACAATAAAAAGCAAGTTTCAGAGGCTTTCTGATGTATATTTCGGTGTTTTTTCCCCCCTGTATTTTTTACTAACTTTTGTATTTCTTCATTGATGATGTCCTTAATGTTATATTACATGTTTCTTGGTCTTCACTCATCAGTGCTCAGTGCATCAGATATACTCTTGACATGGCTTTAACATTCATGCTCAATAAAGTCAAAGTTGTATTTTAGCTCTCTCAGATTTGTTGTAGCAGCACCACTCATCTGTCGGTTTGCTCTATGGTGGTGACTTTAGCTGTGATGTTGGAAGCTTTGGCAAAGTGACCTCGAATGCCAGCAGGATTGCTCGTTCTGCGCAAGTTTCAGCAGAGCTTTTAGACTAAGATAAAGAAGCAGAACTGATCATCCACTTCTGACTGCAGAACAAGGCATAAATTACTCCACTCCAAGTTGATCCTGAAACTGAATAAAATTAAAACACATCCACAAAATGTGACCTTGATTTATCCCACCTGAACTTAAAATCCATCTCATGAACAGATTTGATGCCCTAGGCACGAATGACACAGACGCATTGTGGTCCTTCATGAAGGATCATTCAGGAAGAATTTAAAAAGGTCATTAATAAGACAGGAGGAAAAGAAAAGACCAAAGTACATGCCAGAAGCAACTCTAAAAGTTGCTCCTCAATGGATAGAAACCAAATAAAAAGGAATGAAAAGGAGAAGGTCAGCAGAAGAGTGGGAGGCTGTCAAGAAGATGGATGACTCAGTGCCTCTAACAATGGCTTTGAGCCTGGTGGAGATTGTGAGGATGTCACAGGGTGGCACAAGGTTTTGATCTCTGGTCCATAAGGTTGCAATGATCAGAGATGATTTGACAGAGTCTAACTAAAAACTAACAGATATGTCTCTGGGAAAAGTCCAGCTATAGAGTTTCTGGAGGCAAGGATTGCAAAGCTTCTCTGCTCATACTTTAGACGTGTTGCTAGGAGAGGCTAATCTTTAGAAAGGGAATATCACATGTGGAAAGGTGAAGGGTCAATGAAAGAGAAGATCCCCAATGAAATGGATTGATATGGTGACTGCAGCAGTGGGCTTACACGTGTTCGAAATGATGAGGATGGTACACGATAGGACAGGATTCAAGTTTGCTGTTCATAAGGTCACTATGAGCTTTACCCTACTCGACAACACCTAACAAGAACAGCATCTACAAGCTAAGCTGTTGTGGATGATCTAGGGCAGCGTCTATTCCTTGTCTTCTTATCTTTTAAAAGCTGCTTGTGTTCCTGCCAAATGACTGTCTGCCCTCAATCTCAATACCATCACCACATCTCCTCTCTGTCCCTTATGACTCCTTCTTGCAAGAATCTTGGTGCAGCAGTAGATAGACCTGGATAATCCGGGATAATTTCACTGAATGAAAATCTTAATCATACTTGCTGATTTCCATCAGCTACGTAACGTAATATAGTCACAGTTTTTGGTAGCTCTGATGGTTACGTGATAAGGAGTTACTCTGTCAGCTCCAAAGTACAGGCTATGACTCCATTGACTGCTCTATAGGAGAAAGATGGGCAGTAAATCTCATGTGATTGACTGCCTCTGGAAGCCCACTGCAATGTTAGCTATGAGTTAATTGCTACTTGAAGCTGCATGAAAACAACAACAACAACAGTTGAGGATTAGGAAACAGAAATCTTGAGGATGTCATTATTTAGCTATCATAGCTTTTAAGTAAGATTTGGGAAGACATCTGTATGTGTCTCCTGGAAAATATGATACATGTAGGCATTGATGATTCTTGTTTATCTTTAGAAGTGAAGGTTGAGGAACAAATGACCTTAATAACTATAATACTTAAAGCAAGCCACAACAGCTTGCAAAATTTAGGAAAGAGATTGGTTGTCTTTGAATAACGCTCCATTATTTTAAAATCTAGGATATCTGGTAGATCAAAATTTAAGTACTAGGTGATTGTCAGTCCCTAGGAAAAAACCAAAATACAATAATAAAATAGATAACATTTTAAGATTTTCTCTTCTATACTCTCTAACCTTGAACTTGGAAAGGATAAAGAGATTAAACAACAACAACGACAACAAAAGAACAAAAGTCTAGACCAATCTTCTACTTATGAAAGTCACAAGAGAGACCTAAGATAAGGAAAGGGGGAGTTATTGGTACTGTGAATGAAGTTGAGCTACTATATTGTACTAAACTGGAATTTAGAATTGTGCCACATCACCTTAAGTCACATCTAAGTAAAGTTCCTTTATACGTTGCAATCCTTACTCTATGGCACGCAAGTAGACTCTCGTTTGAGAAGGCAACTTTTCTCCCATTGAATCTGAATGCCTTCCAATTTGAAGATCTCATCTTCTGACACTATAGCAGAAAAATGTTCCACTGCTATCAACAACGTTTTCAATGGCACATTATTTCAGAAGTGGATAACAAGCCTTGCTTCCTAACTGTCTTAGCCTAGAAGATCTATTGAAATCTGTCCACCACAGGCAAACATGGTGGTATTTGCAATGTCAGGTACGAATAGCTTTTAGTATCCTTAACATGTGATCTACCACAGTACATCAAATTGGCAGGTAATTAGTATAAAATGTATGTACCATTTGTAAATTCTCATGAAAATTGATTCAGAGTCCCTTGGCATTGATAAACTTACTTTTTCCAGAAGTTTCACTGATCATTGTTGCTATTGCTCAATCTGGAAATCAAGTTTTGTTCAATCCACAGCTGCTATCTTAGTATGGAAGAAACCTGTAGTTCGGTTCCATTCACTGACTTGACAACAACTCATACTGACCCTCTAACCAATAGATATGAACCTGACTCTATCCTGGGCCATCTTCACAATCTCTGATATGCCAAACCCATTGTTACTATCACTGTGCAAATCCGTCTTGTTGGGGTTCTTCCTCTCTTTCTCTGCCCTTCCATATTTATCATTAATAATCTAGAACAAATTCCTAAATATTCTTTTGCTCAAAAGACACATTTAATTTAATGAATTTACAACTAAAATGAGGAAAGAGTCTGTAAGAGCTAGATCATCAAAAATTCAAAATCTGACCTGTTAACTCAAGTCTTTATGAAGTTGTTTTTGCTGCTGTTAGCGGCTGTCATCCATTTATGACTCATGCCAACATCATTGCAAAAAATCAGAACAACTCTTTGTTATCTCCATGGTCAGTTTCTGATTGAACTACTATGATCTATCAGGTTTCAGTGGTTGATTTTCAGAATACACGGTCAGGATTTTTTTTTCCTGGTTCATTTTAGCCTAGAAACTCTGCTGAGATCTGTCTAGCATCATTACAACATGCAAGACTCCACTGAGAGAAGTAGTATTTGGAAGAGGTAGAATTATACATGAGTTGCATTGTCTGAGAATAAAAAAAAATATCTCTTCATGCAAAATAAGCATTCTATCACTGAACTACCATAATTCCCCTCGTTAAATGATCATTGTAATGATCATATTGTTACCAGTATTGACATCAATGATAAAAATCAGGAAATGCATATTCCTTACTCTAGGTGATCACTTTTGGAAACGACCTAAATTGGACAAGCTAGTTAATTCTTGGAAGCAGTAATTTACCTTGAAAAGGGCTTTACTCTATTTCTGAAGAGAAGTGCACTCTATTCTTTTGTCCATAACACGATACTAACATCTGACAACAATTAAGAGAAATGACAGCACTTAGCCTCCCCAACTGCAGAAATCACAAGGGAACAGAGAACTGGAGGGGGAAAATGTCCAGTGATTGAGTACAAATGAACCATTGTATGAAACAATTCAGATAAAACATTTGCAGTGCAGTATAAGAAATAATGTTTTTCAAGGGACATTACTTTGACTACTAATTATCTAACTCCTAACTTACAGTGCCCATGACCCTGGCTTTTTATACTGTGTGAGCAATTTCAATTTGGAGGCGTATTGCTGGCCAACCACAGTTTCCAGCAAATCAATTAGACACCAGCAAGAACTTCTCCTATTTATAAGTGCAAATTATAGTGTTTTCTCCCAGTGTTTCTTAATTTAAGTAACGTCTATTATAGGCTAGGCAAGCAAGACCATTATTTAAAATTTCCCCAGCCCATTTTCCCCCTCTTAACTCCAGAGAACTAATCCTGCCAAAGATTTCTCAGAATATGTGTCTGGAATTCCCCTACATGACTCCTGGGTCACTGAGAAACTGTTAGCATTCAGTGAACTTTACACAATTAGCTCTGTCCTTTGGGTGTTCAAACACATTTTCTTTATCCTTACACTGTACATAGGAAAGGAAAATTTACAGTGGCAATGTAGTCTTGCAATCTTCTTTATTAAGGTCTCTCTGGGCACTTTACAATCATTAAAAGTTATAATTAGCACTGAAGCACATTCAACTCCTAAAAGGATCATTTTTTAAACTAATAACTTTTTTTAAACATCTGTATTTTAGAGTCTCAAAACAGTTTAAGTGCTCCAGCTTCGACAGATAATGACTTCCTCAGCATAGACGGAAGAAACCAGAGTGTTCCTAAATACTCAGAAACGTATTTCCTAAACCCCTCGAGATTCTGTTCTTTGAAAGCAGCCAACTATTTAGGTAATTGGGATAAAATGTATTTATTGTACAAAAGTGGCAAGTAAGGAAGTAAGTAGAATAGTAGAAACTGCAAGGAGAGTTGTGAATTTTCACCCATGTCTTAAGAATAATGGTCCTTACAATTAGGCTTTCCACACTGATCTCATCTGGAAGGTTTTATACAAGGTTTTACTTGATGCTTTTTAACAGACACAGCTAGTTGCATTATCCTAGCCATGTTAACATTGACACGTGTGCACGGTACACCATTCTCATGGCTGCTTCCATGTTTGAACCTACTGTTGCTGCACTCTGTCAACCAGTCTCTTTGCGGGTCTTCCTACTTGCCTCCAATCCTCTGCTTCACTAAACGTGATGTCTTTCTACAGAGATAAGCATTTCTTGGTGACATGTCCAGAGTAAGTGAGATGCAATCCCATCTTACTCACTTCTAGGTAGCATTCGGACTGCATTTTTTCATAGAAAGCTTTGTTTCTTTCCTTGACGGTCTCTGTTGACCTAGTCCACAGGGGATGGAACCTACTAACCCAGGTTCCCTGTGTTTCTCTAGTTCAGATCCAATAACAGCCCTGAAGGAGAAAGTGGCTGCAATTTCCTCTTGCACAATTTACAACCTCAGAAACCCAGTGAAGGGTCAGCGATGAGACTGGTCAAAGACAGAAACCGCCTCATTAATATTCTTCGTGAACACCACGATTCAAAGGTATCAATTATTTTTAGGTATTCATTACTTATTGTTCTGCTTTTGTGAGTGTATGAAGCAAATGAAAATATTATGGCTTGGATCAGGTATATCTTAAACCTCAACGCGGCATCATTGCTTGATAGCACTTTGTAGTGTTCCTGTGCAGCAGACAGTGTGCACTGTAATGCATAGTTAGGTATCTTGACTGTTGCTTCTAGAGGTATTGATTACGGATGCAAGTAAAATGAATTCCTTGGCAACTTCAGTCTGATGTTTATTTTGATGTTGCATTTTAGCTCATTTGTGATTTCTATTGTGATAATGGTTGCCCATGGTGAACAGTGTTTGGTGGAGCTCCCCAATTAAAACAAGCTGGGAAGCAAGAGTGGCATCCACTTCCAAAATAACTTGCCTCTGGAAACTCTATGTACATGGAGAGACGATGAAAGTTATACAAGCGTTCAGGTCTTTCATTCATGTATGACTTGAGTCATGTATAACTTGATGTCACTTAACAACAACTTCAATTTCTTTCCTCTACCTTGAGATATAGCTATATTCCCAATATTTTCTCCTCAGTATCACCCGTCTGGACTATATATTAACACAGTTATGGCTACCATCATTGTCAAGAACTCTAAACTATCTATTGTTTTATGCTTCTGGCAAGACAACAAGTGAGCATGCCACAGTTTTATGGATACCGGCAGCAAACACTATATTTTTTTTAACACTATGCTTTAAAGATTGGTAAAGATTATAATTAGGGGTTTTATTTTTAGATGTAATATTACACTGAAAGTTTAGAATTCTCTTCATTTTTATTGTACTTACTATTGATGTCAGTGTAACTGTTTTTATTTAAATAAAGTGTTATTTTTGTTAGTGCTTATTGGTAAAAATATGCTTATTTTACCCTTCTAGTACACTGATCATCAATTTGATGCACTGAAGTAACCTGGGGTTGCTGTGATACTGACCCTTGTGCCATTGGGATATTAATCCCATAATGGTCTTCTAGTGGACAGTGTTTGGTGGAGCTCCCAGTTATAAAACAGGTTTGGAAGCAGGAGTGGCATCCACTTCCTAAACTGATGCCTATGGAAACTCTATGAACTTGAAGAAATGACAAAAGTTATAGAAAGGTGTTAAGTGTTTTGTTCATAGAGTTGCTATGAGTCATATACAATTCAACATTAATTAACAACAACAACAACAACAACAACAACAACAACAAAAAACTATAAAAAAACAAATCCTAAATCACAGTAGTAACAATAACAAAGGTATCACTTTTTTTCATGGCTAATTCCATATCAAACAAGACTAGTAGAATATGCTGTTAAGAAAGGATTAATACTTTCATTAAGACAATTATGTAGATGACCAGTGAATATAAGAAAACTAAGGGTGTCCTCTCCTTTTATAATTTCTGCTTTTGAACAATATTAAAAGAAAAAGGGATAAATAGCCTGTCAAGTCAATGTGTGCTCCAGGACACATTCCCTTTATTAATAGTCATAGTTTTGTAGCCTATCCCTCACCTAAGGCAGTTTATGAATAATGCTCCATATCTTATCAGATACCACGCAGCAATGGTAACTGTCTCGTGACAGACTCCCAGCAAGATCTGGAAGCAGGCAGACAATAGCTTCTTGTGACAATAGCTTCTGCTAGGTCTCCTATGTTCTCCTGTTCTGGGGGTATATCAGCAGCAGAACAGCTAGAGTTAAGACTTGGCAATGTTACTTATACCTTCCAGCTGGTTTTCAGAGACAGTAAATAACACAGGAAGAGATTGCCCGGTTTTCTCATGTGAAGAATCTACTGGATTCAAACCTCACGCCTTTGGGTTGGCAGGGCAGCTTTTGACCACGAGGCCACCAAAACTTCCAAATGCAAGTGTACCAGAGAGCCGTGGGAAAACACTTCCCATACTCCATGCTCCACGAGCTACCTCACCAAGAAACAGGCTAATCCTGCATACATAATAAATTGTGTTCAACAAGATAAACTCTGAAATCAGGAATCCCAATGTTTTATCATGGACTGCATCTTCCTGAAGAAAAATGAAGAAAAGATTGAAATTTCCAACAACTTCATCTTACTTGGATCCACAATCAATATACTTGATACCAGCAGTCAGGAGATCAGGAGATGTACTGTGCTGGGAAAGTCTTCTGTCAGGGTCCTCTCCAAATTAAAGGATAGGAATGATGTCAATTTGAACAGTATTGTATCCTAATTCAGGCCATGGTCTTTTCAGTCACACGCTGTGCATCTGAGAGCAGGAGAAGGAATAAGAATGACAGAGGAAGAGTTGATAACTTTGAATTGTGGTATTGGAGAAGAGTGCTGGATATCCCATTAACTGCCAATAGAACAGGTATTTCTTGGAGAAGGTGAGGCCAGGGTGCTCACTGGAAGCAAAGATGATAAAACTGTATTGCGCATACTTTGGGCATGTTGGTAGGAGAGGTTATTACTTGGAGTAACCATCGTGCTTGGAGAAGTGCAGGGATGGTGAAAGAGAGGAGGACCCTCAACTAGATATATTGACACTGACTAGCCAATGGGCTCAAGGGTTTCAGAGACTGAGAGGATGGCACAGGATACAATAGGGTTCAGACCTGCTGGGTCACTATGAGTTGCACTCAACTTGAAGGCACCTATCAAGAAAAACAACATAATGAAGTGTAAGCAAATATGTCTACCTACCCACTACCCCCAACCCCAAAGGAAGACGCAGACAACAAACAAATGTATCCTACTCTACTCTGGAGTGAGATACTCTCTCTGTCTTCCAAGCCTATGTGTTGTTGTTGTTGTTCTGTGCTGTCAAGTCACCTGCAACTCATAGCAACCCTATGTACAACAGCTCTAAACCCTGCATTGTCCTGTGCCAATCTCACTATCTCTGACACACTCACCCTGATTACCCTAGTCGCTGAATCAATCCATCTCATACTCATCGAGGGTCTTCCTCTCTTGCGCTGTCCCTCCACCCTCCCAAGCATTACGTCCTTCTCCAAGGACTGGTCTCTCCTTGCAACATGTCCAAAGTATGTCAGACGAAGCTTTAAAATCCTTTCCTCCAAGGAGCAGCCTGGTTTAACCCTCTCCAGGATAAACCAAACCTATTTACAATAATTAAAAGTGTTGGAAAAGCTGCTCACTATAAAACCAGTCTCCCTGTTCTTATTTCCAAGATGCACCTTGATTATATTTCCTCCAAGACAGCCCATGTTATAGTCAAGACTCTTTACCAACAGCACAATTCAAAGACACTCACTTTTCTTAGATCTTCCTTATTCATTATCCTTCACCAGATGTACAAAACAATTGAAAATACTATGGCTTAGGTCAGACACACCATAGTCTTTAAATTACTAGCCTTGCTCTTTAGCACCTTAAAGAGGTTTTTGACTGAAGATTTGCCCATTTTAGTACATCTTTAAATTTCTTTACAGTGGCTTAAATTCGAAGTTGTTATAATTAATATTCTAGCCCTTTATCTGCTGTGTGACTTCAAGAAACATACGTGTCAGACAAATACTGTATAATACCATTATTGTAGAAATAGGATAAACAACTAGTAAAATGTGTATGAGAATCCAAGAGGGGATAGAGGGGTGAGGACCTGGGGATGAATCACAAGGTCACACAACTTGATGGGTGAAGGGAGAGGTGGGTAAAGGAAATGGGAATGATCTGGAATGAAAAAAACAATGCATACGAACTTTGTAAGTAAGCCAGTATAAAAATAAAAAAATATTTTTTAAAAAGAAACAATCTTTATATATTTTCTTGAAGTCCCAGTCAATGTCATCAAATGGACTTGAATTTATAGTAACCCTCCACCAATTTCTGGGGCTATAGGTTTGAGGCTGTAAATATGAAACTATTTCCCACCTGTCTCTATTTCCCCGCCAGTCCCTCACTGAGCAGCCTGACATTAAGGAACAACCCCACAGGGCTCTTCCGGATTTTGCAAACCCTGCAACTCTCTCACTTGCTAGTTTCCTACCATCCTTCTCTGCATTTGAATGTCCTATTTGCATGTGAGCATTATGTGCAAAAAAAAATATGGTAATCTTGACCTACCTGTTTTTCTCTTCTGTAACATTTGGTATACAATTATCGAATTGTCTTGGTGAGAAGATTACATTATAATGAATATAAATACATCTCCTGAGGCCCATATAGATGCTTAATAAATACCAGATTTCCTTAGAGCACCAAAGCCCCTGCTAAAATACTGTGAAGAGTATAGTGATTACATCTTCCTGTATTAAGAATTTATATTAAGAACTTCCACTCACTCTCAGCACATCACCTCATTCAATCTATAACATGATTCTTTTCCCTGTGCCACGTGTGGTAACTATTGATGTTAATGGCTTTGTTTGTTTGCTTATTTTTTTGCTCTGTTTGATTTTTTAAACAAAATTGTCATGGAGCCTGGTAATGCAGAGATAATTTAGCTGCTCTTTTTCCAATAAGCACATATATCCCAAATCTAAAATCTTTGTGGCCAAGGTGAATCATTTGTTGCTGTTAGGTGTCATCTAGTTGGCATCAACTCACATCCTGGATCATCCTCCCAATCTGAAACTGAAGGGGCAGCAGAAACCCCATTTTTATAAACCCCCATTAGCGCTGGGGGCAGAAGTGGGCCATAAAAATTCTTGGCTTAGGGCAAGCACGAGTGCCCCGGGCAAAGCCTAGTCTGTCCTTGAAAAAGTAAGGAATTAACTAGTGTCTACGTGACACAAAAGAAGTAAAGGCGGGCAAAGTAGCCAGTCCATCAAAAGTCAACCCACCCACCAAGATCGCAATCCCCCTGCCCTAACAGGGGCACTCAAAAGAGCTATAAAAGCAAGTGGGAGGGGAAACTGGGGCTTTTTTTCCCTTCACCACCTTTCTTTTTTTTTCTTTACCACCTTTCTGAGGAAGGCGAAAAAGCCTCCACGCGTGGAGAATTAAACAATAAACGCTCTTGAAATTTCAGACGTGTTTTTAGATTTCTTTGAGGGGCATTTCGTGGGCACAACAAAACGCAGAACCCAAAAAGTTGCAAATAGAAATACCATTTGACCCAGCAATTCCACTACTGGGAATATACCCCAAAGAGGCCATAACTGCCACCCAAGCAGATATATGCACACTGCACACCCATGTTTATCGCAGCTTTGTTCACAATAGCAAGGAGTTGGAAATAACCTAAGTGCCCATCAACAAACAAATGGATCGTGAAGCTGTGGTATATTCACACAATGGAACACTTTGCTGCATTGAAAACAAGGAACTCATAAAATACTTTTCAAAATGGATGACCCTGGGGGACATTATGCTCAGTGAAATATCTCAGTTATGAAAGGACAAATACTGCATAGTGCCACTATTGTAAAATGAGACTGACATAGGGGTTAGGTTGAGACTGAGAAAGATGGGATAAATTATGTATACTGTTTTCAAACAGGAGAGAGGGAGAGGGAGAGGGAGGGAGGGAGGGAGAGAGAGAGAGAGACAACTGTTTAAAACGTAAATGTCATTAGGTATCAGCTGTCATGACATGAGTCCAGAACGAAGGCTGCATAGTGGAGTGGACCTGGGGGGAGGGATTGTATAATAATGAAAGAAATTTTCTTTTACCTTTCAAAGAGAAGAACGAACTGGAGGGGAGGAATGGACAGGGAGAAAAATGCAACAATGAATGAACGAAAATCCAAAATCTCTGTAAGTTTTCATTAAAATTAATAATAATTTAAAAATATTAAAAAACAAAACAAACAAAAAAAGCAAAACAACCCAACAACTGTGGCTTGGATTAGATGCATCTTAATCTTTAAACTGACATCCTTGCTCTTTAGCACTTTAAAGGGGTCCATGACATCAAATTTACCCAATGCAATAAATACATCTCATTTCTTCCCATCTGTTACCATGGGTTTTGATTGTGGATCCAAGAACAAGAAGTTACTGACAGCTCCAATAAGAAGTCCTGTAAAGCAGAAAGCTCTGGTAGCCTCCTGGGTAAGGAGTTGCAGTGCCAACCCAAAGGCAGAAGTTTTTAATCCAGTAGCTAAAAAGATAGATTTACAGACGTTGAAAACCACTTATGGGTCCGTTCCCACTTGATGGCAATGAATGAGGTTGAGTAAGGCAGAGTGAAACTCCCCTCCCTCATAAAATCTCCAAGACTTTCATCTTTACCCTATCAAACTGAAAAAAAACCAAACTTTCTTGCATAGCTTTCTTTACTAGTAGACTTGAACCCCTGACCTTTCAGCTAGAAGGTTACTCGTTGTTCACAAGGACTTTTAATAACAGCATGTTGTTGTTGTGTATCTTGGAGTCAGAGCTGAAACATAGCTGAAGTTCCAATGGGTCTTCAGAAGCAGTAAGTCACACAAGAGGAAACTGTCTGCCTTTCTCCCATGAAACAGCTGCTGGATTCTAACTACATATCTTGAATTCGGCAGGACAACTCCATATACCAGCTTCTTACCTTGAGGTTTACTTAATATAGTTAAAAAATCTTGGGGGGAAATAAATAAACTTTAACTATTTACTGGTCCACAAGCTAGACAACCTTTGGTTATTTTTGTTTTGTTTATCATCTTTGTTGTTTTTCTCGCCTCATTGTGTTATTTTAAGTAAACATCTGTTTGCCCATATGAGAAAAACAATTTTTTTAAAAGAACTGCTTTTGAGAACAAGAGATAATTTTGAGTTTGGGTGGAGCACTGTATTATTGGAAAGTTTTTCTTGTTCTTGGTTTACAAAAGTAATTGAATTATCTAAATTATCTACTTAAACTCTGGGTTTATTCCATATAAGGCATTTGACATGCAGAATCTAAACATAATCTTGACTTCTGAGGTATGATAATCTGTTTATTGGTCATCCCCTAATACGTGCACGTTGTTGTTACTATGTGCCATCAAATCAGAACAACTCAAAGCTGACCCTCCAATGAGTTTTCTGAAGCTGTAAATTACATGAGGTAATTTCCCATCTTTTTTCTCATGGATCAGCTGGTCCCACTTTACTTTGAGTTGGCAGCAAAGCCCTACCAATACATACAATTTTGACTGATTTCTAGTAAACTGCTTCCAAATTTAGAATTTTTGGAAAATGTGATATTAAAGGTAGCTTATGTTGCTGCTGAGTTTCTTTATGAATGAAAAATGAGACACAATTGAAAAATTTTAATCAGGATAAAATGATAATATTTTGTTTAAAATTCTAAAAGACCTATTGACTTCTGTATTGAGAATGAAATAAAACAGAAAAATTCATTAAGAGACTTTAACAATGAAAGAGGTATTTTTTTTTTCTTTTCAAGGAGAAGAGCGAATTGGGAGGAGGGAGGAGGTAGGGAGAAAAGTGCAACAATGAATGACTGGAAACCCTAAGTCTCTGTAAACTTTCATTAAAATTAATTAATAAAAAAATAGTTTAAGGTTGAGCAGGTCTAAGGAAAAGTAGACAGGGATAGGGAATTATCCTAAACCTACAACAAGGGGAAGCTGTCTCTAGTCTTGAGCCTAAGAGATCACAAGGGAATAAACACAGTTCAAAAAAGGTAAATTAAATAAATAAATAAAAATAAAACAATCAAATATAAGAGTAGATCTGACATAGTAGTAACACAGGAAATCAAAAGAAGGCAGCATATTTATGGTTTGGCTTAAGGTTATAGCAACTTGGTATTAAATAGAAGTGTTAGAAAGGCAAGAAGTTGGTAGAAAAGGTGTTTTATTATAAAGAATAAGTTTATTATTTATATTCATGTGATTTTGTTGTTGTTGTGATTATGTGCAGTCGAGTCGCCAGTGACTCATAGCGACCCTATGTACAACAGGCCTGAACCCTGCTCTATTCTGTGCCAATCTTACTGTCTTCGACCTACCTACCCGGATTACCCCAGTCACTGAATCAGTCCACCTCATAGAGGGTCTTCCTCTCCTGTGCTGTCCCTCTGACCTCCCAAGAATGACGTCCCTCTCCAAGGGACAGTAAGCACTTCAGATCCTACTCCATAAATAAGTTACCATGTTTGATTAATAGTTACCACGTACCATGCACAACTAACAACATAGAGCTTCATTGCCAATGTTGGATTTTTTTTTTAGTAAAATTAAAAAAAAAACACAAAAAAACAACGAACCAAACAAATACCCCTAATCTATTTAAAAGGAAACTGAAGTCTTGGTGGGGAGGTAGAGCAATTCAACTGGATTTGGGGGCGGGATGGGGGGGAAAACCAATGAAATTGACATTTAAAACATGGGAGAGAGTTCTAAATAGATTAGCACAGCTGAGCTCCAATTTGAAATTTTTTACCCATAGGGTCGCTATGAGTCACAAGCGACTTGACGGCACATAACAACAACAACAACATTGAACACTAACATGTATACCACACACGGAAGAAGTTTTGGTAAAGAAAATGAAAAATGGTTGCACTAATCATTAATACTAAGGAAATGTAACAATTCAAACTTGATTTAGAAGAGTACATGGAATAAGTTTTACAATTGCTGATGTCAGATTTATCTTAGATAAAAGCAATAAAGACCAGAAAGATATTTACCCATGTAAGCACTTGATTGTACGAATCATAACAAATTATGGATAAAATTGCAAAGAACAGTAATTACAGAACACATGATTGTGCTCATGCAGAATCTACATAAAGAACAAATGCTAGTTACACAAACAGAACATAATGAGCAAGATTTAAAGTTAGGAACTATTGTTGTTGTTTGTTGTTATGTGCCGTCAAGTCGCCTGCGACTCATAGCGACCCTATGTACAACAGCCCTAAACTCCGCTCTGTCCTGTGCCAATCGCACTGTCTCTGACACTCCCATCCCAATTATCCCAGTCACTGAATCAATCCACCTCATAGAGGGCCTTCCTCTCCTGCACCGTCCCTCCACCCTCACAAGCATGATGTCCCTCTCTAAGGACCAGTCTCTCCTCACAACATGTCCAAAGTATGTTATACAGAGCCTCAGAATCCTTGCCTCCAAGGAGCCACACGGTTTAACCCTTTCCAGGATGAATCTGTTTGTTTTCCTAGCAGTCCATGGTATTCTCAATACTCTTCTCCAGCACCACAGCTCAAAGGCATCAATTCTCCTTCTATCCTCCCTGGTCATTGCCCAACTCTCTGATGCATAACAAGTGATTGCGAAGACCATAGCCTGTATCAGACGCACCTTAGTTTCCAGAGAGACATCATTGCTCTTCAGTACTTTGGAGAGGTCCCTAACAGCAGACTTTCCCATGGCAATGAGCCTTTTAATTTCCTGGCTGCTGGTGCCAAGTCTGTTGACTATGGAGCCAAGCAAGCTAAAGCTGTGTATTGTATCCTTACTCTATGTCTGTTTAATCTGTATACTGAACAAATTACAAGAAACTGATATGTTTGAAGAATAATGTGGCAGAAATACTGCAGAAAGATTGGAGCAGACAGTGAGATGAAGATGGTACAATTTTGATTGCTGAAAGCCAAGAGGAATTGAAGCACATCCTTATGAAAATAAAAAAAAACTATATCCTTCGCTATAAATTACACCACAATGTAAAGAAAGAAAAAAAAAATCATTATGGTAAAGACAGAGGAATTGGTGCCTTTGAGTTATGATGTTGGTAAAGAATAGCAAACGTACTATGAAGCTGTGCTGCGATCCCAAAGGTACACAGATTGAATCCACCAGCTGTTCTGCAGGAGAAGGATGAGCTGTCCTCTCTCCTGCAAATTTACTGCCTCTGGAAACCCCACTGGAGGGTCAGCTATGAGCCAGTTCCGACTTGATAACACACAACAACACATGAACTAAATTATGTTTCCAATTGCTTCATATGCATCTGAAAATGAGAAAATGAACAAGGAATACTGAAGAAGTTTCAATGTTTGTGGATCAGAGTTTGAAAAAGAATATTGGAAATCATCACATGGACTGCCAAAAAAGCAAACACATTCGTGTTGAAGGGAGTACAACCAGGTGCTCTGCATGGGGGCAGAAATGCGAAAACTTTGTCTCCTAAGCTTTGCACATGCTGTCAGGAACGGCGGGTCCTTGGACAATGATATCATGCTGCAAAAGACGAAGTGTCAGAGAAAGAGAAAGGCCCTCAACAAAACGGGCACAGTGCAGCAAATCTGGGCTGAACATATCAGGGATCATGAGGATGTTACAGCATAGGGTACGGTTCACACCTCCTGTTCACAGGTTCACTGAGTCTTAGTTGACGCAAAAGCATCTAACACAACATGAACTCTAGAATAATAAACAAATCTTTGGTAAAAACAAAGATGAAGATATCTTATCTACATTGGATATGTTGTCCATTAGAATCACTGTCTGGAGAAGGGCATCGTGCTTGGCAAACTCTGTCTGAAAGAAAAAGAGATACATTCAGATAGTTGGATTGGTATCGCGGCTGCAGCATGGGGCTCAAACACAGCAATGATTGTGAGGCGGGTGTAGGCTGCATCCATCCTGGGGCGCTGAATCTGAATTGGTAGGACACAACAACAGTAGCATATATAGTAAGCTCTGGTGGACGACTGGCGAGAAACTGCACGGGGATCCTAAAGGCACTCAGCTTGGACCAACCAGCTGCTCCACAGAAGAAAGATAGGCAATCTCTGCTCATGTAATTTACTGCCTCTGAAAACCAGCTGGACATTTCAGCTATGGGTCAGTTCTGCCTCGATGGTCCCAACAACAAACGTGTGTGTGTGTGTGTGTGTGTGTGTGTGTGTGTGTGTGCGTGCATTTAGATTTCGAAAACAACATAAAAAGTTAAATAAATCCTGAAAGTAAGATGCATGTTACAGATGGCTTTTGCCATTTTGTAATAATGTTAAGACCATCATTTTCTCACATTAGTATGGACTTTATTGTACTTAGTTAAGATGAAGTAAGCTAATACATGTTAGGTGCTGAGAAGTATACTTAGAGCTCAACAGAATTGGTATCATTATGAAAATTCAATAATTACAACAGTTCCAGAATGATTTGAAAGGTCAGATTCTGTTATATAGTATTTTTCTATTGCAATGTATTCATTCAGCGTTTTTTAAAGGATTTTTAAATTACATTTACTGCATAAAATACTATCTACATGCTTTAGAGTAATTAAAGAACACGCAGCTATAATTTTGCCTCTGAGTAGTTGTTTGGTTTTTTTTAATCTTACTTTTAAACTCCATTTTCTTGAAATGTATGGTTATACAGCGATTTCAAGGAATAGTTTGTTCATTTCCTGCCTGTACATGATCTCACACAGATATTTCTTCTTCTCCTTTAGGCTTGTTTTAGCAAGATGGTGTTTCAAAAATGTGATTCCCTCTTCCCTGTTATATAACATTCGTGGGTATATAGAATTATGTTTTACTTGAAGCCCTTGCAGTTTCATTTTTATGAAGGCATTGGTTCAATATTATTTTTCAACTGTATGGCAAAAGCAAGGTGGAAAAGAGTTATTAGTTTGTAAGTAAATCACCTTTCCATGAACAGCACAAATTGAATATTGAATTGCTTAGATATAAACATATGAATATTTGTATTCTAATAAACTTTGACTTGACCAGCAAAAGTTTCTAATAAAATAAAAGCATTATATAAAAATATAATGCAATGTTAAAGAATATATACAGTAATAAGCTTAGTATATATTGTTACAAACTTAGTGTATCAATATCATTTATGCCTTGTCTATTTTTAGTTGAGATCATCCAGGAGGCTGGGCTCTATGAGGAGAAATGTGGGGTCAAGATTGGTGGAAGATCTATCAACAAACTGTGATATGCAGATGGCACAACCCTGCTTGCTGAAACTGAAGAGGACCTGAAGCACCTGCTGCAGAGGGTCAAGGACTACAGCCTCAAATACGGATTGAGGCTCAATGTCAAGAAGACAAAGATTCTTATCACTGGGCCAATTGGCAGCATCAGGATGGATGGTGAAGAGATTGAGATTGTACACAGCTTTAGTTTGCTTGGCACCACAATGAACACTCTGGGCACCAGTAGACAGGAAATTAAAAGTCGCATTGCCATGGGAAAGTCTGCTATTAGGGACCTCTCCAAAGTACTGAAGAGCAATGATGTCTCTCTGGAGACTAAGATGCATCTGAAACAGGCCATGGTCTTCGAAATCACTTGTTATGCATCAGAGATTTGGACAATGACCAAGGAGGACAGAAAGAGAATTGATGCCTTTGAGCTGTGGTGCTGGAGAAGGGTATTGAGAGTACAATGGGCTGTTAGGAAAACAAACAGATTCATCCTGGAAAGGGTTAAACCAGGTGGTTCTTTGGAGGCAAGGATTCTGAGGCTCCGTCTAACATACTTTGGACATGTTGTAAGAAGAGACCAGTCCTTGGAGAAGGACATCATGCTTGGGAGGGTGGAGGGACAGGGCAGGAGAGGAAGGCCCTCTATGAGGTGGATTGATTCAGTGACAGGGGTTATCGGGATGGGAGTGTCAGAGACAGTGCGATTGGCACAAGACAGAGCAGAGTTTAGGGCTGTTGTACATAGGGTTGCTATGAGTCACAAGCGACTCGACGGCACATAACATCAACAACAACGACATCTGTTTTTTTGCTTTTCGTTTTTAATAGGTGTGTTAACTAAAACTAATGGATATTTAGCTTAAAAATAAATTTTCATTAGCAAATAATGAATATATATTTATAGAATAGAGCAAATGAAGAGGAGTTCTGGTGACATAATAGATGAAATATTGGGCTGTTAATTAAAATGTTAGCATTTTGATCCCACCAGGGAGTTCTGATGACACAGTTTGTGCTATAATCTTGCTTGCTGAAACAAAAGAGTACTTGAGGTAATTTTACAGAAGATAAAAAACTATACCCTTCAATTTAAATCATGTTTCATCATAAACAAAAGAAAAATCTTCACAACTGGATACATAAGCATGATCATAGTGAACAGAATAAAGGGTGAATGTCAAGGCTATAATTTTTCTTGGATCCACAATCAATGCCCAAGTGGCAGTCAAGAAATCAAATGGTGTATTGCATTGGGTAAATCTACAAAAGAGTTACTGAAAATGTAAAATGATATCACTTTGCAAACTATCACGTATCTAATTGAGGCTTGAGTATTTTCAATCATCATATATTCATGTTAAGGGAGGTCTGGTGGCCTAGTAGAAAGAAGCTGTACTGCAATCCTGACATGCAGCTGGAGGCCACCAGCTACTCCACAGGTGAAGCATGGACAATCTCCTTCTATGTGATTAACTGCCTCTGCAAACCCACTAGATAGTTCAGATAGTTAGGAGTTGGTAAGTTCCAACTCTGTGGTACACAACAACAGCATATGCCTATTAAACCTGGTCAATAAATAAGACAGAAAAAAAATTGAAACACTTGAATTGCAGTATTAGTGAAGAATATTAAATAAAACATATATTGTCAGACATATTAACAACTCTATGTTGTGGGAAATACAGTCAAAATATTCCTTAGATAGGAGTAAGACAAACTTGGGTCTTCTTTGGTTATAAGGAAGCAATCCTTGAAGAAAAGCATCATGCTTTTGGTTGTTGTTATGTGCCATTAAATCAACTATGACTCATAGCATTGTTGTTGTTATGTGCCCTCGAGTCGCTTGCGCCTCATAGCAACCCTATGTACAACAGCCCTAAACTCCGCTCTATCCTGTGCCAATCGTACTGTCTCCGACACGCCATCCCAATTACCCCAGTCACTGAATCAATCCACCTCATAGAGGGCCTTCCCCTCCTGCGCTGTCCCTCCACCCTCCCAAGCATGATGTCCCTCTCCAAGGACAGGTCCCTCCTCACAACATGTCCAAAGTATGTTAGACGGAGCCTCAGAATCCTTGCCTCCAACGAACTCCCTGCTTTAACCCTCTCCAGGATGTATCTGTTTGTTTTCCTAGCAGTCCATTGTACCCTCAATACTCTTCTCCAGCACCACAGCTCAAAGGCATCAATTCTCCTTCTGTCCTCCTTAGTCATTGTCCAACTCTCTGATGCATAACAAGTGATAGCAAAGACCATGGCATGTATCAGATGTACCTTAGCCTCCAGAGAGACATCATTGCTCTTCAGTACTTTGGAGAGGTCCCTAACAGCTGACTTTCCCATGGCAATACATCTTTTAATTTCCTGGCTAGTGGTGCCAAGAGTGTTGACTGTGGAGCCAAGCAAACTAAAGCTCAATCTCTTCACCATCCATCTTGATCCTGCCAATTGGCCCAGTGGTGAAAATTTTGTCTTCTTAACATTGAGCCTCAATCCATATTGGAGGCCGCAGTCCTTGACCCTAATCAGCAAGCGCTTCAGGTCCTCCTCAGTTTCAGCAAGCAGGGTTGTGTCATCTGCATAGCGCAGTTGAATCTTCAACCAATCCTGACACCACACTTCTCCTCATAGAGCCCAGCCTCCCGGATAATCTGTTCTGCATTAAGGTTGAAAAGGTATGGAGATAGGACACGTCTCTGGTGTACGCCCTTCCCAATTTTGAACCATGCAGTGTTACCCTGCTCTGTTCTGACAACTTCCTCTTGGTCCAAGTATAGGTTTTGCATTAGCACAATTAAACGTTCTGGAATTCCCATTCGTCTCAGAGTCAGCCACAGTTTGTTATGATCCACACAGTCAAATGCCTTTGCATAATCAATGAAACACAGATGTACATTCCTCTGGTATTCTCTGCTTTCAGCTAAGATCCGTCTAACATTAGCTACAATATCCCTAGTACCACGACCCCTTCTAAACCCAGCCTGGACTTCTGGCAGTTCTCTGCTGATGTGCTGTTCCAGTCATTTTTGGATAATCTTCAACAGAACCTTGCTTGCATGTGAAATCAACGATATTTTTCCATAGTTTCCACACTCTGTTGGGTCACCCTTCCTTGGAAGGGGAACAAATACAGATCTCTTCCATTCATTTGGCCAAGTAAGGTTGTTCTCCAGATTTCTTGGCACAACTTGGTGAGCATATCCAGGGCAGCATCTGTTAGCTGAAATATGTCAATTGGTATACCATCTATTCTTGGGGCCTTATTTTTTGCTATTTCCTTCAAAACAGCCTGAACTTCTTCCTTCATCACTACAGGCTCTTGCTCAGATCATACCTGTGAAAAATGCATCTAAACGTTGATCTATTCTGAGCTAATGTTATTGTCTCAAAACACACCTGACCTCATTTCTTTGCTAGTCACTCTGTCAATTTGTCTCATCCAAAGTCTTCCTCACTTGTGCTGACTTTTACTCTTCTAAGCATAATGTCCTTCTCCAAGGACTGATTGCTCCTTGCAATATGCCAAACTTCTGTGAGATGGAGCTTCAAAATCCTTGCTGCCATGTAGCAAACTGGTTTCACCCTCTCCATGACAGATATAGTTGTTCTCTTGGCGGGCCATGGCTGGTACAGTAAAAAACAAAACATAAGCCAAGCTCAGTACAGTTGAGTCAGAACTGTCTCATAGGTGGTCCTCCACTGGATTTTCAGAGACCACAAATTGCACAGGAAGGGACTATGCATTTTTTTAAACACAGAGTAGCTGGTACTTTCACTTACATTGTGTTGGCAGTACAAGTCCCACGAGGTCACCAAAAAGTAAAGGATACACAGACAAGAAAAAAAATCTTCTTCAAGATAGAGCAACATAGAAACTACAACTGTGAACTCAAGCATAGCAAATGTGTGATGATGGCAAATACTCAACTAGGAATCATTTTATTCTTTTGGATTTATGTTGCAATGTGTTAAAATTGAATTGAGGTCATTTCTTTCTGATTAACATTCATACAAAAGACTATAGAATTTGCCTGGGGCCAAGAAGCCAAAGCAAAAGGAAGAAATCAAGAAGTTAAGGAGCTGAATAGAAGATTTCAAAAGGCAGCCCTGAAAACAAAGTAAAATATTATTATGAAATGTGCAAAGAGCTGGAGTCAGAAATTCAAAGGGGTCGAACTAGATCAGAATTTCTTAAGCTGAAGGAACTGAAGAACATATTCAGGTGTTGAGTTGCAATACTTAAGGACGCTTTAGGCAGAATAATAAATAATCCAGGAAGCATTACAAGAAGATGGAAAGAGTTTACAGAGTCATTGTACCTAAAGGAATTGGCAGACACAAAAGAATTTCATGAAACATTGTATGAGCAAGAGCCTGTAGTTATGAAGGAAGAAGCTCAAGCTACTCTGAAAGAATTGGCAAAAAACAAGTCCCCAAGAACTGACAGCATACTAACTGACATATTTTAACAAACAGATGCTGCCCTGGAAGTGTTCACCAAATTGTGACAAGATAGCTGGAGGATAACCACTTGGCCCGCTGACTGGAGATCTATATCACACACAAGCAAGATTCTGCTGAATGAAGATAGTCCAAAAACAATGGACCAACACATCAACAGAGAATTGCCTGAAGTGCAAACTGAGTTCAGAAGAGGCAAGATAAATGTAAAAACCCCAACTGAAAAATGGGCATAGAACATGAACAGACACTTCACCAAAGAAAACATTCAGATGACTAACAGGCCCATGAAGAAATGTTCAAAATCCCTAGCTCAAAGAGAGATGCAAATCAAAGCAACTAAGAGATATCATCTCACCCCAGTAAGAATATCAAAATTTAACAAAACAGCACACATCAAATGCTGGTGAGGTTGTGGAGAAATCAGAACCCTTATTCACTGTTAGTGGGAGTGTAAAATGGTGCAACCACTATGGAAGGCAGCATGGCGCTTTCTCAAAAAGTTGCAAATACAAATACCATTTGACTCAGAAATTCCACTACTTGGAATATACCCCAAAGAAACTATAACAGCCACCCAAGCAGATATATGCAAACCAATGTTTATTGCAGCTTTGTTCACAATAGCAAAGAGTTGGAAACAACCTAAGTTCCCATCAAAAAACAAATGGACCATGAATTTGTGGTATATTCACACAATGGAATACTGAGCTGCATTGAAAAACAAGGAACTCATGCAATATTATTCAAAATGGGTGACATTTTGCTGAGTGAAATATGTCAGTCACAAAAGGACAAATACTGCATAATTCCACTATTGTAAAAAGGGATTGATATCAGGGTTGGGGAAAGAATGAAAGAGATGGGATAAATTATTCATACTGCATTGAAACAGATGAGGGAGAGAATTGTTTAAAAGGGATATATGATTAGGTATTATTGTCATGACAGGAGTCCATAATGAAGGCTGCATAGTAGAGTGTACTTGGGGGGAGGGATTGTATAACAATGAAAGAATTTTTCTTTTCTTTTTCAAAGAGAAGAGAGAACTGGGTAGGGGAGGTTGGGCAGGAATAAAAGTGCAACAGTGAATGAGTGGAAATTCAAAATATCTGTAAACTTTCATTAAAATGAATTAAAAATATAATAAAAGGAAAAAAGAAGAGGCTGTAGTACTAGGGATATTATAACTAATGTTACATGGATCTTGGCTGAAAGCAGAGTACCGGAGTAATATCTATCTGTGCTTCATTGACTAAGCAAAATTATTTGACTGTGTGGATCATAAAAAACTGTGGCTGACTCTGAGAAGAATGGGAATCTAGAACACTTGATTGTGCTTATGTGAAACCTATATTTGGACCAGGGCACAGTCATCAGAACAGAGTATGGAAACACTGCATGGTTCAAAATTGGGAAGTGTGTACACCAGGAATGTATCCTATCTTCAGACCTTTTCAATTTGTATGCAGAACTGATCATCCAGATGCTAGACTATATGAGGATGAATGTGGCCTCAGGATTGGAGGAAGACTCATCAACAATCTGCATTATGTAGATTACACAACCCTGTTCGCTGAAACTGAGAAGGACCTGAAGCACTTGCTGCAGAAGATCAAGGACTGTAGTCTTCAATATGGATTGAAGCTCAACATCAAGAAAACAAAGATTCTCACTACTGGGGATATTGGCAGCATCATGATAGAAGGTGAAGAGATTGAGATTATTAACAGCTTTAGTTTGCTTGGCTCCTGAGGTTAGTTCATTTAAGTAGGTAAACTCAGGACAAAAATAGTTAAAATCTCTCTAATCCTTTCTACTTTCTTTTCTATACACCAAAGTAAATTAATTAGTGCTTTCAGACATACGGAAATAAAAGAGTTTAACGTATGTGTAAATATTTTCATGAAGGATTTAGAAATTATGGGTTACAGACACTAACTAAGACAGTGTTAGTATGGCAATGAGAAAACAGTGATCAGTAGTTTTTTATCATTCTTCCTCTTTCCAAGGTCTTCTGCATAGGAGATGAAAATTATTTTAGCATCTTCACATTTAGTGAGAAGAATTGAAAAGGAATGTTGTTGTTGTGATTAATTATGTTGTAATTGGCTCTAACTAAAGACAACAATATCCTTTCCCCATACTGATTCAATCTGTGTGCTGAAAAAAATTTGGAAAAGCTGAATTTTTATGAAGATGAATGTGCTATCAGAATTTGAGAAAGTCTCTTCAACAACTTGTGTTACACAGATAACACAAGCAGAAAGTAAAGACAAAGCAATTCTTGAAGATGAACAAAGACTACAGCCTTCAGTATGAGTTATATCTCAACATGAAAAAAAAATCCTCACCCTTGGACAATCAGACAACAATATGATAGAGGGAGAAAAGATTAGATTTGTCAATGAGTTCAATTTACCTGAATCTACAATCCACACACATGGTAGCAGCAGTTAAGAAGTCAAAAGACATGGTGCAATAAGGAAATCTCCTGACAAGAACCTCTCCAAAGCACTGAAATGGAAAGATGTCCCTTAAAAGACTAAAGTATGCCTTCTCAATCATTACTTAGGCATCTGAAAGTTGGACAATAAGGAAGACCGAATGAGAATTGATACTTACAAATCCTGGTGTTGATGAAGAGTATTGCCTATCCCATGGACTGCCAAAAAAAGAAACAAATCTGTCTTGAAAGAAGTGTATCCAAAGGCAAGAGGTAAGATTGATGAAACATCATCTAACACTTTTAGGTATGTTTTTATGAGGGGCCAGTCCTCAGAAAGAGCTATCATGTTAGGAAGGTGGATAGTCAGAGATAGAAAGAAGACCCTCAACAAGATGAAGCAATACTGACTATGACAATGACCTTGAATATGATGGCAATCATGAAGATTGCTCATGAGATAGTACTGTTTTTCAAAGGGTTTCTCCAACTCATAGTAGATTGGACAATACCTAACAACAACAAGACAACAGAGCAAAACTTTGCTAGTCTACACACTAAACTCATGACCAGGTACATATTTGAGATTATTGCTTCCAATTTTATTGATTTATGTGTCATCAAGGCATGATTCATAGTCACTCTATGAACAACAAATCTGATAATTCATTGTCTCCAATAAACTCCTCTTTTTGAAGTTTAATATAAACTTGAACGTATCTACTTCTCATAACTTCCTTGAAATAATAGCCACTTTTAAAGTTTATCCAAACATCGCATTGTAAGTTACAACCAGAATTCAGAATTGTGGTTTATTTGCTTTTAAGCAAAGCTACTTTTTAATCTACCTAGAGATGTATCGAAGTTCATAGAGTTTCTGTAGGCATGTTGTTTAGTCACGTAGGCATGCCATTCTATCACTGACAGTTTTATACTTCAGAATAAATCTTTAAACATTCTTTTTTTATGATGAATGTCATGCAATTCTTCTTTAATTTGCCATTCCTGGTGTACCAGAATGTATTTTTTTTTCAGGTGAAAATGGCAAATATTAGTCCTTGGAAAAGGACATCATGCTTGGAAGAGTAGATGGTCAGCACAGGAAAGGAACACCCTGGACGAGACGGATTGACACAGTGACAACGGCAATGGGACCAGGTGTGCCAGGTATGCGAGGTTGCCTCACGACAGGGCAAGGTTTGGAGCCATTGTTTATAGAGTCGCTATCAATCATAGTTGACCCAGCAGTCTATCTCAGCTCACCAATGCCTAGACTATTGATCTTTTCTGCATTCCTTTTTTATGACTCTCTGTTTTCTGAAATTCACTATATGTACATGGCACATTATCCTTATAAAGGGATGTGTGCCGTTGTTTTGTTTTGAATTGTGATGTATCAGCAAATTAAATTACTAAAAGATTATTCCATCTACTTCATTAAGGTGAACTCTAGTGTGAAGAACAACTTTTCCTCAGTCGTGTTTTAGTCTTTTCCATTCTGAGGAGTTCACCTTCTGGCGTTGTATCAGACCGTTTTCTGCTGCTATTCATTGCATTTGCACCGGTCAATTTCTTTTAGAACTGCATTTCCTGCCCCTCTTTCTTAATCTGTCTCAGTTTGGAAACTACAGCAGATCCAGCATGGCTGACCATGCTAGAAATTGAAATTCCAGTGCAATGGTTTCTATCATCACAACAGCCCACGAGCACCACCATATCACAAACTGACAAGCAAGAGTTGAACTTTAGGATCTATGTTAAAGTGCTTTTCTTTCAGTAATAGAATAATAATAGTGATATCAAGAGGGTATCATTAATATTACAGCAGAGAATAAAGAAATAGGAAACTAACTTTTCAATGTCCTGTAGTAGTAGGTTGAAACTAGCATTTCATTAACAATATTTTAAAAGGAAGAAGTGTTCTTTTAGTCTGAAATGACAACTGAAAGAGATCTTAGCAGGCTGAAACACTTTATCCACTTTGCCTAAAAGGACAATTGAAAATATCTCTTTATCAAACTGAAGCCCTTGGTTGAATCTCAACCCTGCATGCTATACCTGAAATTCACTCCACTCCTTTTTTTATTTTGGTCACATAAAAGATAAGACCTTCTGACCATCTCAGATTGCTTTTTATATGAGAAGGAAGGAAAACATTACTAACAGAACACTACAGCTTTTCTCTGAATCAAAGGTTTCCCCATTTTTTTTCTATTTTATTTTCCTCTTTTTGTAATGTGTCAGATAACAATATCTTTCTTTCCACGTGACATACTTTCCACTAAGACAGTTCAGATCCAGAAGACCAGCATTCAGATAATGCAAGTAACCCCGAGTGTTTCTTCCTAACACTTAATCTGGCCTTTTCTAAAATAATTTAACCTTTCTCTCTTGAAAGTGTCAAATATACATGAGCTCTTTCCCATTCCTTAATTAAACTATAAATACTCCCTCAAATCTTCCTTTCCTTGAGAAGGAATTGAGATGCTCATCCCTCCTGCTCCTGTATACCAGAATATAGTAATTTTTCTGCTTTTTCCTTTCTAAATTCTAGTCCATGTCTCTTAGAATTGTTTTTCTGGTGTAGGTGGCAAAACTATGGCTTTGCCGTAACAGAATTGTACACAAGTAATGTTTTGCCCATCCTATGCATTTACAAGTAACTTGCAAACAAAGAACAAATTATATATTTGCATTTGTAATATAATGTAAGTTAAAGTCAACACTGAAACCTAATTGATAATACCTATTAGCAATAATATCATATTCCAGTGTTGACAGTAAACTGGGTCATATTTTATTTACATATTCAAATTGTCCATATCTGACAATTACATTTCAGCATTGTATTTATTTAAAATTTGTTATTAATTCAAAGTTATTAATAATATGCACAATCTTCTAACATGTAGCTAGAGTGTTAGGCATCAATGAGTTAGTTCTGAGATCCAACATAAATGTATCAAATATCAGAATGGTTTCCCCAAATGGACAGTGTTTGGTGGAGCTCTCAATTTAAGGCAGGTTTGGAAGCAGGAGTGGCATCCACTTCCTCAACCACATGCCTCTGGACACTCTATGAACTTGAAGAAATTGCAATAATTATAGAAATGCTTCAGGCCTTTTGTTCATAGGGTTGGCTATGAGTTGTGTTGGACTCAACGAAAATAAACAACCACAACCACCTTTTCCTTTAGGATGAAAGACAAAGCGCTATCTTATGTTCAACTGTGTGGATAAGGACAATATCCTAGGGAATAAGAGAGCAATAAGACAAATGTGCAGTAACCTAGGCCCATAAATGCTCTTGAAGGATACTGTACTGACAGCCCGGAAGGCTCAAAATTCATGTTATTATAAAGAGAAATAAATTATTTGTGTAAGCCATCATTTCAACAATTTAGAATGCATGTCACTAAAAGAGTTGTTTTTGTTGTTTTTAGGGGCCATAGACAATGACTGAAATGACCATATGAACAACACATCTGAACATTGCCGTATTCTGCAAAAATGCTCACCATTTATGACATTGTTATAGTCATTGTCAGTCTATCTAGTGTGAGTAATTAATAGAGTAGCATTTATATTTCTTTTTCTCTTCCTCCTTATTCTCCAATAAGCCATTTTCCTACTCACTTTCTGACAATATATAAGGACTTTAATGCCCACACCTAAAAGAAAAGCAGTCACATATAAAAAGGAAAATAAAATTGCTTCTAGATTTTTACTTACAGTGACACCCTAGTAAGTTTGTGAGAATTGAAGTAGATAATACACTCATGGTGACCCTATATACAAGAGATGATAATACACTACTCACTATCAATGATTCTATTTGGAGTCAGTAAGCTCATGATTTGATTGAGGATCCTGTGGAAGCTTTGGTTCTTTTGGTTTTTTGTTGGTGGGGTTTTTTTTTCTTTCTTCTTTTTTTTTTTTTAATTTAAGCCTCTTGTTTAGTGTCAACAAGACCTCCTGCAGGGCCCTTGGGCCTGTGGCCCTCAGACCTCAAGTTATTATATTGTGGAGGAACATTCTTCTATATTGTGCAGCACTCTTCTGTCAATTTGCTGTACTGAGGTAACCTGGGGTTGCTGTGATGCTGAACCTCGTGCCATGCAAGTGTCGAATGCCATAATGGTTGCCTATTGTGGTCAGTGTTTGGTGGAGCTCCCAGTTTAAGACAGGTTTGGAAGCAGGAGTGGCATCCACTTTCTAAACCCTAAGCCTCTGGAAATCTCTATGAAAGTCAAGAAATCATGATAGTTACAGAGAGTCTTCAGGTCTTTTGTTTATATGAGTTGTGCTTGACTCTGTGACAATCAACAATAACAACAACAACAAGAAGAGGTTTTCACTGGGTTTATATCAATCTTTATTATAGGAGACTTCCCATATTTCTTTTACTAAGCAGCTTGTTGTTGTTGTTGTTGTTGTTATGTACCACTGAGTTGCTGGTGACTGATAGAAACCCTCTGAAGGCTGCCCTATCCTGAGCCAATTTCACTGTCTCTGACATTCCTACTCCCATTACCCCACTTACTAAGTCAGACCATCTTATCCAGGGTTTTCCTCTCTTGTGCTGTCCCTAGTGTAGTTCAATTGTTGACATTTTCATTAACAGTCCAGTTCATTACACACTACACAATCAGGGCTTATAATAACTGTAGTGATTATCACATAAAACATAGAGGAGTGTCGTTTGGGTCAGCACTGCAACTTTCTATGGACTAGACCATCACCTACTCTCTTTCAAGGAAAAGCAGATTAAATAGGAAAATAATTATTTTTGTCTATAAGTTATAATAATGAATTGATGATATATCAACTAAGAAAGGTTATTTACAGCTATATTCTCTGTTAACTCAGTTCTTTTCCTTAGGGGTCTATGTTATATAGACATCGATTTTTATGTTATTACTATATTTGTTACTCTGCTATACCTTGGGTGCATAGACGATGCTTCATAATTATTGAGGTATAATGAAGTTTAATATGAGGCACCTTTAGACATTCTCAAGAGATTGTTATAATTCATTTGATTTCAGGAAGAGCCAGAGAGCTCCAAAAATTGTTTTACTTTTCTCACTCCTGATCTCCTGGAGTCAACTAATTTTCGAAGGAATCTGAGTTCCTATTAACTGAGTGATTCATTGCTGTTAAATCAGAAGCCATTCATAGCTGACCCTCCAGCAGGTTTTCAGAAGCTGTAAATCACATGAGAAGAGATTGATAATCTTTCTCTGTGGGGCAGCTTCCAGAGAAAAATGGCCTTTGAGTTAGTATGACAACTCCTTATGGACTAATATATGAAGAAGGAGGGAACCATGAAGAGAGGAGATAGAGAAAGAACACTATGTTGTGCATTTTTTCCTTTTTGTTTTATTAGTAATGAATATATTCTTTAAACTACACTCATGTTAAATTTTTTTAACTGACTCACATTTACTCATGGAGAACAGAACAAACATTTCCTGATCCTGTATCATTCTCACCATCTCTGTTATATTTACATCCATTGCTGCAGTCACTGTGTTAATCCACCTTTAATCTTCAATTCACTGTGTTAATCCACCTTGTCATTTACCTTCCCTTTCTTCCTTGACCAATTTCTTAACTTTTTGCATCACTGTTTCCCAAAGATTATTCTGTGGTTACATTTTTATATGGTTAAAAACAAGCCTTAATTTTCTTACCAGGCAATGTAGCCAAATCCTTGGAAACTTTTATATTGAAAACTGAATTATGTTATGTTGTGAACTCCAAAGGAGTATATTGTTGTTTTGTTGTTGTTATGTGCCGTTGAGTTGCTTGTGACTCTAAATTAATTTATTATTAATCTGCATTCTTATTTTTAAAATTAAACTAAATACATCAACTCATAACACTATTTTAACATAAAGATTAAGATTTAAGGCCCATATGAATTAATAAATAAATTCCTTATTTCAACATTTATTCAACAAACTCTTAATCACTTGCTAAACATTTACTTTCTTCTTACCTGACCCTGAGATGGGTAATAAAATTAACAGACGAATAAAATATTGTGATGCTACCATGGAGAATTCCACAGAATGGTAGTATGTACTAGGAAAAGTTATTTTAGGAAGTTCTCATCCCCAACGTATGTTATAGGCTACTTCTATTCTTAAGTTTTTGTGCCAGTTTCTTAATAAATAGTAATTAATTAATTAGTAAGTAAGTAATAAATATTTATGGATGAAAAAACTCTGGAGAAACCGTTGTATAATCAGTCATGTTTTGGAATCTCTAGGACTGTACAGATATTTGTGAGTAAGCCACAAGGAAATTAGAAAGCTATGGGGTAAATTAAAAAAACAAAAAGAAATATATGGAGTAGAAAACGAAAAGACTCATGATCGCAGACTAATTGACCCACTGACTCCTTTGCTCTGCAGATGACTAGACAGATGCTAATCTACCAGCAAATATCCTATATATTTATCGTTCAAAAGCTAGATATTAATGAGGTACAACTAACTTGCCTAGTCAGGAGATTTGGTAACTGTAGTGGTAACTCTCTAGTAATAAGTAGCAGATCATAATTATTTTTTCAAAGTTGATAATTCCTTTCTTAATTTATCAGTATAAATATGTTCTTTTTAATGAAAGTTTACAAAGACTTAGGGTTTCCATTCATTCAGTTAAAAAATGGGCATAGAATATGAATAGACACTTCACCAAAGAAGACATTCAGGTAGCCAAAAAGCATAAGAAGAAATGTTCAAAATCCCTAGTTCTAAGAGAGATGCAAATCTAAACAACTATGAGATATCATCTTATCCCAGTAAGAACAGCAAAATTTAACAGAACAGCAAACATCAAATGCTGATGAGGTTACAGAGCATAATTTTGCAACTCATATGTAATTTCTGTTTCATGATGTTTTTCTTTTTTTAAATTTATTTATTAATTTTAATGAAAGTTTACAGAGACTTACGATTTCCAGTCATTTATTGTTGCACTTTTCTCCCTGCCCAGCCCTCCCCACAAATCACTCCTCTCCTTGAAAAGAAAAAGAAAAAAACTCTTTCAGTGTTATGCAATCCCTTCCCCCAAGTTCATTTCACTATGCAGCCTTCACTCTGGATTTCTGTAATGACAAGAATACCCATTCATATAATCCTTTTAAACAGATTTCTCCCTCATCTGTTTCCAGAAGTCTCCATCTTGAAGTGTTCTAACTGGAAAAGTTTGGCATCCTCAGGGTCAAAATATAATGGGAGATTTTGGATGTTTCTCCACTACATCCCACAAAATTCCCTACATTAAGAATCAGAGTGTCAAGAATACTTGACTAAGCAGCTTCAAGGAATTACCAAGGGAAGAAAACACTTGAGGAAATCATAATCTTCTTAACCTTTAATTGTGGTGCCAGAGATGATAGGCATTCTAACACTATTGTCTAAGAGGAAAAACTGAATATTTCAACAGCACTGAATATTTCAAAAGCTGTCAGGTGAGGGAAAGAGTGATCAATGAAGTTTTTGAACATCTCTCCTGTGTTTTCACTTCGATATTCCTTCAGATCTATTTTGCCCAGGTAATATACCACTATACCTATAAATGCCTTTCCAATAAACTTGTGTAGAAATGTTATTGCTGTTCGGTCATCTGGTTAACTGTGATTCACAGCAATCTCATGAGCAGTGAATCAAAATCCTGCACTGCCATCCACTATCCTCACAACCTCCACTCTATTCAAGCTTACTATTGCAGACTTTGTGTCAATCAAGCTCACTGAAGGTCATCTTCTTTCATGAACTGTCTACTTTTCTCAGTATTCCATCTTTTTCCAAGGACTAATTTTGAGTTCAATGCAGTAAGATATCCCTCTTAGCTTGGAAAGCACTCAAACTGTAACTTGGAAGTACTGTATTTTCAAAATATGGTCTACCTAAATGATAGAGGGCCAACTCAGCAAAGTCTACTGATCTTTTATTTCAGTAGAAAAATAAAATCAACTATTAGGAATAATTTGAAAGGTATTGATATAGTAAATACAGCAAAGGCAGATCGGAGGGATCTCAGCTTTAATCCTGACTCTGTGACTTACATCTATTACTTTGAAACAACCATATACTTTCTTGCGATTCAGAGGATTAATTCTATGATACTTCAAATACATTTTATGGACAATAAATTAATCTGTCCAAGAAAAATGCTGGGTCAAAATGTGGACTGACTGAAGATTTAAGAAGTCATTTATATTTCTGAATCACAGTGTGTGTGTGTGTGTATAAGGAAGAATAGTAGGGGCAGACATATAACCAATTGAAACTCATTCCAAGATTTCATTATTTTGTTTAGAAAATTATTTTAGTAAGTGTTCTAATAGTACCACAGTACTTTTAGTGAACTCCAAGGCTCATTTCCTGTACGATTTCTTGTTGTTGTTATGTGCCATCGAGTCGTTTGCGACTCATAGCAACCCTATGTACAACAGCCCTAAACCCTGCTCTATCCTGTTCCAATCTCACTGACTCTAACACACCCATCCCGATTACCCCAGTCACTGAATCAATCCACCTCATAGAGGGTCTTCCCCTCCTGCGCTGTCCCTCTACCCTCCCAAGCATGATGTCTCTCTCCAAGGACCTCTCCCTTCTTACAACATGTGCAAAGTATGTCAGACGAAGCCTCAGAATCCTTGCCTCCAAGAAGTAGCCTGGTTTAACCCTCTCCAGGATGAATCTGTTTGTTTTCTTGGCAGTCCAGGGTACATTCAGTACTTTTCTCCAGAACCACAGCTCAAAGGCATCAATTCTCCTTCTATCCTCCTTAGTCATTGTCCAACTCTCTGATGCATAACAAGTGATTGCAAAGACCATAGCTGGTATCAAACACACCTTAGTCTCCAGAGAGACACCATTGCTCTTCAGTACAACAGATATGTATGATTTCTTAGTTAACAAAAATTTCCCCAAAGATGCAATTATCAAGCCAGGTTTTCATAATCATGTTGCCCAAGGGACATTTTGTTACTTATTTGACAACTTGAAATAGAAATATGTTCTATATTTTCATAAAGACTTTATATAAACTTTCATAAACAACCCTTTCATTGAAAAAGCAGGGATATAAAACTACCATATCATAATATATTCTTTATTTTATATAAACATTTATAAACTATGACAATCTCACGACTTCTATTCACCTTTAATATAATCACGTTTCTGAAAAATAACTTCAATATGTAAGTCTAATGACACATATATTTTAATGGAAGTTTAATTTTATGGTTTAGATTAAAAAAAAACACAAAACAAAAACTATGGCTTTCAAACTGAAAGAAGAACCACTGATGAAATAGTAATTTTATTTAACAGAGAAAAAAGAATCTTAGCTAAAGTAAATATATGAATGTCTATGCCCTGGTTTTGAAGTCTTTAACAAATGCAACATTTAATAGTTGATGATTAAAATAATCTTGGGTTTAGTTGTTTTATAAACACTGTTGAAACAGGCAATATCTGTGATGTGAAAGTGGTGATGACAAAATACTATCTTAAATGTAAAACATTAATAGTCCTCTTTATCCTTCTATAAATTAAAATATAACCAAGTACTACTGTTAAAAGAAATTTTTTTATGTCCAGCAGTTACTCGCAAGGGAGGAGGTTGCCCACCCTCCTGTGGAGCAGCTAGTGGCCTCGAACCACTGTCTTTGGGATTGCAGTGCAGCTTCTTGCCACCAGGTCACCAGAGCTCCCTCTTAAAGTCAGTCACTTGTTTTCAAAATCCACAAGTATATTATTAAATATCATATAGTCCATTGAAGTCCAATCTGTTCTGATTTACAGACACCCTTCATCAGGTTTCTGATGTTACAAAATCATTTTGGAAACAGACTAACCACATTTATCTCCTGTAGCAGCTGATGGATTCAACTACTGATTTGTGTGTGTGTCTGAATGTGTGTGTTACAGTCCAATACATCGCACTTTACACCACCGAAGTTCCTTAAATATCATATAGCTCATATATTTAAATGATAATATGGAATTGTTTTCATGGTAGGTAAAAATCATAAAGAAGGTATGTTGTTGCTGTTGTGTACTGTCAAGTCAGAATCTACCCATAGCTGACTCCCCTGTGGGTTTTGAGAAGCATTTATGTACACGGAAGGAGATTGCCATTTTCCCACAGAACAGCTGGTGGATTCGAAATGCATGCCTTCGGAATTGCAGCACAACTTCTTGGCACTAGGCCACCAGTGGTAAAGCATTCTCAAATTCCTCTTCCATACAAATGTATTATTTCATTATTATCTTCCACCTACTGTGGCTAACTACGAGAAGACTGAGAATCCTAGAACATCTGATTGTGCTTATACAAAATCTAAACTTAGTCCAGGAGGCAGTCATCACAACAGAACATGGAAACATTGTATGGTTCAAAATCAGGAAAGGTGTATACCAGTGATGCATGCAATCTCCATACATTTTTCAGTGTATATGCAGAACAGATCATCTGGGAGGCTGGACTCTATGAGGAGAAATGTGGCATCAGGAATGAGCAAGACTCATCAACAACCTGCATTATGTAAATAACACAAACTTGTTTGCCGAAACTGAGGAGAACATGAGGCATTTGTTGCAGAAGTTCAAGGGCTGCAGCCTTTAGTATAGATTGAAGTGCAACATCAGGAAAACAAAGATTCTCACCACAGGGCAGATTGGCAGCATTATGATAGATAGTGCAGAGATTGAGATTGTTAACACCTTCAGTTTGCTTAGCTCCACAATCAACACTCTTGGTACGAGCAGCCAAGAAATCAAAAGATGAATTGCATTGAGAAAATCCGCTGTCAGGGACCACTTCAGAGTACTGAGGAAGAATGATATCAGACTAGAGACTAAGGTGTGCCTGATCCAGAACATGTTTTCATTACTTGCCATGCATCAGAGAACTGGATAATGACTAAAGATGACAGAAGAATCAGTGTCTTTGAGTTATGGTGCTGGAGAAGAACTTTTAATATACCATGAACTGCTAAGAGAACAAATAGGTCTGTCCTAGACATGGTTTACCAGGCAAGAATTTTTGGCGGCAAAGATTTTGAAGCTCTATCTGGCTTGCTTTGGGCAATTTGCGAAGAGTGACCAATCCTTGGAAAGTGACATTGTGCTTGGAATGGTGGAGGGACAGTGCAAAAGAGGAAGACCCTGGATGAGATGGATTGACTCAGTGACTGGGTAATGGGGGTTGGAGTATCAGAAATGATGAAATTGGCTCAAGATACAGCAGGGTTCAGAGCTGTTGTGTATAGGGTCGTTATAAGTAGGAGTTGACTCAACAATACATAATAACAACAATAACTCAAGACACGATTATGTCTTGGACAGGGTGAAGGAAGAATGGTCCTTGAAGGCAAGGATGACAAAGCTTTATCTCAGACAAACTTGGAGCAAGTTGCTGGGAGAGACTATTCCTTGAAGAGAGACATCATGCTTGGAAAGATAAAGCGTTGGCAAAGAGGAGGAAGATCCTCAATCAGGTGACCTGACACAGTGACTGCAACAATTGGTTCAAGAATGTCAAAGATGATGAGGCTGGCACGGGATAGGACAGGCTTCAGATCTGTGGTTCGTAGGGCTGCTGAGAACTACTTGAGTCAACTGCACCTAACAACTACTACAATTACCCAAGATATTTCCCATAATAATCTTCATTAAAATTCTCCAAGTTAATAAAATGATGTGGTTCCATAATTTGTTTTTGAAGATCTCAATGGTTACCTGATCACATGGTCACTATGCTGGTAATGTCCACTAATCTAGGTAAAGTTCATTAGACTCCCTATGTTTTCTCTTGTATTATTTAAGAAACTACTGTCCTATTTAGAAGCTGTGACATTATTATTCTTGTTCTGATAGTCTAAAGGCAATTGATAATCAATTCCCTTCCTGCTCCTTCTAATTTATGCTATAAGAAGTGGAAATTGCCTGCTTTCTGTGACAGAGAAATATACTGCAAATTAAAATCGTTAGTGTTAACAGAAATCTTTTGTTTATGACTTTGGGTTTCCAAAGCTCAAAAAATAAGTATCACACAGTTTTAAATCAGTAGTAAAATCAATTATGTAGCATGTGCCAAGTGCCCTTTCTTTCTGGGTTCACATTCATAACAACTCTATTGATTGCATCTGTTAGAATTGTCTATAAACCAAGGAAATGCCAGAGGCTTGTCTTCACATTTGACCCATAGGTGGCCTGGTAGCAGGAGGGTGAATTTTTTGCCAAGACAGAAAAGACAAAGGCTGTTTCTTTGTGTTCTTTGAATCCATTGCACTGAGAGTGAATTTAAGTTTGAACATAATTAACTATATCCTAGTTGTCTTTAAGGCCCTAATGGTGAAGGCAAATGGCATATCGTCTTAACTCCTTAGCTTTGAATATCCATCACCAGCAATGTTGTCCAAAATCACTATTTTAGGCATAATACTTTAATGATAAAATACGAAATAATGCTTTGCCATTAATTTAATTATCTCATGGTTTTGTGACAAAACCCCCACTTTATAAACATCTATAATGCTAAGAGAACCACAACGTTCTTAACTTGGTTAATAAGGAAATTTATGAAACACTCACTACCTAGCTGCAGACAGACTAGTCCAAAACAGACTTCTGAATTAACTAGAGGTTGAGTTGGAGTTCTTGTTAAGATATGTCTACTTGCTAGGAATGGTTTCCTAGATTGTAGTTCCCTTGTCAGTCCTGTCTTTAGGCTCTGAAGTTTAAAGAGAAGCTTATAGGACTTGGGAAAAGTTTGAATGACAAATGTAAGAGATGGCAAATTAGAATCCAAATTGTATGTTCTATCAAAAAGGTTGGACTCTATACTGAGAATTGAAAGGAAATATGAGGAAGGGAGCTCTGGTGGCCTAGTGGCAAGAAGCTGCACTGCAATTCCAGAGGTGCACGGTTTGAATCCACCAGATGCTCTGCTAAAGAAAGAGGGAGAATCACCTCCAGTATCAGTGAGATCCGATTTGACAGTACACAGAAAAAAATAATAAAATTAAAACATTTTTTTAAAAAAAAGAAAGGAAATTTGAGCAATAGAACAAATATTATTGGTTCTTTTTTATTTTGCAAAGAGAACTTTGCTACCAGAGGTGACTTATAAGAGGACTATGAAAGTAGAAGTTTTCTCTGAAAGAAGATGAATGAGATTTACTCTGCTAGTTCAGTGACTATTGAACAATTATCTGTTATATTTGAAGCACTGAAAGGTAACACACATTGATAATCTTTATAGTTTCCAAGTTAATTAACTAAATCTTACACTTATACTCGTTTATGAATTTTATAAATGTGATATAGTATCATTTTTATCTGACATGCTAGGTTGTAGTTATCTTGGTTAACATCCAATATATGATAAATCAGTATTTTTGAGATTTCAGTGTTCACTGGGCTCTTCTTTGATACATAAAGTTGACAAAGATTCCTGTTTTCTAAAAAACTATATTCCAGAGGCAATGAAATAGAGAATAAATGATCAATACAATTGTCTCTCATGCAATTTACACCAACAGAAATCTTCTGTAGGATTAGCTATGATTCAGTTCCAACTCACTGACAAAGAGTTACATTCTTTTTAGAAATTAATACATGCTACGGAAAGAAAGAGAAGACAGAGTAGGATACTGGAAAATGAGAATAGAATTTTCAGTTTTAAATTGCGTTTTCAGAGTAAACCAAATAGAGAAAACTTTAAAAATTGAGTGGATACACTTTAGGATTTTAATCTTTTTTTCCTAGAAATATCTTCAATCAGATACCTGAATGGTGTACTACATATTTTAATTATTTTTAGGAATTGAGATGCTATCTGACACCAGATGTTTCACTTTCACCTGCTATATGAGAGAGAAGGCAGAGCCAAAAATAACAATAGATATTGTAATCATCAATTGAAATGTGGAAGGTTGTTGAAAAAATGTAGGTTTGAAATAAGCTGGAAATCTTATCTTACATATGATCAAAATGAAATATGTAATAACATATATGCAGAGGTATTAAGTATAGAGTTATGAAAAAAACTGGTTTTCAGAGAGGTCTGACGGTATAAATGTGAAGATTCTTAGTGTATGTCTGGTATTGAAAGTTGGGACATTATATGAGATGACCATGAGAGTGTGTGTTGATAGACAAGAGGAATAGGGATTATTCAGGTAGAGATATACAACACAAGCAAACCCTAAAATAAATAAATGAATGAATGAATGAATAAATGAATAAATAAAGTCTTAGACATCAAATGAAGCTAGTAGGTCAAGGAATATGCAAGTATGTGTGATATGAAATATTGTTGGTATGTCAAGCAAAAGGAAGACTGAAAGATATTCTAAAAAATTTAGCAAAAATAGGAATCATTAATAACATTAAGAATAATACTGTGTTTGTTTATAATATATAGAGAATTTAAGTAGATAATGAATGAAACATATGTAGCTAATTCTTTGAGTAATTCAACTATAAAAAGAGAAATACTTACTTAAAAGTAATATTTCCTAATGAGGAAAAATATATTTCTAACTTTAGCTCACCAGAGAACAATGAGATAGCCATCTCACTCCAGCAGCAGTGGCAAAGTTCAACAACACAGCAAATAGTTAGTGTTGGAGAGTGTGCAGAGTCTTGTGCACTGCTGGTGAGATTATAAAATGCACAAATACTACGAAAAGCAGTTTGGCATTTCCTAAAAGAAACTGAACATAGAAATCCCATAAGACCCAGCTATTCCATTACTAGGAATATATCTCAAGAAAATCAGAACTGGGACATGAACAAAGATATGTACCCTATGTTCATAGAAGTAGTATTCACAATAGTAAGAAAATAGGAACAGTTTGTATACCCATCAACAAATAAATGAAATGGAAAAATTGTAATATATTCATGTCATGTAATACTATGAAGCGCTAAGAAGCAATGACTTTTTAAAGCACTATAAAACTTGGAAGGGACTGGAAAGCGTTATGCTGGGTGAAATATCTCAGTCATATAAGGACAAATATTGCTTAAGGTAATTCTTGGGATAATTGAAGGATAACAGCAAAATATGTACAAATGTTCAAAATGGGAAGAAGAAGGGGAAAAGGAAGGGCACAAAAAGGAAGAGAAAAAAATATCTGAGATAGCAGAGTGGTGTGGGTATGTAAACCAGTGTAAAATTTAAAAAAAGAATCCCCCCAATAAAGTAGATGGAAGGAGAAAGATTATATGAAATGCAATGTGAATGAAAAATAGTATGAAACACAATGTATGTAAACTTTGTAAGTAAACAAATAAAAAAAGGTAAAAGAAACCCCCAAAAACAAACAAAAAGAATCATATATGTCTCTATTGATGGTGTATTTTAGTTGTGATAAGAGTTTTTTATTATAAGTTCTATCATCTTGTTTCTTGTATTAAATGGTCTAGAAAATATTTCTTTCATAAATTCACTGAAATGAAAAGGGAGAAATTATGCCAGCCTAATTGTGGCCAATTTTCAGGAGTTAAAAAAAAAGATGAGTGAAATAATATTATAACACAACTTTGGACTATCATATTTAGTTGTGGGGTTAGCTACGAGTTAACTCCAAATCAACACCAATGCTTTGAATTAACTTGAGTTGAGTTGGATAGATGAAAAAAATAACTAGAAGTTTATCATCGTTGTTGCTAGGTGCCAGCAACTTGAGTGTGAATCACAGAGACCCTATGAATAGAGGATCTGAACCCTGGCCTGGCCTGTACAATCTTCACACTTCCTGACACACTAGATCCCATCGCCACAGTCACCATATCAATGCACCTGATTGAGGGTCTTCCTCTTTTTCACCGACCGTCCACCCTTGTAAGCATCATACCCCTTACTGAGGAGTAGCCCCTCCTAGCAACATGCCCAAAGTACGTGAGGCAAAGCCTCATTATCCTGGCCTCCAAAAAATCACTCCAGCTGCACTCTCTCCAAGACATACTTCTTTTTTTGGCTGTCCCTGGGATGTTCAGAGCTCTTCTCCAATACCACAGCTGAAAGTCATCAATTCTTCTTCTGTCATCTCTATTCCTTGTCTATCTGTCATATGCATAGCAAGTGACTAGAAAGATCATGGCCTGAGTCATCATAACTCTCATTAAAGAAGGATATTTGCAAATGATAGTATGGAGTTTATCATTCAATATGACTCCTCTAGATCTAGACCTCATTGATGTTGTTATACGGATGGATGGGAGTATAATATGGAAATGAGGCATATTGGCCTCTCTTCCAGGGGCTTGGCTATCTACCATTTCACAAGGAGATTGGCCAGTATCAACAATCTGCAGGGGGATTGGCTACTGTCACCAATAAATTGAACAGCTCTAGCTACAGAAGGAATTCTTCCTCCACCAAAAGAGATGGAATTCTTCCTTCAGCCAGAGAAGAGAGACCTTCTTAATCTAGTGAAATATGTAGGACATGCTTTGAGACAGCAGCATTAGTGACGGCTGGACTGAAGAATTGATGTGAGACGGGACTCTGTGGGGTCAAGGTAAGCCAATAGTGGCAGAACTGAAAAGTGTTTTGGACAATTGAGTGGAAAGCCAATATTGGTAGGACTGTGAAGTGTGTGGACAACTGTGGGTGGGAAGCCAGTAGCGGCAGGACTGAGAATTTGAGAACACTTAGGGCTCTGAAGCTAGATAGAGGCTTAGATGCCTGTGTGAACATTTTGGTAGCTGTCTTGACAGTATTCTGTTGTTGTTGTTGTTAAGTGCCGTCGAGTTGCAGGCAACTCATAGCAACCCTATGAAGGAGAGTCCTTGAAGCTTGGGTGCCTTTCTTCCTCTCTCCAGGTTCATAGGGTTTCTGGAGACAAGCTATTACGGAAGTGGATGTCACTCCTCCTTCCAAGCTTTTTTTCATCGGGGAGCTCCAGTATCCTATTATTAGTCTGAATTATAACCTTTTTACTTCCCCAGTATTGGTCTGCGTGGTCTATGAACTATCACATTGTACTTTGGACCAAGTGAAGCAGTAAGATTGGGGTTAATACGAGTGGAAAAAGGCTTGGTGGCATAGGGAAAAATGTCTGACCTCATGGGAACTGGTTTTGTGTTATTGATGCTATGGAGAAGTAGAATCCCTCCCTTTGAGGATGGTAAAGATCAGATCTGGCCCTTGCCTTTTTACATACAGATAGTAGCTTGTCTATTAAAAAGTTTTCAATATACATAGGGTACATTCAAATGACCCTGTCAGTAAAATATGTCATTGCTAACTGAAATGGAATCAGAGATCCAAATCTATCAGCTGACACAAGAAAAAAATGAGGAGTCTGATTCCAAAGATTTACAGCCTCAGAGACTCTATGAACAGTTGTCCTCTGTTCTTCAGGGTCTCTGTGGTTTGGTGTCAACTTAATGCAAGTAGATTTTCTTTAGAAATGTGGAAGCTTCTTAGATGCTAGTCATTTGATTACACAGCATCTATTTATTCTCTGATTAAACCCTGGCCTGCTAATTTATTTCTTTGAAATGATAGAATCAGCTTCTCTCTATGGAAAGGATTTTAAATATACCTATAATACAGGGAAATACTTGCTTGAAACACTTGCTATAGAAGCTCGAACACCAGAGCCTTCAATATGGATTGCATCTCAAAGTCAAAACAAAAATTGTCACCACTGGAACAATAAACAGTATTATGATAGATGGAGAAAAGAGTGAAACTCTGAACAATTTTATCCTTCTTGGATTCATAATCAATACACTTGGTATCAGCACTCTGGAGATCAGGAGACATATTGCAGTGGGAAAATTTGCAGTCAGATTGTTGTTGTCATATGCCATCCAGTCACCTACAACTCATAGTGACCCTATGTACAACAGCTCTAAACACTGCTCTATCCTGCGTTAACCTCATTGTCTCTGACACACTTACTCCAGTATCCTAGTCACTGAGTGAATCCATCTCATGGAGAATCTTCTTCTCTTGCATCCCTCCCAAGCATGATGTCCCTCTCCAAGGACTGGTCTCTCCTTGCAACATGTCCATAGTATGTCAGATGAAGCTTTAGAATCTTAGTCTCCAAGGAGCAGCCTGGTCTCACCCTCTCTAGGATCAACCTGTTTGTTCTCCTTGTTGTCCATGTTATATTCAATATTCTTCTCCAGCACCGCAGCCCCAGACATCAATTCTCCTTATATCATCCCTAGTCATTGTCCAGCTCTCTGATGCATAGCAAGTAATTGCAAAGACTATGGCCTGTATCAGGTACACCTTAGTCTCCAGACCGACATTATTACTCTTCAATACTTTGGAGAGGTGTCTGACAGAAGACTTTCCCAATGCAATTTGTCTTTTAATTTTCTGGCTGCTGGTACCAAAAGTGTTGACTGTTAACTAAAGCTGTTAACAATCTCAATCTCTTCCCCATCTATCACGATGCTGCCAATCAGCCCAGTGGTGAGATTTTTGTTTCCTTGATGTTGAGCTTCAATCCATAATACTTCAGGTCCTCCTCAGTTTCAGCAAGCAGGGTTGTGTCATCTGAATAATGCAGATTGTTGGTGAGTCTTCCTCCAATGCTGATGCCAGATACCTCCCCAAATTACTGAGGAGTAATGATGTTGCTTTAAGGACTAAGGTGCACATGATTCAAATAATAGACTTTTCAATCACTTGCTGCGTTAATGAGAGCTGGATAATATATAAGGATGACAAAAGGAAAATTGATGCCTTTGATCTGTTGTTTTGAAGAAGACTGCTGAATAGTCCACAGATTTCCAAGAGAACAAAAAAATATGACTTGGAGAAGGTGTATCCAGAGTGCTCCTTGGGGACAAGCGTATTAAAGTTTTGTCTCACATACTTGGGGCGCATTATTTTTGTGAGGTGCTGTCAAGTTGAGCACAACTCTTAGTGAACCTATGGACCACGGACCTGAACCCAGTCCTATCCGTTGCCAACCCCAAAATCTTTGATACACTCCAGCCTGTTGCTGCAATCACTGCATCAATCCACCTGGTTGAGGGGATTTCTCTCCTTTCCCCTATCTTCACCTTGCCAAGCATGACGCCCATCTCCAATCAGCAGCCTCTCCTAGCAACACACCCAAAGTACATAAGATGAAGTTTCATCATTTTTGTCTCCAAGAAGCACTCTATCTGCACCTTTTCTAAGAGGTACGTCATATTTGGAAAGGTGAGAGGATGACGAAAGAGAGAGGAAGATCAGGCTAGAATAGGGGTCAGATCTGTGTTCGTAGGGTCGATATGAGTTGTACTTGACTCAATGACACTTAACAGTAACAGAACAGATCAGTGAAATAATTTAACATTTACCAAAAATATCCCTTCTTTTTAGTTTCCTGGTTATAAACAAAAACTTGTCATCACCTCCAGCTCAATACTGTGTCACCTATTCATGAAGTTCACACTTGTAGCTTGATGAAATAAATGGCGTGAAAGACATTCAGTCTCAGTGTGACTAAAACCTTGTCACCTCAATCTTGAGGGAACTTTTCCCATCTTTATTATTTAGATGGATTTTTCCTGTACCTACAATTACTTCCTTTTTCTTTCAAGAATAAATACTGCTTTACCAAGCCTTTAGTTCTCTCATGCAAACCACAAATTAAAAAAAAGCATATAGTTCACATGCCAATAAACAGTGAAATAATTTTCAAATTGCATTTCTGACAGGACAAAGTTTTATTTAACACAAAGAAAATGTTAGAAGAAGTTGAAGGCATATTAGAATATTAGAATTCATACATCTACCTCAGTCATTTGCTTTTATCCACAGAGTAGAAAGAATTAGGTCTACAGCCATGCTTTGCATTGGAAAATATCTTTTTGAGATTTTAAAACATTTTCCACTTCAATATTCATCACAAACTCTGTCTCCAAAAGAATAAGCAATAGAAAATGTTCTTATCAGCAAATGTAATACTTAGGCTAAGTTATTCATGGAGAATCAAATACAATAAAGCATGTTATAAATCACCTTGCAATTCCCCAACTCAGTTATGTAGTAAGTCAAATCAAGAACTATAAAATGTGAAGTTTAAGATTTTACTATAATAATGACAGCCTCAGATAGAGATGGCTTTTTTTGCCCAAACTTATTTGTGTTTCTCAATATTACAAAAAAAGAAAAAAATATATAGTTACAATAGAGAACTTCTCAGTTGGTATGTCTTAACAAATACAGCTCAAAGATGTGTTTCAAAGCTAAACTTTTACCTTTGAAATAGGAAGTATTAGAATTCATGAAAGCAATCTGTAGAATGGAGTTATATAATTGATACTGAGTAGATACTTCATTGATCAAGTTTTCCTTTTAAATAAACAACAACAAAAAAATCCCAAACAAATCCATTATCACCAAATTCAGTCCAATAAGAACAACCTCAGTGGACAGATAGCATTATAAACTTCCCAGTGCTGCTGTAAATTTGTAAGTGGACTGTCACAGCTTTCTCCTGAAAAATGTGGACTAAGTTTTAATTATTGGCCAAACATATACTTTCTCCACTGTTTTCAAATTTACAGTATTTTCTTTCTCTTCTCACCACTGTTTGACACATCCTAAGTTCCTACAAATTTCACTTATTTTACTCCATACTTGGAACGATGAAGGTCAGCAGAGGAGAGAAAGACCGCTGATGAGTTGGATAGACTTGGTGCCTTTAACAGTGGGCTCTCGTGTGTCAGAGATGATAAGGATGGCACAGGGTAGGACAAGGTTCAGGTCTGCTCTCCGTAGGGTCGCTATGAACTGTACTCAACAGCAAGTAACAGCAATATGTAGATTCATAGGTTTCTTTTTATTAAATTTGTTAAAATCGGTGTTAGCAATTAGTGCAAATTACTGGAAGTAATCCAATGATAGCTAAAAAGACAGTTCTGTGTCTTTTCAGCATGCCTCTTCATTCTTCAGAAGGAACTGGGAAGGGCAAATGGATAAGATCTTGAACACTAACTGAAAGGTGAGGGACACCAGGACATACTTCAGAAGCCAGGTCTGGAGATCTGTTTCCAAATGGTCAAGGTCTTTCCCAACACTGAGAAGCAAATTTACACACATGGTATCTATCACCAAGAATCAGGGTAAACTCAATGATCACAAACAATGACATGATCTTTGAGCATCTTACTGCTTTCTGTTGTACAAAAATACTCCAGAACAAACCGGTCCTTCCCCGTCCAAGACATGAAATGATCCTTTGCTGTTCTTTTTCCACAAGAGTTTGGTTCATTGAAATAAATGGTCTTTACAAACCAAGATCTGGGTTCTAGAAGTGACCACCCTTAGAATGCTGCTACTCTTCGATCTCCAGTCACACACACACACACACACACACACACACACACACACACACTCTTCTTGTTGTTGCTGTTGTTGTTGTTATGTACCCTCAATTCAGAATTGAACCATAGCTGATCTTCCAGCAGGTTTTCAGAGGCAGTTAATTGCACTGGAGGATATTGCCTATCCTTCCTCATAGGAGTTGGTGGACTTGAACTGTGTGCTTTCAGGATTGCAGTGTGACTTCTGCCACCAGTGTTCCCTATTAGGACAATGCTCAGATCTGTTCATATGGTGGCTACGAGTTATACTCACCTCAATGGCATGTAACAACAGCTCATAGCCACCATATGAACAACAGATCTGAGTCCTGCCTATTCTGTGCTATCACTTGACACATTATGTATTATATCACCAGGACTAAATTCTATGATACTGTGCTAAAATTGAAGTTTCTGTGTGAACTCATAGTTTTTTAATATATATAATATTATACTTTTAGAATATTTATAA
>NW_006399764.1:20155296-20162845 GCF_000299155.1 Elephantulus edwardii | reverse complement strand
TATGAGTTGCAAACGACTCGACGGCACATAACAACAACAACATCAGTCCTTGGAGTGAGATATCGTTCTGGAAAGGGTAGAAAGTCAGCCAAAGAGAAGAAGACCCTCAACAAGATGGATTAGCACAGTGGCAACAACAATGGGCTTGAGCAGGGGCCAGGTCATGTTCATAGTGCACGACAGAGCTAGGACCAAACCTGTTGTTCATCAGGTCAGTATGAGTTGTAGCTGGTTTGACAGAACTTAACAATAATAACCCCTGCTCCTCTATCATTCATTGAGTTTCCTAACGCCTGTTATTACAGAAGTGAATGGCCCAAGAGTTCTGCTGAAATATGCCCACCAAAGACAGCATTTGAAACACCAGAGGACTAGCTTCTAGAATCACAACAACTCACAACTTACCCAATACAGCAAACTGACAGACAAGTGCTGTATTAATAAGAGCAAATGATAAATAAGGAAGCGTAAACACATCTATTGTTGTTATGTGCCATTGAGTCACCTGCGACTTATAGTGAACCTATGTACAACAGCCCTAAATCCGGCTCTCTCCTATGCCAATCTCACTGTCTCAGACACACCTACCCCCTTTAACCCATTCACTGAATCAATCCACTTCAAAGAGGGTCTTCCTCTCCTATGCTGTCCCTTCACCCTCCCAAGCATGACGTTCTTCACTAAGGACTGGTCCCTCCTTGCAACATGTCCAAAGTATGGCAGACAAAGCCTCAGAATCCTTGCTTCCAAAGAGAAGCCGGGTTTAACCCTCTCCAGGATGAGCCTGTTTGTTTTCTTAGCAGTCCATGGTATATTCAATACTCTTCTCTAACACCACAGTTCAAAGGCATTGATTGTCCTTCTATGCTCCCTAGTCATTGTCCAATTCTCTGAGAATGGTGACTAAACACATCTAAGATACAAAATAACTAGCAACAGGTAAATCACATTCCCAATGCAACAAACTGACAAATGCTGTAGCTCTAAGAGCAAACCATGAAAATAATCAGGCATATTAATATCCTGGTTCAGGACAGCCCTCTTTGACCCCAACTGAGTCCCATGGGGTGTGATGGAATGGGGCCAGTGTGTCTGATTCAGGTCATGGTCTTTTCAATCACTTATTAGATATCTGAGAACTTGACAATCAGAATTACAGAAGAAGAATGGATGCCCTTGAGTGGTGCTGTTGGAAAAGCACTGACTCTCTTGTGGCCTGCCAGAGAACAAACAGGTTTATATTGAAGAAAGCACAGCTAGTGCTCCTTAGAGGTAAGAATGGCAATGTTTCATTTTATTTACTTTGGATATCTTATTAGGAGGGGCTATTCTTTGGAAGCAGGTATGCCATCCATTTCCTAAACAACATACCTCTGAAAGTCTAGGAACTTTGATGTTGTTGTTGCTGTTTGTTGTGTGCCATCAACTCACCTGGGACTCATAGTGATCCTATGTACAACAGCCTTAAACCCCGCCCTATCCTGTGCCAATCTTATTGTCTCTGACACACATACCCCCATTACCCAAATCACTGAATCAATCCACCTCATGGAGGGTCTCCCTCTCCTGAGCTGTCCCTCCACCCTCCCAAGCATGACGTCCATCTCCAAGGATTGGTCCCTCCTTGCAACATGTCCAAAGTATGTCAGATGAGGCTTCAGAATCCTTGCCTCTAAGGAGCAGCCTGGCTTTACCCTCTGCAGGACAAACCTGTCTGTTTTCTTAACAGTCCATGGTGTATAGTCAATACTCTTCTCCAACACCAAAGCTCAAAGGCATCACTTCTCCTTCTATCATCCCTAGTCATTATCCAGCTCTCTGATGCTTAGCAAGTGATTGCAAAGACCATGGCCTGTGTCAAATGCACCTTAGTCTCCAGACTGACATAGTTACTCTTCAGTACTTTAGAGAGTTAGAAGACAATAATTACAGAAAGGCTTCAGGCCTTTTGTTCATAGGGTCACTATGAGTTGTCCTTCACTCAATGACAATCAACAACATTCCTTGGAAAGAGATACCATGATTAGAAAGATGCAGGTTCAGAAAAAGAGAAGAAGACCCTTAACAAGATAGATTGACACAGTGACTGCAGCAGTAAATTCAAGCTTATCAAGATGGTGAGGACAGCACAAGATAGGACAGGGTCCACATTTGTTGTTCATAGGGTCATTCAGAATTGTACTTGAAAAAAAAAGGAATTGTACTTGACTTAACAGCACTTGGCAACAATAAAATAACAATAATAACATCTAATGCTTGTAGTATTATTTTAGTGAAGGTTTAGAAAGGGATTGCTTTCATTAAGTCATGCACACTTTCTTCCTCCTTCTCAAAGAGAGTAAATAGAAATAAAATCTTCTCAGAAAAAGAACTATAACTGATATCTTCCTGGTAACACATACATAGTTGGGAGTATTCTGCTTTTGATATGTGCACAAAACTATTATTTACATTAACTTATGTCAGCATCAATCTATAAAGCTCATTACTCACTACACACATGAGGTCACCCAGCTCAAAAGCAACTTGTAGTTTTTGAGGTCTGACTGTAAAGCTTCAGAATAGTGTCTATTTTAATTGTCATAACAAATTCTGGACACTTGGATTGAATTAACATTTAATAAGCATTTTTGTTATCATGATCCTTTTTCAGTATGGCTAGTGTGCCAGGTTTTTCAGAGAAAGAAGTGGATTAATTTTTAGTAGAAGATGAGAAAAATATGGTCAGAGGATAAGAAGAACCAGACTGTGTTCTGGTCAGTGCAAAGTTCAGAGATGCTATTAAACATGTCACATTGCAAGGATGAAAGAGTGGAAATTATTATTTAGAATCAATTTTAAAAAGACTCCTTGGTAGAGCTAGTTTTGAAAACTTATAACCACCCACTTAAAAGAGCCAGACTCTTAAATTTAGCCCAAACACCATAGGTTAAATACTAGTAGTATAATATAATAGTAGTATAATATAGAGAGAATTACGTATGTCTTTCAAGATCGGCATTTATTAAGAGATGAAAACATTTTAAATGATCAGTAATACGATATCACATTTTTCTGGCTGATAGCTCTAAATGATCTACTAGAAGTAAAAATTATGTCTACATATTACTTAGCCTGAGAGCTGTAATTAACTAAAGTTCTTGAAATAAATTGCTTTTTTGTACTTTAAGATATCAACTGAAAGTTTCAAATATTCTAATTATACAGTCCAAATTACTTAAAATAATTTCTTGATATTATTTTTTATCTCAAATTTTATAGTCAGAACATCTTGTGGAAAAAGTAATTGTGCAGTTAATAATTCATTTGTTATTCCTGTATGGAATGAGATATTACTAAGTCCCTAAAGCCATCTACTTTTCTGAGTTAATTTTCCTTGTGGGTTTTCCTTATTGTTCCCTTCATTGTGTTCATGTTTACTATGTCTTTATTATCTTTATATTTTTATGGAATGCTTTATCAATTTGTGTGTGTGTTACCCTTAAGATTACAATGTTATGCTCAAACAAAAACAGTTTACTCAAACTTGAAATTCCCTTGACATCCTCTCCTTTTGGAAATTTTATCACTGTACGACTTAATCCCTCTGTTCAGGTTGTAATTGCCTCATTTATTGATTGAGAACTCTAGTTCCATTTCAGTCTTGCTACTAAACCAAATGTGGGTGATTTTATTCTGAGTCCCTCAGGCCTGGTTTTAAATCATTTTGGTCAAACATCCTTCTTAATTGGTATAGCACTGATCTGTCTTTTTGCTGTACAGAGGTAACTGGTAGTTGCTGTGATGCTGGATACTGTGACATATACCATCAATAACATTATTGATGTAATATTCAAGCAAAACACTGCTGAAAATTATTTAAAAATCACCTATAAAAGTACATAGACTGGAAACTTCCAGACGTTTAGGCTGGATTTAGAGGAGGCTATGGCACAAGGGATAGTATTGCTAATGTCAGAAACCAGAAACATGTCTATTCATGCTTTACTGACTATACAAAAGCATTTGACTGTGTGGATCATGACAGATTATGGCTAACATTGAAAAGAATATCAATGTCAGAACACCTAACTGTGTTTATGTGAAACTCATACCGAGACCAAAAGGCTATTGTGTGGATAGAGGAAGGGAACATTGTACGGTTTATAATTAGCAAACGTGTGAGTCAGGGTTGTTTTGTTTCTCCATACTTATTTAATCCTAATGTTGAGCAAATTATTTGAAAATCTGGAAGAATGTGGAGTCAGGTGTGGAGGAAACTCATCATTAACCTCCATTATCATGCTGGAACAATCTTGCTTGCTGAAAGTGAGGAAGACTTGAAGCACTTGATGCAAAAGGTTAAACACCCCAGCTTTCAATATGAATTTGATCTCAATGTCAAGAAAACAAAAATCTTTGCCACCGGACTGATAAGCAACATCATGATTGATGGAGAAATGACTGGAACTGGTCAACAACATCTTACTCAAATTCACAATCGTTACATATGGCACCAGCAGTTGGGAGATCAGGAATTCATATTGCCCTGTGAAAGTCACAGTCAGGAGCCTTTCCAAAGTATTGAGGAACAATGATGGCAGTGTTTGAAACTAAGTTGCACCTGATTCAAGCCATAGTCTTTCCAATGACCTACTATGCATCTTAGAGCATAGCACAAAGTGCAATGACTAAGGATGACAGAAAAAATAATTGATGTCTTTGAACTCCAGTGCTGGAGAAGAGTGCTGAATGTCCCGCAGACTGACAGAAGGAAAAACATATGTTTTAGAGAATGAGCAGCCAGAGGTAATGTTGTTGAAACCTCATCTCACATGCTTTGGGCATAATGCTTGTTGTTGTTGTTGTGTGCCGTGGAATTGACTATGACCCATAGCAACACTAGGAACAATAGCCCTAAACCTCGCCCTATCCTGAACCAACTTCATCATCTCTGAGAGTCCCGACCTCTTTGCCACAGTAAGAGTGTCAATCCATCTAATCCAGGGTCTTCCTCTTCTGCACTGAACCTCTACCTTTCCAAGCATGATGTCCCTTTCCAAAGACTTGACCCTCTGGACAACATGCCCAAAGTATGTGAGATGGAGCTTCAAGATCCTTGCCTCCCGTGAAATAAACTGGTTTTGTCCTCCCCAAGACAGACATATTTGTTCGCTTGACAGTCCATGAAATTCAATACTTTGCTCTAGCACCACAACTGAAAAGCATTGATTCTCCTACTGTCATTTATATTTATTATCCAGCTCTCAGATACATAGTAAGCAATTCAGAAGACCATTGCCTGGATCAGGCGCACCTTTGACCCATAACTGACATTGTTGCTCTTTAGCATTCTGGAGAGGTCCCTGACAGCAGATTTTCCCAATGCAACTTATCTTTGAGGTTCTTGAATACTTCTTTAAAGTACTCAAGAGCAACGGTGTCTCTCTGGAGACTAAGGTGTGCCTGATACAGGCCGTGGTCTTTGCAATCACTTGTTATGCATCAGAGAGTTGGACAATGACTAGGGAGGACAGAAGGAGAGTGGATGCTTTTGAGCTGTGGTGCTGGAGAAGGGTACTGAATGTACCATGGACTGCCAGGAAAACAAACAGATTCATCTTGGAGAGGATTAAACCAAACTACTCCTTGGAGGCAAGGATTCTGGGGCTTCCTCTGACATACTTTGGACATGTTGTAAGGAGAGACAGGTCTTTAGAGAGGGACATCATGCTGGGTAGAGTGGAGGGACAATGCAGGAGGGGAAGACCCTCTATGAGATGGATTGATTCAGTGGCTGGGGTAATCAGGATGAGTGTGTCAGAGGCAATGTGATTGGCACAGGATAGGGCAGGGTTTAGGGCTGTTGTACATAGGGTCTCTATGAGTCGCAAAAGACTCGACAGCACATAACAACAACAACAACAACTTGTCTTTTGGCTACCTGACTGCTGATACAAAGACTAACTGTTGACTGTGGATCCAAGCAAGATAAAATGATTAGCAACCTCTTTCCTTTCTCCATTTACTGTCGATCGGCCCGATAGTGAGGATCCTAATATCATACATATAATTCTTGCATCTTCTTTCGACGCTTCCTGCATCACTCAAGGTTTTAAGCATAGTATTTGTGAGTATCGTACCTTGAGGCTTGAATATGTCCTTCATTTCTTTCAGTCTGAGAAATGCTGAGCATGTTCTTCCCATGCGTATTCTAGCACTAGCTCCTGGCACATATTTTCACAATATATTTTGCTTTGTCTTCTCAAGGTCCTCCTTGAAATCCTCTGGTCAGTCTTTTTACCTCAGCACACACCTTCCCCTTGTTTAGACACCTTTCCCTTCCAATGCAGGTTTCAGAGAAACTTCTGACATCTGTTTTGGCTTTTTCTTTCCTTGATATCTTTCCACTAACATTTTGCTTCCTTCGTGGATTAAGTCCAAAACCTAAGCTCACATATTCTGCTCAGAGCTTGTGAACTTATTACAGTTTATTAGATCATTTCCTTTCTGGTCTTAAAATTCTTAACGTTCTTATCCATGTCTTGGGCACAGGTGTACCATTAAATAAGGGATTGGCATTAACCATTGGCTCTCTGCGTTCTGGAGCCTTATCTAGTTAGAGAAAGTGGCACTTGCATCCTTGCAGTGACAGGTGAAAGAATAAACTCAGGGTTGTTAGGGAAACTGTATGAAGGATTGGAAACAAGTTGCTCTATATCTAAAGAAAGAGAATTCTCTCCAGAGAAGTGTTCTTGTCAACAGTGAATCAAATAAATGATTTGCCTTACTGAAGATAGAGGAAAAGAAATTTTTAAAAATATCAACATAAACCTACTATTTAGCTGGGTAGCTGATAAAAATGCCTGTCTGCTTTTCCTATTTTGTTCTATGAGAATATGATTCTATCTATAGTTATTTGGATTTGATGTGTTTCTGAGTGTTGATTAGTTTATGGAGTGAGAATATAGCGTAGAAGGCATGCTTCATTGTATAAATAGACTCTTTCAGACAGACACTCAACTAAGCTCCCGTCTGAAAAGATGTGAGGCCTAGAGTCACTGTCTGTGTGGCCCTCTGTGTCCTTATGTCTCTTTCTTTCCTTCTCATTACCATTTGAGCCCTCTTTTTTTGAACTGTAAGAGAAAGTCGTCATCTTGTATCTTAAATTTCAAGATTTTAGACACAAATGACTCTTATGGAACATTTACTGAAGTGGCAACTTTCACTAACGTAAAAACTGTGTTTTCTTGAGATTTCTTATATAAAAATTATATTTTGCCATGCAGTGCCGTTTACATTAGAATGCTTGCTCTTTAATTTGGCTTTTTTTTGTTCCACTGTAAGCTCCCATGTCTTCTGAGACATCTACAGACTATGCCATCAAGTATTCCATTGATTGGAGATTATAAAATCACATCTTCTGCAAATAAGTAGTTGTGTCTCATTTTTAAAATTCACTCATCTTATTCTATTTTTGTCTTGTGATAATGGCTCAAAGAAGAACATTCTAAATCTATGCTAGTGATACAATTATCCATGGTTATATTTTTGAGAATTTTTATATTAA
>NW_006399764.1:20145664-20154989 GCF_000299155.1 Elephantulus edwardii | reverse complement strand
CATGGACTGCTAAGAGGACAAACAAGTTTGTCCTGGAGAGGGTGAAGCCAGGCTGCTCCTTGGAGAAAAGGATTCTGAAACTTTGTCTGACATACTTTGGACATGTTGCAAGGTAGGATCAGTCCTTTGAGATTGATGTCATGCTTGGGAGGGAGGAGGGACAGCTCAGGAGGGGAAGACCCTCAATAAGACGGATTGATTAAAAAAAAAGAAGAGAAAAAAAAAGATGGATTGATTCAGTCACTGGGGTAATGGGGATTGGTGTGTTGGATACAATAAGATTGTCAAGGGATAGAGCAGGGTCTAGAGCTGTTGTGCATAGGGTTGCTATGAGTTATAGGAGACTTGACGGCATATAACATCAACAACAAAAACAACAATCAATAATAAGTGTTGAATTAGCAAATATATTTTTCAGATTATGGTAACTGCATTAATCCATTAATGTAATGAATCTCATATTTTTTACCAAGCATCAATCATATATTCAGTCATAAAATAAAACTTTCCAAACTATAGCACATACCATTTTATATGTTATAATAAATACCAGATAGTTTAACTCATTGCTACCAAGTTAACTCATAGCTGACCCTCCAGTGAGTTTTCAGAGGCTATAAACTGCTTATGACAAAAATGATCATATTTCTCCCTCAGAGCCACTGGTGGATTTGAACCGCCTATCTTTTTGTTTCTCAGGTCTTTCAGTTTGAGAAATGCTAAGTGAGTGCTTCCTTTTTTCCCCCTCCAACTCTAGTCCTTTGTACATTAAATTATAATGCTTTGTTTTGTCTTCTCAGGCTGATCAATATTACAGTGCAATATAGAGTCACTTTTGACATTAATTTTGGTCTTTTCTTTCTTCTAAGTCTTAATAATGACCTTATACTCTCTTTGTAGATGTCTTTGCTGTCATCCCACAACTCTTCTGGTCTTCAACCATTAGTTTTGGATACCTCAGATCTACTATTTTTTTTAACCTTTTATAATTGGTTTTCATACACTATCCATTTACATTGTGTTTCATATTCTTATTCATGTACATTGTATTTTATGTAATTGACATTTGCCTATTATTACCCATCTTTCAAGTTCACACTGACTTCTTATTCCTTCACCCACCACCACCACTCCTGGTCATTTTCTCTTTTCTCTCTTGAGATAATTTGCTTTTTTAAAAATCCAGGTGGGATAGACCCAAGGTCATTCTTGTGGACTTGTTTTCACTTTCTTCTATTTTTATTTGAACTTGCACCTGCATTAATTCTTGGTATGTTCCATAGTCAGCACTTGGATTGATTTCAACTGCTGATATTGAGCTTCTCCAGTGATTATTTCAACATATGCAGTCAATCTGATTCCTGTGCAGTCCTTAAGGTGAGGTCCGTGTGCATAGTCACTGTCTTGTGTTTCTTGAAACATGTATTTGCTATGATTAAAAAAACCCCTCATTTTGCTTAGGTCTACAATCAACACTTTGATATCAGGAGATCTAGAGATGTATAGCATTGGGAAATATCTGCTGTCAGGAATGTCTTAAAGAGCAGTAATGTCAACTTAAAGACTATGGTATACCTGATTCAAGCCACAGTCTTTCTAATTACTTGATATGTATCTGGGAGATAGACATCGAATAAAGATGACCGGAGAAAAATCAATGTGTTTGAGTTGTGGGGGTGTTGTTTGGGGATGTTTGTGTATATTTTTGTTGTTGTTAGGTTCTCTTAAGTTGAGTATGACTCACAACAACCCTAGGACCGACAAACCTGAATCTTGTCCTCTCACGTGCCATCCTCATCATCTCTGTTTCACCTGAGCACATTACTGTAATCACTAAGTCAATCCACCTTCTTGGGAGTCTTTCTTTCATTGACCCTCCCCCTTTTCAAGAATGATATTCCTTTTCAAAGAATAGCCCCTCCTACTGGCCTGCCCGAGCATGAGAGATGAAGCTTCACTATCCTTACCTTCAAGCAGCACTGGGGCTGTACATTTACCAAGATGTATCTGTTTATTCTTTCAGCAGTCCATTCAGCGCCCTTAGGAGAGACTATATCTTAGAAAAGACATCTTTGAAAAGGCGAAGCGTCAGTAAAAGGATGATGAAAATTGTTAATGTGCTGGTCTGATGATTGAAAGATTGGAAGTTCAAATCTATGCAAAGCCCAGAGGCATCTTAGCAGAAAGAGCTGGTCATCCAGTTCCCTAAAATAAACCATTGAAAACCCCGTGTATCATGGATCTATTCTGACATATATGGAGCGAACATAATGTTGACTTGAATTAAGTCCAAGTGACACACACACACACACACACACACACACACACACACCCAAATGCAAATGCAGAGAGAGAGAGAGAATATAATTTTTTAGATTTGGGGGCTGAGAAGTTGACAGTCTAATGTCAGATAATAGGCTACAAATTCCCACAGCACTAAATTCCCAACCTGGTAGATCACTAGTGAAAGAGCAAGAGGCGTTCCTAGCAATGTGTCTATGAATAATCTAGATGCAGAATCTCCCTTGGGAAAACTTGCTCTGTTTTACGATGTTATGATTTTCAAATCATTTGTTTAGACTCATCCATATTATTAAATGCAAATTGCTTAAGGGCAAATGATTAAATAAAACAGAAATAGTTTAAAACAACATCTTATCTAAGGTTTTAATAAACAACTGAACACAATAACTAGCCAAATAGATATGTAAGATTAACACTGAATAAAATTTTCCTAATGATATTATCAAATATTTTTACAAAATGATGTTCAGATGAGCAGACCGACATTTCTCCAAGCAATCTTTAAGATTTCACTACCTGTAATTTTAATTCATTTTTCTTCGGTGCTGTGAGCATTGCTAAAATAAATTGGCAGTATCATTGTTGTCATGTATTTCTTCAAAGCCATTAAAATCTTATGCATTTTGATGCATAGTAGTTTTCTAAGGATCTTTACTTAACATTTTTTTATTTGTTTTTAATATTTTTCATTATTATTTTTAGTGTGTGTGTGTGTGTACTGTCAAATTGGATCCGACTGGTACAGGAGGAGATAGCTCCCTCCTCCAATGGAGCATCTGGTGAATTTGAACAGCGTGCCTTCAGGATTGCAGTGCCGCTTCTTTCCAGTAAGCCACCAGAGCTTCTTTACTTAACACTTTCTTATATGGTATCTCACTAAATTCTTCAATGCCATGAATATATGAGCATAGGATTCATTTGACAGATCAAGAAAGTATAATGCATGGATTAATGGGTCGCAAAGGTGTAGCTAAACATCCATAAGTCAGAGACTCTTCTAGAGACATGAAATTCAGCTGCTGGGGTCACTTAAGGACATAAATCAAGTGAAGCTCCTGATTTCTAATTACTCCTTGATCTTTGAGGACATTACTCTCTAATTATTATCACACATTGCTCTAGAATTTTTAAAGGCGTTTTCTGCTAATTACCTTCTTACCCAGAAGAAATATTCCTAAAATTATGATTTAGGGTGAAGGGGGAGTATACTTCTCCCACTTCCTCAGTAAGTGTTAGTGGAAGTGTTAAAAATAGTCAAACTTAAGTCTCTTAATATGGCCAACCCATGGAAAGAGGCATATTCTGTTGATTGGTAGCAAGATTGAAAGAAGAAAATTAACTCAAAAGGTAAGAATTCATTTGTGGCATGTGATTGGTTATACGTGAGTTTTGTGTTGTAGAAAATTTTAAATTAGAGAGGATCCTGATATCTTATTGACTGGGCCTAAGGTTAAACTTTGGTGATATGAGAACAAGATTTTCTTTCTGTTAGCATAGTGGAGCTTCCATATATAAATGGCTATTGTGTTTTTAGTGTTAGGTGTCATGAGTTAGATGCTCTGAGTGACCTTTCACGCTGGTATATCCACTCAATCATTGCTGTTAAGACAGAACCAACTCATAGCTGACCTTCCATCAGATTTTAAGAAACTGTAAATGGCACTCATTTCCCAATTTCCTCCTACAGATCAACTGGTGGATTCAAACCACATGCTTTGACTTGACATTTCAACCCACTAGGCCGTTAGCAAATATTAAGACAAACAATTGTGAGTTGTTTTAAAAACCATCCTTATTTTATTATGATTTTGGAGAACATGTACATAAAAAGTTGGATTGTCAAAGAATAATTTCTGCATTGGTAAAGAGTACTGCTCATGGAAAATATGTACTTGGACAAGGAAAGGTGTCATCAGAATGGAGCAAGAAAACACTACATGGTTCAAAATCAAGAAAGGAATTGTGCCATGGTTGCATCCTGTTTTCATACTGTTTTCAATCTATATGCAGAACAGATCGTTTGAGAGGCTGGACTTTATGAGTAAGAATATGGCAACAATATTGGTGGAAGACTCCTCAATAACCCGCATTATGTAGTTGTTGCAACAACAACAACAAAAGGGACATAGAATATGAGGAGGAGTAAAAGGGGAGAAAAATGCAGGGAAAACCCCAAATTCCTGAAAAAAGCACAGCTCAAAACAACACAGACTTGTTGGAAGACTAGAGGAGTCTCCATGGTCATCACATTGGGATAATTTTTTAATACCCCAGTGACCACCTAGCAGCTAAAATATTAAGTTAAAATATTATGTAGTTGCAATTGGTTTATTTAGGTCATTGCCTGGTTCTTCTGGTTAAATATATGTGAGCGTGGAGCTAAAAGAGACTTTGCATCTGATAGACTAACATTTTTCTTCAGTCTTTGGTTTGTGTATTTCTTTTTTTTCTCTAGGTGTGTAGAGACCAATACTTATATTTAGAAACTGTTTTCAAATTTTTGTTATTATTACTAAGGCTGTAAATTAACAGGTGTGCATTTAACTGTTTCTGTCAATAGTTTTATTTCTCTTGGTTTTAATTCTCTATTGTCTAGGAGTGAGACTGATATATCCTAAGATATTCCTATTTCTATCTTTTTAAGGAAGTAGCATACCGTTTTTTACACTGGTTGAAGCATTTGCAATTCCAGAAGCAGTTGATCTGGATTCTCGTTTCTCCCAAACAGCACAGGTATTTGTTATTTTCTATTTCTTCAATGAATACCATTTATGCGGAGGCGAGATTGTCATTCAGCGCAGTTTTAATTTATCTCTCTATGATGGCAAATTATCATGAAACATCTTGTGCTGTGTTTGTTTCGTGCTTGAATATCCTCTTCATAGAAGTGTTTAGTAATGTGCTTTACCCAATTTTTCACTTATTATCATTTTATTGTCCAGGTGTTACATATTTCTGTATATCTTATACAATATATATTTATCTCACATCTCACTACCAAATATTCTTGAGTCAATAGATTCTAATTTTGCTATTTTGATAAAGTTGTCTTTTAAAATGATCACAGTATTGATTTTTTTTACTTTATGTTTTAAGACTTTTATTATCTCTTATAATTTACTTTGCAAGATTAAAATGATCTTTGGCAAGATAGGGAAGGAAGAGATTTTTGTCATTGGACAGATTTTATGTATATTTGGGGGGTGACTCTCTGAGTGAGAGTAATGTGCTGTAAGGAGGGAGAAAAGGCTTCAGTTGGAGGGGAGAGGAGGATGGGATGGGGGATTAGCTGCCACATGGCATCAGAAAAGGAGGGGGGTAATGATGTATCCATGAGTCAGGGTTGGAAAAAGAAGAAGGTGATGTTTTCGTTGCAGGGATTTCTTCTTAAGATTCTTTTTTGAAGACTGATAACCCAATTATAAAATGGGCAAAAGACATGGAAAGAATTTTCACAGAGGAAGATATTCAAATGGCAAACAGACACATGAAGAAATGCTCCAAATCACTGGCAATAAGAGAGATGCAAATCAAAACCACAATGAAGTACCATCTCACTCCACTAAGAGTGGCAAAGTTTAACAGGGCAGCAAGTAATAGATGTTGGAGAGGCCGTGGAGAGAAAGGAACCCTTACACATTGTTGGTGGGATTGTAAAATGGTACAACCATTCTGGAGGGCAGTTTGGCACTTTCTCAAAAAAGCTGAACATAGAATTTCATATGACCCAGGTATTCACTACTTGGAATAGACCCTGAGACTATGAGACCTGAGGCAAAAACTGAGATTTGTACACCAATGTTCATAGCAGCATTATTCACCATTGCAAGAACATGGAAACAGCCCAAATGTCAAACACAAACAAATGGATTAAGAAATTATGGTATATTCACACAATGGAATACTTTGCAGCACGCAGGAGCAATAACTTTGTAAATTATTACCTAACTTGGGAGGGACTGGAGACCATTATGCTGAGTGAACTAACTCAGTCCCACAAGGATAAATATTGTATAAGACCGTTATTGTACAATGAGTAGAAGGATCCAGGAGGGGTGGGAGAGGCTGGAAGCACAGGGATGTGGATGTGCAGGGGAAGGGGGGATTAATCATTGGGTTGTACAATTTGATGGGTGGGGAGAGGAGGGAAACTGAAAGAATTTGTTGGGATTTGTGTAAGAATTTTGTAAATAAACTAGTGGAGAACAAAAGATTCTTGTTTTAACTGAGAGGTTATTCATGAGGAACTAAAAGGCTGAGCAGGACAAGCAGAAGCGAAAGTAGAGAGGAAAGAAAGTTCTAGGTGTAGGAAACCTCTGAACGTTTGCCATTTCAATGTCTATGTTTTGAAGAACAGGTGGATAGAAGGAGCAGAATTTAGGTCAAAAAAATTTTTCTTTCACTTTTCAAAGAGAGGAGCTAACTTGATGGGGGAGGGGTGGGCAGGGAGAAAAGTGCAACAATGAATGAATGGAAATCCAAAATCTCTGTAAATGTCCGTTAAAATGAATAACATAAATTTTTTAAAAAATTTTGAATACTTTAAATTAGGTGTAAAGCCAAAGGTGTGCGAGTTTTAGAGGAGGCAGAACAAAAGACTGTCCGCGTGACAGAAGGTCTGGCTTCCATATTGAGAGGCAAAATGGAGCCAGGCGTTTAGATTCTGTCAGTGACCCTCCCCACTTTCCTGAAAATTGCCAAGGAGAGCTTCCTGACAGCAGAGAAACGTCTTCGGGTGTCAGGAGTGCGTCCTGGGGATCCAAGAGGAGGGGGAGGGAGAGCAAATAAACAAGAGCCGTCAGTCCATGGGCACCTCAGAAGTCAGTATATAATTTTCAGAAGACCTCAGTTACTTGATTTGCCTTCTATTGTTTGTGCATTTATTTGACAATAACGGATTCAGTAATCTGTTACTGGGGAAAAAATTGTCCTGTACATCTGTTCTTATATTATCTCTAGAAATTAATTTTTAAATATATTTCCTAGAGACGGAAAAGATATTTACACAGACATTGTAATTATCATGCATTTTTATTGTTGGGTTGCATTGGCTTTTAATCATAGCACTCAGTTGAATGAAATGTGATGTTACTGTTTACTCATATATTAAATATCTGAATCACATTAATAATTTAGTATAACTTCACAGAGAATGAAGATTAAGAATTTAAACCCTTCGTCTTTGTAACATCAAAACTTAATAAGTAGATTAAATGAATAGCCAACTTTTCATATGTGACATTTTCTAATGAGTAGAAATGAATGCCAGTATGTCCAGATGATTAAGTGGCTATCAGAATGTATAATAGAACATGTCTCTTAATGCCACCGATAGCCCTCCTTTCATTCAGCGTATATATTATTGCAGAGTCTTTTACTCTACCTCATTTTGTAAGCTCAGGCAATGTGATTATTTTTAGAATTGAACTTCACACCTGCCATGAATTTTGCTTTAGTCAGGAAGATCTAAAAAAACAAAGGTCTGCAGTCTTCTGAGATCCCTCGCGAATGTACACCAGTTCATTTTAGGAAACATAACTTGCCTAGAGTTGACAGGAAAGAGAATCTTCGACTCATCCCAAACTAGAATGGATCCCTTGCTCCATCCTTGATCTTGCAGTTGGCTGATTGAAGTTCTTGAGATTACATGACACAAATCAGTGAAAAGTTGAACTTGAAAACAAGGGTGCTTATAAATGAAAGAACCAAATTTCAGCCTACTCTTCTAACTTGGCTACGAATGGCACTGGGATTTAGGAAGCATTGTGTCTGCTTTCCTTAACTGTCTATCTAAATGTTTGGGTTGGAGGATTAAGAGGCAACCTTTAAGATGAGCATATTAAACAGAAGTAAACATCTGGAAAGCTCTCTTCCGCTGTCTCATGACATCATTTCCCAAAGCCAATCACACCCTTTAGAATTTTCGCACACATATTTCAGGGTAGACACACAGAGAACTCTCTATTAATCATAATGCATTAGCATGTCTAGATGGGCTGCCTGAAGAGTAATAGTTAACAAGGGAGAGACGTGTTCCCATCAGCACATGTGAATGCTTTTATTGAAAAAAGAAAACTTATTCTATGAAAATATTTTAAATATATAAAGAGAACAGTAGGAAAAACAAATTATTAAGCATTCCTGTCAAATGTTCAAATGAGTTTCCATCTTAGAGTGTCAGATTATTCCTTTTAAAGTGGAATTACTATAATCTCTTTTCCTACTCATGATATGTGAGCGCTTCTCCTGTTCCTACCCTGCTGCTCTTAAATAAAGTATCTCATAGTCCTTACCCTGTTGTTGTTGTGTGCCATCGAGCTAGAATAGACCCATGGCAGACCCTCCAGCAGGTTTTCAGAGGCAGTTAATTGTAGCGGAGGAGACTGTCTATCCTTCTGCCCCAGAGCAGATGCTGTACTCAAACCACGTGCATTCAGGATTATAGCCCAGCATCTTGCCACTAGGCCACTAGTGCTCCCTCACCCTAGCATTCACTCTTCTATTCTGAATCAAACTTATTTTTCCCTGCTATCTTTTACTTTCTAAGGAATTTTCTTCAAACACACAACACAATCAATCCCTCACTGACATTTTGTGCATGTTAATGTTTTTGTGAGAAATGTTAATGTCAATGTTGAGTCTCATGTTGTTAGATGCAGTCAAGCCCACTTGTCTCACAGCGAGCCTATGAACAACTCTCAGCCTTTCCCCACCCTGGACGATCCTCATCAATTCTGCCGGGCTCCAGTCCACACATAGTTATAGTCATTGTGTCCGTTCATTTTTGTTGAAACTCTGCTTCTCTTTCTCTGATCCTCCACCTTCCCTAGAATGTCTCAGAATCCTTGCCTCCAAGGAGCCACCCAGTTTAACCCTTTCAGGATGAATCTGTTTGTTTTCCTAGCAGTCCATGGTACTCTCAATACTCTTCCCCAGCACCACAGCTCAAAAGGCATCAATTCACCTTCCATCCTCCCTAGTCATTGTCCAACTCTCTGATGCATAACAAGTGATTGCAAAG
>NW_006399764.1:20142736-20145029 GCF_000299155.1 Elephantulus edwardii | reverse complement strand
ACAACATATGAGCAAGAGCCTATGGTAATGAAAGAAGACGTTCAGGCTGCTTTGAAGGAAATGGCAAAAAATAAGACCCAGGAATAGGTGGTATACCAATTGACATATTTCAGCTAACAGATGCTGCCCTGGACGTGCTCACCGAGTTGTGCCAAGAAATCTGAAGAACAACCACTTGACCAATTGACTGGAAGAGATCTATATTTGTTCCCATCCCAAAGAAGGGTGACCCAATAGAGTGTGGAAACTATAGGACAATATCATTAATTTCACGTGCAAGCAAGATTCTACTGAAGATTATGAAAAAATGACTGGAACAGCACATCAGCAGAGAACTGCCAGAAGTTCAGGCTGGGTTTAGAAGGGGTTGTGGTACTGGGGATATTGTAGCTAATGTTAGATGGATCTTGGCTGAAAGCAGGGAATACCAGAGGAATGTATATCTGTATTTCATTAACTATGCAAAGGTGTTTGTGTAGATCATAACAAACTGTGGCTGACTCTGAGAATGGGAATCCCAGAACACTTGATCGTGCTAATGCGAAACCTATATTTGGACCAAGAGGCAGTCGTCAGAACAGAGCAAGGAAACATTGCATGATTCAAAATGTACATCAGGGATGTGTTCTGTCTACATACCTTTTCAATCTATGTGCAGAACAGACCATTCAGGAGGCAGGGTTTTATGAGGAGAAATGTGGCATTAGGATTGGAGGAAGACTCATCAAAAACCTACACTATGCAGATGACACACCCCAGCTTGCTGAAACCGAGGAGAACCTGAAGCGCTTTCTGCAGAAGGTCAGACTGTAATCTTCAACATAGATTGAAAGGCGACATCAGAAAAGACAAAGATTCTCAGCACTGGGCCAACTGGTAGCACCATGATCAATGGCGAAGAGAATGAGGTTGTTAACAATTTCAGTTTTCTTCAATACTTTGTGAACCAGCATTCAATCAAAAGACTAATTTCAATGGGAAAATCTGCTGTCAGAGACCTCTCCAAAGTACTTAGGAACAATAATGTCAGTCTAAAGACGAAGGTTTGCCTGATTCAGGCCATGGTTTTTGCAATTACTTGCTATGCATCAGAGAGCTGGATAATGACCAAAGAGAACTGATGACTTTGAGTTGTGGTGCTGGAGAAGAGCACTGAATATGTTATGGACTACCAAGAGAACAAATAGGTCTGACCTAGAGAGGGTGAAACCAGGCTGTTCCTCTGAGGCAAGTTTTCTGCAGCTCCATCTCACTTACCTTGGGCATGTTTCAAGGCAGAACCTGACCTCATGCTTGGAAGGTTGGAGAGACAGTGCAGGAGAGGAAGACCCTGGAGATGATTGACACAGTAACTGGGCTAAGGGAGGCACGTGTGTCAGAGTCAGTGAGACTTAATCAGAATAGAGTAGGCTTCAGAGCTTTTGTTCAAATGGCCCCTGAGAGTTGCAGGCAACTCGATGGCACATAACAACAACTGTAGTATTCTAAAAGTATAAAATTATTTTCCAAATTATACACTCTTTGCATTTTAAACAGAAATACATCTTTCTCTAGTAACAGGAAACAGTTGTACACACGTATACATGCATATATTGCTGGGGAAATATACAGATCATTTTTTTATAACATTGTTTGTGAGCTCATTTGTTTAATAGATCTTACAGGCTCCATATTCTGTTGTGTTCTGTTGGGAAGTAAGGGAAGTATTTAAAATACGACTTCAAAATACTCCAAGACATTACACACATTGTTATGAGAAAATTTTATCATGAACTATTTGTAAAAGCTATGGTGAGAATAGAGCATCTAATTGGAAAATGGCTTTGTGAATAAATAATAAAATTTTTTAAAACATGCATAATAACAAAGTTGTCAGTCAGTGATGATAGATGAATAAGGGATGAGCATTCCTTTACGAGAATAACTTGTGTTTAATGGAATGTTTTGTGTGGACGGCACACATTACAGTGACGACTATCTTAGAAAAAGAGAGGGAATAACTTGTCAGGATCTTCACAATCAAATGATTGCAAACTTTTTTTTTGGCAATCTGTAATTTAACAAATTTAACAGCAAACTTGGAATTTTTCGTGCATGTTCATGTGAATATCATATGTAAGTTGTTTGACTGTTAATATTTGTTTGAAGGAAAGTAAAACTTATAAAGTACAAATTATCATTCAGCAAATGAGTGATATTAATTTCAAAATTACTCAAGTCAAGAATCATTGTGTGAGCATCCCTTTTCAGCAGGAAGTAGCTAAGAGAATACGCCATCCCTTTTTCCTTATGA
>NW_006399764.1:20140687-20142636 GCF_000299155.1 Elephantulus edwardii | reverse complement strand
TTTCATTAACTATGCAAAGGTGTTTGTATAGATCATAACAAACTGTGGCTGACTCTGAGAATGGGAATCCCAGAACACTTGATCGTGCTAATGCAAAACCTATATTTGGACCAAGAGGCAGTCGTCAGAACAGAGCAAGGAAACATTGCATGGTTCAAAATTGGGAAGGGCTTACGCCAGGAATATGTCCTGTCTCCATACCTTTTCAACCTGTATGCAGAACAGATTACCCAAGAGGCTGGGCTCTATGAGGAGAAGTGTGGTGTCAGAATTGGTGGAAGATCTATTAACAATCTGCATTATGCAGATGATACAACCCTGCTTGCTTGCTGAAACTGAAAAAAAAAAAAAGGATTGTAACAGAAGGAAAATTTATTACCTTAAAAATAATGTCTTTATAGAAGACTCCCAGGTATATTGTTCCTGTTAGGTACTGTTGAGTTAAACCTGACTCATAGCTGACCCTCCAGCATGTTTTCAAAGGCAGTAAATTGCACAGGAGGGATTGCCCATCTTTGTCCTACATGGAATAACTGGAGGATTCGAGCCCTGTGCCCTTGGGTGGGCAGCACAACTCTTCACCATGATTGTAGCTGGAGCTGTTGTCTCTCCATTCTCGAATATTTAGTCTCTTCAATGAGGACCAATTTCTTGTGTGTTTTACACAATTTAACACTTAACTGATGATTTATCTGCTTCTGAAATGACAACAATTCTAGTCGGTGCACGTGACTTCTCTCCTCACAAGTTAGACTCAACTAGATACAATATTGTTGAAGAATCCTTGAACTTTAAAAAGAAGTCATTTTCCCCTTCATGTTTTCAGATTCAATTAGCTAATGGGAAGTAAATTAAAAAGAAGAAAAGGGAAAAAAAGTCACTAAATTCCCTTCAGGGAATATTACCTCTATTTTACCATTTAATTTGTAATCAGACAGAATGGAGGCACAAAGCTGTCATTGGTACTTTGCAATTAAGTGCCAAATGTGGGGTTATGAGTCTGTTCAGGTTGGAATATTTTTCATCATACTTCCTTTTTCATAAACTATCACTTGAAAGGGGTCTGATAGGCTTTCTCACAATGAATAAAAGCATTGCTCTGCCTTCCTCTGAAATTATGCATGCTACATTTGAAGCTAATGAAGCATAACCCCTGAGCTGATACTTTCATAGATGAAAGAGACATCATGTCACATCTTCTATTTATTTCATCAGCTCGTGTAGCCAACACAAAACACTCTGATTGCCTTACACTTCATTTTTGACAGATGATGGACATTCTTGTTTGTATCTTGTTTAATAGCTTCCTGCCCTGCTTATATCTTAGGAATTAACGATGAATGAAATTACCAGTAAGAATCACCAACAATATCAGTAGCATATTTATTTTAAAAAATTATAGTAAGGATAATTTCAATAATTCCATTTTGTAGAATTAGATATCGTATTTCCATGTCAAAAAAAAAGCTATCTTGAAACAGTTATTCGTCAAAAGTGTAACAACTTTTAAGATAATTTTCAAGAGACTGTTATTTACCAAAAAAAATCAAGATAATCATTTCAGATGAATTTACACTATCTTCTCTGTGCTTAGGGCTGCCTCATTTTAAGGGGAATGAAAAGGAATACGTTCACGGCATTAACACAGGTTAGATGTACTAATGGACCAATTAAATGTGTAATAAAATGCATACATATGCTATATTAGATTTTTCACATGGCATTGGAATACACTTTACCATTTATCTGTAAATGAATGTAATATAAAACACAATTTTATATATAATATCTAGTGGCTATTTAACTCTTTGCTCAATGATAATGTGAAAATATATTTTTTTCCTAAATAATGGCTTCTCTTAAGCAGTCCTCAGAACAGAGCAAGGAAACATTGCATGATTCAAAATGTACATCAGGGATGTGTTCTGTCTACATACCTTTTCAATCTA
>NW_006399764.1:20136413-20137142 GCF_000299155.1 Elephantulus edwardii | reverse complement strand
ACACTGACAAAGGAGATTAATCAGAACTGACTTTGACAAGCACTGTGGCAATTGGACAATTAAAACAGACATTCAGATGGCGGGGGAAGAAGAATGAACTGGGGAGGAGGGTGGAGAGAATGGTACAGCAATGAAGGAATGAAAACCCCAAATCCCTGTAAATGTTCATTAAAACTAATAAAATTTAATAATAATAAAAAAAAGAAAAAAAAAGAGTCATTGTGTGTTTTTTTCATTATTTTCAACTGTGCTAATCAACCCAAGTGGTGTAAGTCACTGATTCAGGATGTATGGTGGCTAAGGTTTTACTAAACATGTATCATACAGTTGATTCAATCCTCTACTTTCATTGCATAATAAGCCAGACATATTCCAAAGAAACCATCTGGCTCTGGCTTTGTTCCAAGTCAGTTTGTTCGTAAACAGTGTGTTGTCAAGAGCTCTATACCCGAAATCAAAAGTTGTTCTATCCTAGCTCAGACACATAGGGTCAGTTTCCTCATTTGAAATATGAAATATTGAACTGAAAACACAGCTATAAATTTTAATAATTATGATTTACCCAATAATTAGTACTAATTTTAAAGACTAATAGACATGAATTCCAGAATATTCAATGTATGATTGAGTGAAAGTTTTCAGTATCTAAAATACAACCATCAAGTGCCATAAACTTATATATTAACAAACATTTTATTACTGCAATAAATTCTTAATACCTTTTCTGAA
>NW_006399764.1:20135083-20136106 GCF_000299155.1 Elephantulus edwardii | reverse complement strand
CACTGTCCACATTGGGAAACCATTCTGGTATTTGATACCCTAATGGCACAAGGGTCAGCATCACAGCAAACCCAGGTTACTTCATACAGCACGTTGACAAAGAGTGATATGCAAAGTGGAAGAGTGTTCCTGCAGATATAACAGTATTAGTATCAGCAGTGGTTAATTGTCATCAAGTCAAATATGACTTAGAGTAAGTTTTGCACAAAAGACCTGAACTCTGTTCTAAAACTAACATCATTTCTGTACAGTTTTAGAGTTTAGAGAGTTTGTAGAGTTTATTGATATATAAAATTTCCAAATTCAGTAAAACTATTATTTTCATCCTTTAGCTTTTGCTTCAATAAGCAAGCATATTCAGCAAAAATATTTTCTCAAACATCAATTCAAATGTTGGAAGCCATTTGTTAATCATGTTTATTTCACCAAATTTCTTTAATATTAATCTCATGCAAAGTACTCTTGTTGAGGTCCTTAAAATGATATAACCTTACTATATTTCGCCTGATAGCGCCTGTTGTTTTTTCATAATCCGTCAAGTTGGAACTGACTCATAGCTAGTCCTCCAGGGGGTTTACAAAGACTGTATATCTAGAGTTGGAAGCAGGAGTAGCATCCACTTCCTAAACAACATGCCTCCAGATACTGAATGAACTCTGATAAATGTTGATAAAAGGCTTCAGGCCTTTTGTTCATAGAGTTGCTATAAATAGTGCTCAACCTGAGGCATAGAGAAGATTGTTATTCTGCAGTAGGGCAGCTTGTGGCCCAAACCACCTGCATTTGGGTTGACAGAGCAACTCCTTACCCAACAGACCCTTGGGTAAGTGACACCATTCTATGTCACTTAAAAGCATTCATGCAATAGTATGACAGAATTCTAGTCTTGCCCTGCCTCTCTAAAAACAATTTACTCATGCCTTTCTGGAATATTGTTGTTGTTATGTGCCATCGAGTCGCTTGCGACTCATAGCGACCCTATGTACAAGAGCTCTAAATGCTGTTCTATCCTGTGCCAACCTA
>NW_006399764.1:20131058-20134983 GCF_000299155.1 Elephantulus edwardii | reverse complement strand
GCCTCCCCTCCACTCTGCCAAACATGATGTCCCTTTCCAAGGACCTCCTTGCAACATAGATATTATAATATATAGATAGATATGGGAGTTAATAATTTAAATGTATAGATGCTGTTGTTCGTGTGCTATCAAGTCAGAACCAACTTATAGCTGACCCTCCAGTATGTTTTCAGAGTCAGTAAACAACATGGGAGGAGATTGTCCATCCTTCTCCTGCAGAGCAGCTGGTAGACTCAAACCATGAGCCTATATATACTGAAGAAGTTCCACTTGAGTAGGGATAACGCATTGAACATTGGTTCTTTTGGGGTTTTATGTGCCTAGAAAATGATGTTAATTTTTTTAATAGTTTTTAGCTAGATAGCTAGATAGATAACTAGCTGAAAACACATATTTCCGACAAATACAAGAGGGATTGAATGAGTAAATTTATACAAAGATCTCTTTGTCTGACATGTATGAAGATCCTAATATAGGCCCCTCCTAATAGCATGCCCAAGTATGTGAGATGAAGTTTAGCTCTCCTTACTTCCAAGGCGCACTCTGATCACACTTTCTCCAAGACAGAGTTGTTTGTGCTGATGGTAGTCCATGAGATATTCAGCACTTTTCTCCAACACCACAGTTGAAAAGTATTCATTCTTCTCTCATCTTCAGACATTGCTCAATTTATAGATGTGCAGAATTAAAACAAACAAACAAACAAACCACCCCAAAACCCATGCCTTGGATCAGGCACACCTAAGTCCTTAAACAGGTCCCTGACAGCAGATTTTCCCAGTACAATGCCTTCTGATTTATTGTCACTCGTGTCAAGGGTGTTGATTATGGCTTCATGTAAGATTATGTCACTGACCATTTCAATCTTTCCTCCATTTATCCTGATGCTGCCCACTGCCCCAGTCATGAGGATTTTGGTTTTCTTTATGTTGAGATGTAATTTATAACATGTTATTGTTACCTACTGTCAAATCAGAAATGACTCATAGCTAGTCCTCCATCAGGTTTCCAGAAGCAGTGAATCATGAAGGAGAAGACTGTATATGTCTGTCATGGAGCAGCAGGAGGATTTGAACTACTAGCCTTTGGGTTGGCAGCTCAACTCCTTACCAGTCAGCCACCAGAGCTCCATAATTCATTAATATAGATTATGTGAATATTATTCTGATGAAAGTTTTAAGAGAATTTTTTTTAAATTAGTACTTAATTGATTTTATTTGTTTTTCTTGCCATTCATCTCCAACCTTCTTTAAGGAAGAGGCTAAATTATGGCAAAGAATTAGTAGTGGTTAGTTGTCTATTACATTTGCAGACATTTGTTAATATTCATAAAAACTTATTAAAGAGAACGCATAGTTGACACTTACAGCACACAGTAAAAAACATTTGCAAACCTCTCTGCTGACCCCTTGAATTCCTTCTCTTCAATCGCTCTGGAACATTTTTAAATGTTTTAAATTTTCAAAAATTTTAAATGTAAGGCTTTCACTTTTATCTCCTTCTATAACAGAAAGACAAATAACATTTTCTAGATTCTTCACTGATCTTTATGACAACTTCTATTTTATCTCCTTGGGGAATCCTTATTTTACCATTATTTACTTCTATGTAATACTTTTTAATCATCTTTCTTTATTTTCTTAAAAGAAACAGTAAGAAATTCTTTATTTCCCAGTGTTTGTTGCTAGTTTTCAATTCTATATTTCCAGTCTTGTCCTTTGTACCGAGTATCGAGTAAATATTCAAAAGACTTGTTGTATACTACCTCTATGTCTATTACCACCAGAAATTACTCATTTCTAAAATGTCATTTCTCCTTATTTTTCTATTTTCTATATTCATCTTTCCTCATTACCTTTATTTTCCCCTCACAAAAACAACTGTTCATCTTCTCTCTTCTTTACTTCTCATTGGCCAATTTTCTTGTTATGTATAATTAAGTCAAGAGTGACTCATAACTGACCCTCTGATGGGTTTTCAGAGACAGTGAATTCCATGCGAGCAGTTTGTTCACCTTTCTTCCATGGGATATCTGCTGGATTTGAACCGTGTGCCTTTGAGTTGGCAGCACAACTTGTCACCACTAAGCCACCATAATTCTACCAATTTTCTTTTACTTTTTCAAACATGGGATTCTTTCCATCCCTATCCTGCAAGTTCTGTTTCAGATCTTATTAGCTCTTACTTGCATTGTTTTCTTGGGTTAATTGTTAACCTTCTCTCTCTCTCTCTCTCTCCTCTCTCTGTCTCATCTTTATTCATTTTGTAATGCTGTCCTAGTTAGAGCTTTAAAATGCAAATGTATTTTTACATGAGATTACATCTTGGGGTTTCTGTGGACCAAGCAAGATAAAGTTCAGACTTGAAGCTAAATTGCAGAGCTCACATCACCTGACTCCTGTACATTTCTAAGCTGACTCTCTTACTTGCTTTCTTTCCCTCAGAACCCTCCCATGCAATTCATGACGTATCATCATGTTTTATCACATGAATTGCACTATTTAAATCACTTTGGAGATGAAACTGTGAATTAGAGGGTTTATTAAGACTTCTAAAAGTTATATAATTAGAAAGCAGTAACATCAACATTCAGTTCAAGTTATTCTGCTACTAATTACAAATCATCTCTTCACAACCAAAAGTGGAAAAATCAAAATACAACCTATATTTATTTTTTTCACCTCAGGAAAAGAAAAGTAGATGTTGTTTTCTGAAGATCTGTAATCTCATAAGTATGCTATTTATATGCGTTAGTTTAGAATCAGTGTTTATGGTTAAGCTTTACCTTCAGTTGATGAAAATTCTGGTAAGATTCCTAACCGGTTTAAGCCTCATTTACCTCACAGTAAGAGATGAATAGCCAAAGATCCTAATGCAGAGTATTATAAAATTGAATAAAATATAAATGTTATTTTCTAAAATAGTTTAATTATATATTTACTGGAAGAATATGGAATACTGAAATGATATTTGAAATCATTCCAAAATCTTTATGAACAAATTCTTAAATATCATCTGGTGTGTTTTGTCATGTTTTACGTGTTTATTACCCACATGATTGCAGATAGGAAGTCTCCGTAGAATTTATAAATGTAAATCTCTGCACTAATATATCACTCTGCTTACTACTGTACAAATTTTATAGTTCAAATTTTAGCCTTTTAAAAACCAAAGGATTTTGGACAAGATTTCAAACTCATTGACGAGTCAAAATTGACTCAGAAATAACGCTTTTTCACTCAGGTTCCAATGATCTGAATCACATGGAAAAACATTACCTATATTTTTCTCCTAAGAGTCTTGTATGGATTTGGACCACTTGTGAAGCAACAGTGCAACTCTTTATTAACAATACCGAAGAGAGTTCACTTGTTGTTGTTGAGTACTGTAGACTCAGAATCAACCCATAATTGACCCTCCAGGAAGTTTTCAGAGGCAGTTAATCACAGGAGAGGAGATTTTCCACCTTTCTTTTATGAAGTTGTTGGTGGCTTTGAACCCCTGTGCCTTTGGAATTGCAACGCAACTTCTTGCCACTAGGCCAGAAAGCTCCCCAGAAAGCTCACTAGGGATATAAATTTAACTCACTGCTTTTGAGTTAGAACTGACTCACAGCTGACCACCTAGTGGATTTTCAGAGGCTATCAATCACATGGGAGGAGATGGTCCTTTCTTTCACAGGCATTTAAGTAGGTGTTATGTTTCCCATTAATAAGTAGATGCATGCACAGAGTCATGTAAAAGTCCTAGTTGAAAACCAGGAGTGAACATGATATGCTGGTTGTAAGTGAAATATTCTGTTGTAATGATAATTTAAGATTTTCAAAAGAAATATTGTGAACTACCAGCTTTTCCGTCTCTCAAAATGTCTTCTTTTTTAGGATTATCTGCATTTTCAAATAATTGAACCAGATTAATTTCATTT
>NW_006399764.1:20128333-20130864 GCF_000299155.1 Elephantulus edwardii | reverse complement strand
TTCACTGACCCTCCACCCTTCCCAATGTCATGTCCCTCTCCAAGGAATAGTGCCTCCCAGCAATATATCCAAAGTATGTGAGGCAGAGCCTCATTATTCTTGCCTCCAAAGGGCAATTCTACTGCATCCTCTCCAAGACATATCTATTCATTCTCTTGTCTGTCAATGGGATGTTCTGTGCTCTTCTCCAACTCCACAGCTCAAAGGTGTCAATTCTTCTACTGTCATACTTCTTCATTGTCCAAGTATAGGATGCATAGCTAGTAAGTGGAAAGACTGTGGCCTAAATCAGACGTACCTTAGTCCTCAAAGACATCACTACTCCTCCTCAATAATTTGGAAAGATCCCTAACTGCAGATTTCCCCAGTGCAATGTGTCTCCTTATTTCCTGACTGCTCATACCAATGGTGTTAATTGTGGCTCCAAGCACAATTTCATTTTATATAGCCCTTGAAATGCTTAGTCAATTTCTATTGTTTTACATATTTCTGAATCAAATAATCAAACACAGAAAGAAATCTGCCAAAGTGCCAATGGCTTAGCCCAAAAGCTGAGAAATGTAAATATGTTATCAGAAGCCAAAACAGGGTTTTCACTGAACCTGACTTGACATGAACAGTGCCCCATTGAGCTGCTTCAAGATCATCTACTTTGTCTAAAATGAGATCCAACAAGGTAGACTGATTTGTAAGCAATGAGGCTTATTAATGACACTGCAGATTACCAAGTGCTAATCCAACATGTTTCTTACTTCTGACCAAACAGTCTCAGATGACAAAGGAGCACAGTGTAGGGGACATAAAAAGACTACTAATGGTAAGATTTTTCTTCATCTTGGTAATTATTCCTTAAAGGCACTCCTTTTGAGTTTTCTTTTTTGATTTAGACATTTCTTTCCTCATGCTGTGGTTTTGACAATTTAATTCAACTCCATTCTGTCTAATTGGAACTGCCTCATAGTTGACTCTCCAGTTGTTTGGGTTTTTTTTAATTATTATTAAGTTTTATTAGTTTCAATGAACATTTACAGAGATTTTGGGTTTTCATTCATTCATTGTTGTACTGTTTTCTCTACCCTCCTCCCCAGTTTGTTCTTCTTTCCCCCTCCCGAATGTCTGTTTTAATTGTCCAATTGCCACAGTGCTTGTCAGAGCCAGTTCTCATTAATCTCCTTTGTCAGTGTGTCCTTTGCCATTCCCTATCACTCCTCCCTGAGAGAGACTTCACCCTGATTCATAAGGAAGGCTGTAAATTCCAAGGGAGGAGATGGCTTTTCTCCAAACCCCCTACACTCTAGAGTTGCTTATGGCTTTGTACTATTAGAGAAGCGTTGGCTGTAGCTAGTAGCTAGCAGTGAGCACCCCGCGTACCTCAAGAACTCCCTCTATGAATACCGTAAGGGGAAAGTACTGATCCAGTAAAAATTATCTATTTCATTGGTGAATATAACTTCTCTAGAAATCTTATATCATAGTGCACTTTATGCAGGGAAGCAAGTTTATTCTTTTCTGGGCTTTTTAAAGAATTTCCATTGGTGAAATAAATGAGTATAGTTTGGAGCTGAATGGACTCATACTTAGGTTTTATTGTTCATTGTCACCAAGCCAGAACCAACTCATAGTTGACTCTCCAGTGATTTTTCAGAGCATGTACATCCCATAGAAGGAGACAATCTGTCATTCTCACTCCCAGCGGTGGATGGATCCAAACTATGTGACTTGGGGTTGGCGAGGAAGGTCTTTACTTCTTGTAATCCTATGAAAATGTTGATCCAAGTTCGCAGAAAAGGTATGAGAGTTTACCAATTATAATTCAATAACATAAAGTGGATTTATAGGGGGGTAGCACAATACTAATTTCCTAGTGTAAGCAAATAAATCTGTCTAGAGATTTCTGCAAACCAAAAACCAACATGAAATCTTCCTACTGCTGAGCTGTTTCTTCTTGATATCAACTTTCCATCCATTTTTTCAGGCTTTAAACACAGTGGGAGGGCACTGTCAACTTTTTCTCTCTGAATTTCTGATATGTTCGAATCCCTGGGGAGATTCAGTCTCTCGGTTAGCAAGACAGCATGCTATGGATGACACCACCAGAGCCTCCTTGCAGAGATTTGCAACATGTTCTAGTGGCAATCAGATGCGTAGCAATTCTGAAGGCACACGGTTCGCGGTCACCAGCCACTCAGCAGGGAGAAGGGTGAGCAATCTCCTCCCATGAATAACTGCCTCGAAAACTCACTGGAGGGTCAGCTATGGGTCGGTTCCGACTTCATGGTACTCAGCAACAAATACATCATCAGATTATATCTCTAGTCCTAATTTTCTTCTGTAAAATGAATGAGTTGCTTGAGGTCAAACACCAAAACAGTATGTTATATTTTCCCTGTATTGAAAGGAAATACACATACACCTTTATGTCTATATCTGTCTGTCTATCTATCTATCTATCTATCTATCTATCTATCTATCTATATCTATCTATCTCCATATATGTATCATCTCTCTCTCTATCTATCTCTATCTCTATG
>NW_006399764.1:20126659-20127548 GCF_000299155.1 Elephantulus edwardii | reverse complement strand
AGTACACAATCTCCTCATATTTCTAAATCTAATTCTGACCAACACAGATATTTATTCCAGGTCCTTGTTCTTTTCAAGACAGGGATTCCTAAGATAGACATCTGACCAGACTGTGCATATTGTCCTAAGAAATATAGATTAGCAGTGTTTCAACACCGTCATGATATGTATGCATAGCCTTCTTCCGCAAGCTTTCTTCTCCAAGAGAGGATAACTGATTCTACAGTTAGAACCATCATCTAGACCCTAGAGTACTTCTTAGACCAAGGGTCTGCATGGAAATCTATGCTATTAAAAATCAACCAGAAGTAAATAACTTCTTGAAACTTGATTCCTATCTTTTTATTAATTGTTGTGATCTTTTATCTAATGACTTTTTCTTTTTTATGGCTCAGCCATAGAGCTGAAGTTTCTCTTGCCCTCAACTCTGGTTGATTCTTAATTTATTCTATTTATCTTCTATCCAGCTAAGGCCCTAAGATTTTTAGTGTTGTTTTCCAACCTAGAGTACCTGTCACACAGCTTGCTCACTTCATCAATATTCAATTTCAAATAAAGCCATTCGCTTGAGAAGTATGCCCACGTTTCAATATATTTTACTTTAATAAATACATCTTGTTAAAATTAAAAACATATGTCTTGGTTATCTAGTTAAATGACACAATTGCCTTAGCAAACAGGAATTTATTTTCTTTTAGAAAGTTACAAGTCCATATGTAAGGTGTGAGCTGGGGAATATCTGTTCTCTCTGTGAGCTCTGGAGACACATCCTTGTCACATAGAGCCATGCCTAATATATTGTCTCACAAGCATAACAGAGGAAGCGTACTTAGATTATCACAACTGGTTCAGTACTTAAGATTTACAACACACATTTTGGAGGAACACA
>NW_006399764.1:20119709-20126274 GCF_000299155.1 Elephantulus edwardii | reverse complement strand
TATTCCAGCTGCACCATCTCCAAGACATATCTGTTCATTCTCTTGGCCATCCATGGGATGTTCAGTGATCGTCTCCAATACCACAGCTCAAAGGTGTCAGTTCTTATTCTGTCATCCTTTTCCATTATACAGGTCTCAGATGCATAGCTCATAATTGGAAAGTCTCTGGCCTGAGTCAGATGCACCTTAGTCCTTAAACTGACATCACTGCTTCTTAATAATTTGGAAAGGTGCCTAACTGCAGATTTTCCCAGTGCAATATGTCTACATATTTCCTGACTGCTGGTACCAAGGGTGTTACTTGTGTATCCAAGTAAGATGAAGCTGTTGATAGTTTCAGTCTCCTCTCCATCCATCACGACACAGCCTATCGGTCCTGTGGTAAGAATCTTTGTTTTGTTAATATTGAGATGCAAACCATCCTGAAGGCTGCATTCCTTGACCTTCTGTGACAAGTGTGTTGGAATTGATACTTGATGCCAAATATTTTTCTAGAAGGTACATCTTTCTGTGTATTGTTTGCAATCTCCCTGCATGATGGTGTAGCTCTGAAATCAACTTAAAAATGTTGGGGAGAACAGACAATAGAAATACAGTCAGTCCTGTGGAGTTAGAGGAGATCCTTGAATATTTAATGTTAACAGTAAGAACAATAGCATGAATTACTAAAAAGAATATCAGACTGTTGAAACACTAAGTAAAGAATGTAAAAATGAATGTTGTGATTTGCATAACAAGATTTTAAAAAATTATGATAGTAGTGCTGTTTTCCTTGGAGTTGATTCCAACTCCTAGCTACCATGAAGGAAAGAGGACCCCCCCAGACTCTACTCTTCACAGCAGCAGATTGCCTGATCTTCTCTACCAAGGAGCCACTTGGAGGTTTGAACCACCACTCTAATTGGCAGCCTACTGCTTAACTGAAGGAAGTTTATATATCTATATCGTTATCTATCTACTTACCCACCTACCTTCCCACCTATCAATAGCGAGTTCTGGTGGCCTCGTAGTAAGAAGCTATGCTCCAATCCCAAAGCCACACAGTTCAAATTCATCAGATGTTCCATGGGAGAAGAAGGGTAACCTACCCTCCCTACTCACCCCGCCACCCTGTATGATGTACTATCCCTGAAAACTCCTTGGAAGGCCAGCTCTGAGTCAGTTTCGACCTGACAGCACATAACAACAACAAACAACAATCTATCTTGTCCTCTGTTTCTTTTTTCTTTAACTTGTTTTTAATCTTGCTCCTCTGGGCTGACATTTTCTTTTCATCTTTTAAATGTCTTTTTAATTTATTTTCTCCCTCTCTCTTCAAGACAAAATGTCTCTCAAGTTTATAGTCACTTTACGCAATCATTTCAGTGTGTCACTGCTCATTTTATTCTCTTATTGTTGTCTAGGGCTTTAAAGTTGTTATTACACCTGCTGCCTTACTTTCTTACTTAATCCCTGTTCATTCCCATGTAATCCAGCTCCTAATCTTGGCTGAAATGGCAGTACCAAATTATCCATATTTCCTTCTTGCAAGCCACTGGTCTTACTATTCATCTTACTGAAAGATTCTGTGACATTTTATTCATTTGTCCATTGTTTTGTTTAAGAATTTATTAATAGATATCATATTAAACTAAATGTCAAAATAGTGTACATAAATGTCAAATCTAGTTGAACATTATTTATTAATTAAACAAATTATGCATGGAAAAATTGACAAAGTAATAAAATCTCAAAAGAAATTTACACCTAATGCTTGGAAATTCTTTTTTTAATTATTTTTTTATTTTAATGAAAGTTTACAGAGACTTTGGATTTCCATTCATTCATTGTTGCACACTTTCCTCCCTGCCCACCCTCCTCCCAGATAACTTTTCTCTTTGAAAAGTTAAAAAGAAGAAATTCTCTCATTGTTATACAATCTCCAAATCCCCCCACCCCAGTCAACTCCAATATGCAGCTTTCATTCTGGACTCTTTCATGGCAATAATACCTACTTATACATTCCTCCTAAATAGTTCTCTCCCTCATCTGTTTCAATGCAATATACATTATTTATCCCCTCTTAGTTTCCCCCCAACTCCAATGTCAGACCCGCATTACAACAGTGGTTTATGCAGTATTTGTCCTTTTGTGATTGAAATATTTCACTCACTATAATGTCCTCCAGGGTCACACATTTTGTATAATTCATGAGTTCATTGTTTTTAAATGCAGTGTAGTATTCCTTTGTGTGAATATACCACAGCTTCTCTATCCATTCATTTGTTGATGGGTATTTGGGTTGTTTCCAACTCTTTGCTATTGTGAACAAAGTCACATTAAACATGACTGTGCATATACCTGCTTGGGTTTCTTTATATCTATATATCTAGTTTCTTTAGGGTATATTCCCAGTAGTGAAATTGCTGGATCAAATGGTATTTCTATTTCCATACTGCCATACTGCCTTCCATACTGGTTGCACCATTTTATACTCCCACCAACAGTGAATAAGAGTCTCAGTTTCTCCACAACCTTGCCAGCATTTGTTGCTCATTGTTTGTTAAATTTTGTTATTCTTATTAGGGTGAGAGGGTATCTCATAGTTGTTTTGATTTGCATCTCTCTTAGAGATAGGGATTTTGAACATTTCTTCATGAGTTTGTTCAAAAACCAGGAGGAGCTAAACACACACACACACACACACACACCCCAATCCAAAACAATGCAGATAAAACATAGGAGGCATTAGAGACTGGATAAAACAAGAAATTGTGATCCAAAATATACGGTCCAATGTTTCAGATGCTCTCAACATGAAGAAGGGATACATGAACAGAGTTAAAGAGATGGAACACAGAAACAGTGAAACAGAAGACAGAGTTGTCACCTTGGATTGGATCCACTAGAGCAAAAAGCAAAATTTAAAAAGGAAGGATAAAAGAAGAGAACATAAGAATAACGTGGGACACCATCAAGAGAAATAATATGCACATCATTGGGATCCCAGAACAGGAAGAAGCAAGTAAAGGCACCAAAAAAGTTGTGGAAGAATTACTAGAACATAACTTCCCAGGCATAATGAAGCATGAGAGAATATATATTCAAGAAGCTGAGTGAACACCATAGAGAATAGACCCCAAAAGAAAAACATCAAGCATATCATAATCAAACTTGCTAGAACCAAGGATAAAAAGAGAATTCTGAAAGCAGTGAGGGAGAAAACAAAGAGTAACCTATAAGGGAGAGCAGATAAGATTAAATGCCAATTTCTCAACAGAAAACATGAGAAAAAGAAGACAGTGCAATGACATATATCGAACACTTAAAGAATACAACAGTCAATCAAGAATATTGTACCCAGAAAAATTGTCCACCAAATATAAAGGAGAGATCAAGATAGTCCCAGAAAAACCAAACCTAAGGGAGTTTGTAAAAGCAAGACCAACATTGCAGGAAACACTGAGAGATGTCCTTCTTACAGAGGTGCCACAGAAAGCAGGATGGACCAAAGTAACTAGCAACTACACAAAAAAGAACTCAACAAAATGATAAAACCTTGCTTCTCAATAATCACACTGAATGTGAATGGTTTAAACGCACCATTGAAGAGAAAAACGAGTAGCAGATTGGAAACTTTTTTAGCCTAGTGATAAAGAGTTGCACTGTCGACCCAAAGGCATGCAGTTCAAATCCACCAGCTCCTCCACAAAAGAAAGATGGGTAATCCCCTGCTGTGTGATTTACAGCCTCTGAAAACCTGCTGGAGGATCAGCAAAGAGTTAGTTCCAACTTCAAAACACATTCAACAACAACCTTGTAACTTTCTTCTCTGCTTATCTCTGAGACTCTTATTTCTAACTTCTTGATCACCTAACAACCACATTTTCCACTGCACTTTTGCATTGCTAAGTGCACCAACTCTAATTTTCCAGTCCCACCTGTGCTAAAGATTTTCAAAACTGTTTCCAGATAAAGCTCAATTTTATTCCTTTTCCAAATATCTAATCACATTCCAGATACCAGACAGGGTTTTCAAGGCTGTAATACTTACAAAGGACACGGCTAACACTCTTCTCCAATGAATCTACTGATGGGGTTTGTTCTTAAACACTGAAAACCTAAACTATCAGGATTCCTTAGGTAAACAATAAACACTCATATTTCTTATAGCTTCTAGTCCTACTACATGGAATGAGAAATAGCCTTAAAACCCAACGTGGCTACTTACCAAATGAAGGGGGGAAAGAAGTATAATATAAAAAATAAAACACAAATCATTATCCCAAGAATTATCACTATATAATCCCCAAGGCTTAAAAATTTGGGAGAAGATATTTGAAGTAAAGGATGGGGAAACTGTTAACAGTACTAGAGAAGTAAAGTGAATCATGATTAGTTATTAAGATTCATTTGTACTGAGAGGAGTGACATTGCTTTGTCATCCAGTTTTGCCTTTAGTATTGAAACTATTTCCTACTTTGGAAATAAAATATCCCCTTTCTCTCTTCCTCTTTCTCATTGCCACAAAACAGAATGGACTCATTATAGACTATGAATCACCTGGAAGGAGATTTTCCATTTTTTTCTTATGGAACTGCTAGTGAATTAAAATTGCCCACACTTAGGTGGAGGGATTGAATAACAATGAAAGAACTTTTACTTTTCAAAAAGAAAAGCAAATTGGGGGTGGGATGGAGAAATTGGAGCAAATTGGGCAGGGAGAAAAGGGCAACAATGAATTCATGGAAATCCAAAGTCTCTGTAAATGTTCATTAAAAAAAAAAAGATGTGGATATGAAAACCATTTAAAAAACCAACCAACCAACCAACCAACAGGCCCACAAAGGGGCCACCTTTGAGTTAGCAGCATAACACTTACAGACTATACCAACATTGCCCCTTATTTAATAAAATACAGGTAACAAAAATAAAATTATTTCCCTTCTAATCAGTTTTCTTGTTTAGAGGATTGTCAACCAGAAGACAAATGGGGTCATCACAGGAACAGGTGACATTATTAAGTATAGTTATGGTGAATATAATTGGAAACATAAAGAATCCCTGAACAAATGCTCCCCTTTCATCTTGTATGATTCATTGTTCTAAGGAGTGGATTACTCCCTAGTGTTGTTGTTCACTTTGTAGATAGGCTCACGTAAGATCTCTGAGGTATAATATCTGACAAAAATAAATGTTTTCACCAATCAACTTTAGGACCACACTGCATGTTCAAAATAACATAATTATGCACACTGGTTCATTCCTGGGTTTTGGCACCAGAAAACCCCAAACCACAAAACATAATTAGGTACACGCTATTTCACTCTTCAAACATCCCACAATTTCTAATATTAAAGGTATTTGGGGGAAAAAATAAAGGAATTTTTGGCAGTGTTAAAAACCCTCAGTAATTTTAAATCTGATTTTATATATATTGTTACAGATATAAAATGTATATCTTTTATATATGTCTATATTTGTCATTGTATATATTGATAGTTTACTTTCTTGTATGAATGAGCAAATGGTAACATTGTACTCAATTGTTTAATCTTTACATGAACTCATCATTTCAGGGTACAGTTCTGATAGTTTATCTTGGGAAAAGATATAACTTAGGCTTGGTTGGTTTTCTTTATCTCGCCTTAGTTTCAAGAGTCACTTGACAAGTCTGCCAACATGTTAACCTTTATCTCTCTCCCCAGAGTCTTCAATAATAGAGCAAATGTGATGCTTCCTCTCAAAGGTGGACAGTGTGTCCATGGACTTGATTTGCACTTCACCTTCAGTTTGATTTGTCTCCACGGCTTAGATCCACACATGAATTTAGAAAGCATGTACTTTAGTAAATCCCAAATCACTTTACTTTCTCAAAGGAAACAAATAAGAGAAGTGACTTGAGCCCCATGGTGGGATGTGTGGTGGTAGTGTATATGTTAATAACATTGTGTTTTATAATATTGTTACAGTCTTTTGTAGTTGTCACAAATAAATACTACATGTTAGGGAGGTCCTTAGGAAACTGTTATGTGTTATTTATATGTTACCCTACTATATATATTACTACTTGTCTATATATTACCACTGTAATATATTGTAATATAGCAATATCCTTATTTCATGCTTAAAATTATTGTGCTCATGGATTCTTCATTTGCACCCTGCTGAATTTTTGAACTTTCTTGGTCTCATCTGGAGACGGATTATAGACTAAATCACTCAGGCTTCATTTTTTCCTGGGTTTTTGCTTAGTCAGTCACTTAAGGACCTCTGGGACAGATCAAAGAAAGGGAACAAAGTTGGGATGTTTCCTTAGTTCCATCCTTAGAACAAATAGTTGAGATATTTACTATCTTATGTCACCAAGTTTCAATAGCACTTATGATTTCTTTGAAATTTCAGTCATAGGTAGAGCAGTAGAGGTCCATTGGCAAGGACTTGCAGGGCCAACCAAAGGCACATTTCCAAACCAGCAGTAGATCTGTGGGGAAAAGATGAGCTATCTCCTCACGCAATTTACAACATCTGAAAACCTGCTGTAAATAGGATTTGCTGTAAATAGATTCTGACTCAATGGCACATA
>NW_006399764.1:20099146-20113360 GCF_000299155.1 Elephantulus edwardii | reverse complement strand
GGGAAGAAGAACAAACTGGGGAGGAGGGTGGAGAAAATGGTGCGGCAATGAAGGAGTGAAATCCCAGAATCCCTGTGAATGTTCATTGAAACTAATAAAATTTAATAATAAAAAAAAAGAAAGAAACCGCAAAAAAAACCAAACCAAAACAAAAAAATAATAAGAAATAAAACACTCCTCGCCCAGAGTTGGAACGAAAAAAAAAAAATCTGAAAAAAAAACAAACCTGCACAACAACATTATCTTAATTTCATCTACACAGGGCAGGGGTAGCATAATTTTTTCTCCCATATTTAAGCATGTTTTCAGGAGATAGGTGGTGTTGTTGATTGTCTTTGAGTTCAGCATAACGCATAGAGACCCTATGAAGAAAAGGCCTGAAGCACCTCTACAACTATCAACATTTATCAAAGTTCTTAGAGTTTCCAGAGGCATGTTGTTTAGGAACTGGGTGCGACTCCTGCTTCCAAACCTGTCACAATATGTTACTGTTGCTATGTGCCATTGAGTGGCCTGTTATGTATGGCGATCCTTTGAACAGCAGCTCTGAACCTTTCCCTGTCCTGAGCGAGTCTCACTAATTCTGATACACCAACCTCCATCACCCCAGTAACTCTATCAATCCATCTCATCCAGGGTCTCCTCTCCTGTGCTGTCTGTGCACCCTTCTGAGCATTATGTCCTTCCTAAGGACCGGTGTCTCCTGGCTACCTGCCCAAAGTAAGTGAAGTGGAGCGTTAAAATCCTAGCCTCCAATGAGATACTTGGTTTCACCCTCTCCAAGACAGACCAATTTGTTTTCTTGGCAGTCCATGGTATGTTCAAGGTTCTTCTCCAGTATCACAAATCTAAGGCATCTGTTCTTCTGTCATCCTTAGTCAGTGCCCAACTCTTTAAAGCATAACAAGTAATTGAGAAGGCCATGGCCTGGATTAGGTGCACCTTTGTCTTTAGATGGACATTGTTGCTCTTCAGCACTCTGGTGAGATCCATGACAGCAGATTTTCCCCATGGCATTCATCTATTGATTTCCTGACTGCTGGTCACCATTTCTTGAAAAGTACCTTCAACAGGAGTCATTGACACAGGGATTGCATCAATGGCCCTGAGACTTAGTGCGATGAAGACAGCTCAGGATGGGGCCAGGTCTGTATCTGCTGAGCAGATGGCCACCGCATATCAGCACAGGCCCAATGATACCGAACATTCACATATCGGTCAATGACTTCCCTTTTCACAAGTCTATTTTTAAAATCTCAGCTGAATACACTTGCCTAATTCCTCTAGGAACTAGACTGAAAAAAAATGTTATTACTAGTCTTTGAAGGTTTAACAACAGAAGACAAGTAATTCAATTTACAGAGAAAAGAAGTTTCCAACTGCTCTTTAAAATAAAATACACAGAAAATAAACAAAACAGTTTCGTGTTATTGCTTGTCTTTTCTCTGTCCAAAGAAATGATATATGCTATTTTGAGAAACTGATTGTTATTTCCAAATGGTAAGTTTTAATTGTCAGTTTGCCATTAATTTACTGAGTCAAGATCAGAAATTTTAAAAAGTATAAGATTTGAGAAATATTATAATGTGACATAAACAATCATAGTGTGTCACACATAGTAAGATATTTTTCCATGAATCTTGACATATTTGTAGATCTATAAGTTTTATTACATGATGACAGAAAGAATTTTCCTTTCCCCACATTTCAGTTCTATCTAAATCTAAAACCTTTTAATCCATCTGCAATCAATTACCCATTCTTTGATTTCTCCATGTGCATTAACTTTGAATCAGATATATATTTTAAAATATGCTTTAAAAGAACAGTACATTTCATATTCAGTAATAGCGGTAGAAAAAGAAATCAAGCCATTGAACTAAACTCAAATTACATCATATAAAAAGAAATCAAATCTCCAGAAATTATGGTGCATATTTATACATGTGTGTATGTGTTGTGTTTGCAAGCAGTCCCTTGGTAAACAAATGGTTGAATTCTCAATTATCATCTAAAAATGTATTGCTTAAATCCACCCTAAGTGTCTTAGAAGACATGCATGACAATAATATGAGTTCATCCCAAATCAGAATCAGCTGCAAGTGCGCGCACACACACGAGACAGAGAGGGGAAAAAAACCAACACACACACACTGTTAAGTGTAGGGAGCTCTGGTGGGTTAGCGATGAGGAGCTATGCTGCCAACCAGAAGGCCTAGGGTTCAAATTCACCAGCTCCTCCATGGGAAAAAAGTAGGTAAACTCCTCTGATGTGATTAAAGAGCCTCTGAAAACTCACTGGGGTTCCAACTTTTGTTACATAACAACAGTGCATAAATGTAAATGCTCTTAAATTCAAAACTGCTTCTGAAATTTTCTTTATAATGAAATTACTCAATCAGAAAAGATTCATTGGTTTCCAAAAAATCTAATTCTTTATATGGAAGCCTTTTGCCTGAAGTCTTCCCTATGGAGTTGCTTCTACCCAGCAAAGAAATATGCACATCAAAGAAGAGGAAACACTGGCACCCTTAAAAGCAGTTCTCTCTGGGGTTGGCTCCCAGGCTCCCTGACAACCAAAGACTTTTTAACTTCCAGCTTGTTTCACAGCAAGAGACTCCAGGTGCCATTCCTGTACTTAAGGAGCTCAGGGTTTTGTTTCTAGTTCTGAATGAGACAAATAATATTATCTAGAGGAACAGTTATAGAAAAGAAGACTCTTAGTTTGCATTACAGCAGGCGTATCACTGGAATATTTCTTTGCTTGCATTAACAACAGATTTCTTCTGGAAATGAAGTATTCCCACCATCCGGGAATAGTGAGGCAATTACTTAAACGAATAAAGAAGTCACTGTATAAGTTTCCATGTTCTTGAAAAATAAGGATTTATCTAGGTGGAAAAAAATAAGAGGAATCACAATGGTGGAATGATGATGGCAGTAACAATAATGTCAGCTGTAACAACTACTCTCATTTTGCACTTACTCTATGCCAGACAACTACAAAAAGTGATCTTAGAAGTTACTTATTAAAATAAGTTTTTTTGGAAAAGGTTTTATAATGCTCCATTTTACAGATATAAAAATACAGACTTGAGAGTTTAAATAATTTACCAAGGCTGTCTAATTATGCACAAGTTTAATACTGCATCCTTTGTTTTTCATTTCCTTTCTTCAATCAGTGTTATAATGCATTCAAAATCTTTCCTTTTCATCCACTCTGAACATGTTCCTCTTAATCCTGAGACCTATTTCTTCCTTTTATTTTACCATGTGTTTAATCATATCAACCACCACAATCTCTCCATTGTTCACAATTTTTCACCTATTCTTTTTTTTCTTCTAGGCCTGCAATGAAATCTATTAACCTTGACACAGCTTCAAGTGTTCCACAATCTAGTTTCAATTTTATTTTTAAAACTCAGTAGCATATTTTGTTGAGAGAACAAGGGCTTGGAGTAAGATTGCCCTGAGAGGAACTCATACTTGAGATACATACTAGCTTCATGACCAATAAGTTGATTACATTTTCTAAGTATTAGTTTTCTCATCTATAGGCTCCATAGAAAAATTTCCCTTTGTGATTTATCAGAAGCAAAGATGTAAGATGTTGTCAGATATGAAATGCAAGGTGTAGAATCATTATTTAATAAATATTTTCTCTGTGCATATTACACACACACACACACATACACACACACGGAGCTCTTGTTGCTTAGTGGCAAGAAGCTGTGCTGCAATCCCAAAGGGATATGGTTCGAGTCCATCAGCTGCTCCACAGGAGAAGGATGGGCAATCTCCTCCCTTGCGATTACTGCCTCTGAACACCCGCTGGGGGGCCTGCTATGGCTTGGTTCCAACTCTATCATACACAGCAACAACAACACTTACACACACACACTTTTCTAGCTATCTACAATCATATATCTATATAAATCATAGCTATAGCTAACTCTCCAGTGGGTTTCGGAGAGAGCCATTTTTCTCCAGAGACACTTGTTTGGACTATACCACCAGATATACATATATACAGATAGATATGCTGATTAGATAGAGAGATATCAATATATATCTCTAAGATCAATAGGTCAAGGAATATAGTATAGAGTGAAGGGGCACTGACAAAGTATCTAATTATAGCTTGGAGACCACATACAATCTAGGGGAAAGCTATTTTCTACTTTTCAAATTCCAGGTGGTTGAGTAAGCCCTACACACAATAGGTAGGGAAAACCATGCATAAATTAAAATCAATTTTTCTGTAAACTTTCATTAAAATCACAATTTTAAATATGTAGGAAAACATACTTTGCTTCCAGCCAACTGATGTAACCACATATAACATGTTGCTAGAAGAGGTTATTCCTTGGAAAGGGCTATCGTACTTGAGAAGATAGTTGTTGTTGTTGTTGTTGTTGTTGTTACATGCCGTCGAGTCACTTGTGACTCATAGCGACCCTATGTACAATAGCCCTAAACTCCGCTCTGTCCTGTGCCAATCTCATTCTCTCTGACACTCTCGTCCCAATTGCCCCAGTCACCAAAACAATCCATCTCCCAGAAGGACTTCCCCTCCTGCGCCTGCCCTCCACCCTCCTAAGCATCATGTCCCTCTCGAAGGACTGGTGTCTCCTTACAACATGACCGAAGTATGTCAGACAAAGCCTCAGAATCCTTGTGTCCAAGGAGCAGTCTGGTTTAGCCCTCTCCAGGATGAATCTGTTTGTTTTCTTAGCAGTCCATGGCACACTCAGCCCTCTTCTCCAACACCAAAGCTCAAAAGCATCAATTCTCCTTCTATCCTCCCTGGTCATTGTCCAGCTCTCTGACACATAACAAATGATTGTAAAGACCATGGCCTGTACCAGACACACCTTAGTCTCCAAAGATACATCATTGCTCTTGAGTGCTTTAGAGAGGTCCCTAACAGCAGACTTTCCCATCGCAATATGTCTTTTAATTTCCTGGCTGCTGGTGTCAAGAGTGTTGATTGTGGAGCCAAGCAGACTAAAGCTGTGAACAATTTTAATCTCTTCACCATCCATCCTGATGCTGCCAATTGGTCCAGAGAATTTTTGTCTTCTTGACATTGAGCCTCAATCCATATTGAAGGCTGCAGTCCCTTACCCTCAGCAGCAAGTGCTTCAGGTCCTCCTCAGTTTCAGCAAGCAGGGTTGTGTCATCTGCATAAAGCAGATTGTTGATAGATCTTCCACCAATCCTAATGCCACATTTCTCCTCATTGAGCCCAACCTCCCGGATGATCTGTTCTGCATACAGGTTGAAAAGGTATGGAGACAGGACACATCACTGGCATATGCCCTTCCCAATTTTGAACCATGCAGTGTTTTCTTGCTCTGTTCTGATGACTGCCTCTTGGTTCAAGTATAAGTTTCACATCAGCATGATCAAGTGTTCTGGGATTCCCATTCTTCTCAGAGTCAGCCACAGTTTGTTATGATCCACACAGTCAAACGCCTTTGCATAGTCAATGAAACACAGATAGACATTCCTCTGGTATTCCCTGTTTTCAGCCATTATCCATCTAACACTAGGTACAATATCCCTAGTACCACGACCTCTTCTGAACCCAGCCTGGACTTCTGGCAGTTCTCTGCTGATGTGCTGTTCCATATAAGGAAGTCTAGTGAATACCATATCATTCAGATATATACACCAACAACCAGAGGCAAAGAAGAGGAAATAGAAGATTTCTACCAACTTTTACAGTTGGAGATCAATCGAACATGCAACCAAGATGCATTGATAGTAATGGGTTACTGGAATGCAAAAGTTGAGAACAGAGAAGAAGAATGAGTAGTCAGAAAACGTGGACTCAGAGACAGAAATGGAGCTGGAGATAGAATGATTGAATTTTGCACAATGACTTATTCATCACAAACACATTTTTTAAGAGACATAAACGCAGGTTATACATATGGATCTCACCTGATGGTATGCATAGGAATCAGATCGATTACAGCTGTGGAAGGAACTGCTGGAGAAGCTCAATATCAGCTGTGAAAACTAAGCCCGGAGCTGATTGTGGAACAGACCACCAACTACTCATATGCAAGTTCAAGTCGAAACTGAGGAAAAATTAAACCGAATCCATGGGAACCAAAATATAACTTAGAGTATATCCCACCTTAATTTCAGAACCATCTCAAGAACAGGTTTGAGGCTTTGAACACTAATGAGCGAAGATCAAATCGTTCATTACAAAGACAGAAGAGGAAGAAAAGACCAAAATTGATGTCAAAAGAAACTCTGAATATTGCACTGGAGCACAGAGAAGCCAAAGCACAAGGAAGAATTCAAGATACTAAAGAGGTGAACAGAAGATTTCAAAATGCAGTGCGGGATGACAAAGTAAAATATTACAATGAAATGTGCAAGGAGCTAGAGTCAGAAAATCAAAAGGGCCGAACTCGCTCAGCATTTCTTAAGCTCAAGGAACTGAAGAACAAATTGAAACCTCGAGTTGCTATAATCAAGGATGTTTTGGGCAGAGTATTAAATGATCCAGGAGGTATCAAAAGAAGATGGAAAGAATATACTGAGTCATTGTATCAAAAGGAATTAGCAGACACAGAAGAATTTCATGAAACAACGTATAAGAAAGAGCCTATGGTGATGAAGGAAAAAGTTCAAGCTGCTTTGAATAGCAAAAAATATGACCCCAGGAATAGATGGTATCCCAGCTGACATATTTCAGCTAACAGATGCTACCCTGGACATGCTCACCAAGTTGTGTCAAGAAATCTGGAGAACAACCACCTGGCCAACTGACTGGAAGAGATCTATATTTGTTTCCATTCCAAAGAAGGGTGACCCAACTGAGTGTGGAAACTATAGAACAATATCATTGATTTCACATGCAAGCAAGATTCTGTTGAAGATTATCCAAAAATGACTGAGAAGGTAGAGGGTCAGCAAAAGAGAGGAAGACCATGAACAAGATGGAGTGACTCAGTGTCTATAGAAACGGACTCAAGCATATCAGAGATGAAGAGGGTCGCAGAGGATAGGATAAGATTTGGCTCTGTTGTTTAGAATGTCGCTATGAATGGTCCTCAACTCAATGTCATGTAACAAACAATAACAACCATTTAATAACAGCAACAAGACAAGTGTTAGTCCAAACTCCATACTACAGTTTACAAAATTGATGCATCAAATTAACCATCACATGTATGTCTAATTCAATTCCACTTACATTTACAACTGCATTTTACCTTTCCTGCATTTAGACATTGCTGCTCAATTCCTGTTACATATTGTTTTTTTTTTAATTTTATACTATAATGGTCTGTTTTCTTTTCTCTTTTTCTTTTCTAATGAGCAATCAAATGTGACCTCCCCAAGAATCTTCTCAGCCTATGAAAGTTCACCACCTCTTCAACCTCAACATTTGTTTAACTTTTTCATGTGTAGAACATTCTTCTTTTAAGGTAGTTAATAATTATTTCTTTTTATTTCCCTAAACAAGAGAAACAACCTTTTCCTCAATTTTGAAAACTTCAGAAGCAAGAGGCACATCTGAAATTTACAAATTCCTCTCATGTACATCAAGATGCCTTCCGTGTATGAGGAATTCAGGAAATACCAAGTGCAGATCATTCATTTGGCTTTTCTTTAAATCATCATTGTTTTCATGTTGCAACATATTACATAACATATTAAACTGAAGCATCTTATAATAGTTACTAAATGCAGTAACAGCATGTTATATCTATATAAGAATTTCTGAATTGTACAGAGTTAATGTGTTTTGCTGATAATAGATTGGTTACAAGGTCAAGTCCACATAGAAGCATCTCAGAAGAGACAAGGAGGGTTTAGGGAGTGCAGGAAAAGAGCGGAGAGATAATGAACACTGCATTGGAACAGATGATGGGAAGAACTGTCTGAAAGAAGTATATGATTAGGTTTTATATGTATGACTGCAACCTACAACAAGGGATGTATTGCAAATTGACTGGAGGGAAGGAAAAGGAAGTGGAGGGAGGGAAAGGGAGGAAATGAGCAAAAGTGAATGTTTAAAACCCAAGCTTTCTAAAGACTTTTACTAAAATCACATTTTAAAAAAAAAGTGACTCGGGATGCATTCAGATCTGGAACGAGGCTGGGTGGGGATCTGAGTGACTCTTAGGGCTGAGTTGGAACAAAGGGGTGAGGGTGGAGTCAGGCAACCTGGGAAGGGAGATTGGGGTGTGCCCTGTAAAGCAGCTGACAATGTGTTCTCCTTTCCAGCCTCACCTAAGTCACCCTCTGCTGCTCCTGGGCTCCCGACTCTGGACTTTGGCTCCCTCTTCATGCCCCACCCACTCTGTGCCATATGCTGGCAGGGAGGAAGCCCAGAGCTCAGTGGGACTGAGTGACTGGATGTTCAGCTCATTTTCACCTGTACTCATCTTGTGCATAGAATGAAAACCCCAAATCTCTGTAAATGTTCATTAAAACTAATAAAATTTAATAAAAAAAAAAAAAAATCTGTGTCCTGCCAGCTGTCAGGCCCTGTGGCCCCTGACTGCTGTGTGTGTCACCCTATTAAAGGGCTTCTGCTTCATGCCATTCTGAATGTGATGTTTGTCCATGTTGACCTGGGCATCCAGCCCCTGTCCCCACCCCACTGTTCCATGACTTTGGAAAGTTGGGGAAGAATTGAATTCTATGGTGTCACCTCAGTTGGCATTAGACCCACCTAGCTGATCCTCTGATGGTAGACAGCCATGGAAGAAGGCACCCCAGGACAAGAGGAAGAAGCACTCCTCACTGAAGTTTCTACATGTGTCAATCGCAGCAATCTCTGAGGGTCCCTTGGGTGGAAACTTCAGAGAGGTTGGGGGCAACTGGCTACAGGGTAGTTTTGTCCTCTTTGGCCCAAGGTGGATGGAGATGTCATGAACATTGCTGATTAACCTCAACAGGCCCCTTTTCCTCAGAGGTCATGGGGAAGCACTGATCCTGGCCCCAGATTCCCTGAAAAAAACACCTCAAACTTCACTTTCAAAGACTCCGTTTGGGGGGCGGGGAGGGGCTTTAAAGCTGCGGACCTTTTTGGCTGCGGGCGGGGCCTGGCGGGGTCATGCCGTGATTGGCTGGTTGGTGCTGGGCGGGGCCGTGACGATACGACTAGGGTTGGGCAGCGTAGGAGCACGTGAGGGGCGGGGCCTGGGACGCTCTGACTTAACGTAACCACGCGGGCCGTTAAGCTCGCGGCTCATGGGGCAATCGCCTAGCGTGAGGGGCTGCGGGCTGTGGGTTGAAGGGCAGCCTGTCTTCCCGCACACCATGGACGGCCAGCTGAGTGGGGGCCAGGGCACTCCTGAGCCGGCGCAGCCCCAGCCTGCAGCCCCGGAGGACTCCGAGCGGCCCCGGCCAGAGCCAGACCGCCGGGCGCCGCCGGAGGGCCCGTGGGGGCTGCTGGACGACGTGCGCTACCTCATCGCCTGCACACCCTGGTACTGACCAGCTCGCCCACCAGAGGATCGGCCGCCAGCTCGTCGTCGTCTGTCGTTCTCGCCCGTCTCCCCACAGCCCGCCTTTGGGTCCCATTCCCACCCTTCTTTTCGTCTCCGGTATGTTTTGAGAGAGGCACAGAATTAGAAGAGGTCACGGGAAGTACCAGCGAGAGAAGCCCCTTCTGAGCTCGCGCGCGACACCCTCCCCTCTAGCCAGTTCCACTCCCGCTTCCAGCATCTGGATCCTGAGGCTGCCCAAACTGAGGTCACACTCCCTGTGGACGGTGACTGAAGACCCCCACTCGCTTCCAGAACCAGCCGGGACTCCTGGTAAGATTCCAAGGCTGCTGACATCGTCCATCCCTTATTGCTGAGAAACAGGCAGATCCTGCACCATTTGACTTTGCTACAGTGACCCATCCCAGACTCCTGCTGCGGAGCGCCCGCTGGACCTCCGTGAAGCTGTGTTCTTGGGACCCCGTTTATATCGGACCTCTAGGGAGAATGTATCATCACCGGCCTGGTGGTCCAATGTGTTGAGCAGCCCCTGGATGCTTGCCCCCCACACTCCTGGGAAATGGCACATACTGTATTTTTGTTTTATTTTAGAAATGATTTAAAAAACATTATACAAAGGCTGATCAGTTTAAAATGTGACTGACACTGAAATGCTGTGATGTCACCCAGATTGAGGGGAAGCTGGGCTCTGGGGCCCCCAGTGCTTTGCTCCTCTGTCTGCCCTGTACTGGGGTGAGGGACAAACAGATGGTCACAAAGCAGGAGAGCCCAAGATTGGAAGCCAGCCGTCTCTGGGCCTGGTCCCACATCCCTCACATCTGCAGCCTGCGCGGCCTGCCTCCATCTCCTGCTCTTTTTCGGCTGGCCTGGGTAGTTCCAGGAGCCAGCAAGGAGCCTGAGAGCCCTAGAGCTTTCAGTAAGTGAGAGCACCAACCTGAGGGGTGGAGAGGGCCAGTTTGGAGAGAAGGGACCATGAGGAGATGGATAGAGGAGACACTTCTGATCTCATCTTGCCCCGTTTCCTTGCACCTGAGGGGTCCACAAGTGGAGACACAGGCCTGGGCAGCCCACTGGATGGCCTGGCAAGCAACAATCTCTTCATCTAACCAAAAGGCATGATGAGAATCACCTTCGCCTCCTAGGGCCTACATGAGTTTCATGTGAATGGACAGATGTGAGCTAATAAAGTGCTTTGCAAAGTATAAAACACTGTACAAACCTATGAATCACTAATATCTCCACAGTCGTTCCCCCCTGCCCTAGGGAGCCTGCCCTTGGCCAAAATGAGAACAAACAAGGACGATGACAGGGACACAATGGACCCACATTGGCTCCTCTGGGACAGAGAGATTTTGCTTGAGGCAGCTCCTAGGGCAGCAGGAGTCCCTGGCTGTGCTACAAGGTGAGCCAGCCCAGAGGCCAGGGGTGGAGGCAAGGCCCATGCAAGCTCAGAGGGCAGGACAAGATGTGAGGTCCTGCCAGCACCTGAGGGCTGCCTGACTGGCAGAGCCAGCAAATGTCACTGCGTCCCTTGGTCTTGCCATGGGCACTTCAGTGACAAGCGGGGCTGCCTCTGCTGGGTTGGAGCGAGGCAAGCTGAGTCCTGGGATTTCTGCCAGAAACAGTGAAAGTTAGGCCCTAGAAGGGTCAAAAAGTGAGGCCCAAGGCATGGGGCTACTACCATTTGGGTATAACCTTTTCCTAAGCAATGCAGGAAGATGAGTGCAGTGAGCTAGCTCAGGAAGGGCCAAGCTCATGGTATAAACATTGCTTCCAGGCTGAAAGATTGAGGTGACCTTAGGTAGTGGGGGTGGAGTGGGCTCTGAGGAATCCCAAGGTCAGAAGAATGTTGTTCCTGGAGCCTTCCCTTTCTCACTGAACTGGTGAGGCTGAGCCCTCAGGCCAAACTGACAGGCTGGAGCAGGGCTGAGGATAGTGCTGGGGAATGAGGAGGGAGGGCGAGTTTAGCAGGGAGTAGAGGTGTCACAAGCTCAGATCGGCCTCCAGAAATAGGACCAGCTACTGGCCCAGCTCTTGAGGTGTCTGGTCTCCAGAGTGGCCTTATCAGCACCTTGGTTCTTACCACCTAGGGGAAGGCTGACTACATTGGCCTCAACACCAACACAGTCACCTCTTATTTTCTTAAACCCTCAAGCAGCCTTTGCAGAATGGGACTTAAACAGTAGTGAAAGGACATTTAAATATTCACGACTTGATGACTGGGTCCTTATCAGACTCAGCTGGGCCACAGCCTTGCCTGTAGCATGTGGCCCTAAATTTTGGGTCTCAGAGGAGACCCTGACATGTGGAGCAGGTTTCCTGAGGAAGCTGCTGTGTTTCAGCAGGGGAAACCTGGGCTTGGTGCCCACTGTGTTGGCAGCAGGTGTCCAATAGCCTTGGAGGACAGTGGGGGGTGTGTGTGTGTGGGGGGGGACATCTGACCAGCAGGTGTTGGTTAAAGGGGGCGAAGACTGGTAGCATCTCCCAGGTGGAGGCGAGTGCATGTATTGGCTTCCTGCAGAAGGTGCTGTGCCCAAGCTGGGAATGGAGCTGTGGTGCCTCACAGGCAGGCCCGAGGATGTGGTGACCACAGGGGCTCCACCTAGAAGGGTCCCTGCTTCTTGATGGGGCCTGGGCCATTCCTTTGAGTAGGCAGTAGACCAAGAATAGAAGGCTGGCAGCTGGGTGCCAGAGACCCATCCCAGGCACAACCCCTATCATTCCCTGCCTGACACTCAGCCTAGGCCAACACACCTACTACTTCAGCTGCATGACCCTGGCCTAGGGCCCGGCTGGCCCTGGTGGGCAGTGGCTGGAGCTGCCTCTCAGGCCCTGATGAGGAGAGGCCTGGTTGGCCAGACCGAGTGGACAGAGAGGGCTCTGGGCTGCTCATACCCACTCCTGGACTGGCCGCTTATAGTAGGTGACAGGCTGAGGGCCTGTCTTGTTCTTGAACTGGAAGATGGTGTAGACCAGCACCAGGATGCAGAGGGACAGGATGCAGGGTATGACCACAGCCACGGCATTCACGGAGCCTGGCATGTCATTGATGGTCACCATGATGTCCACATCGTCCTGGGGCAGCCGCCTTTCCTTGCGCCTCTCCACCTCCTTCTGGTTGCAACCCATCCAATCACGCAAGATGTTACGCGGATAACCTGGCTCCACGCTCAGTTTCTGGTTGTCAAACTTCCAGTAATCTCGGCCCTTGTAGAAGTAGGTGTAATCTGCAGAGACATGGACCAGTGTCACTATTCCCAAATATTTCCCAGTACCTGCTCTGGGCCAGGCCAAGAGACCATAGGATGCTGTGGTAGCATACAGAAGGATTCCTGTGCCCAGTCTGGAGAAGCCCAGAGGAGCGCTGAAGGAGAGCAGGGGGTACGAAGTGGAAGGACCAGTGAGTTGGGGCATTTGGAGGTGGGAGAGGTGTGGCTCTTGGCAAGTCCTACAGATAGTGTGGTCAGAGAGTGGACTATGTCCTGCATGTTGTACACCAATGAGTGGAACTGACTCATAGCTGATCCTCCAGTGGGTTTTTAGAAGCAGTAAATAGCACAGGAGGAGATTCCCCATCCTTTTCCTGTGGAGCTGCAGGTGGGTTCGAACTGCATGCCTTTTGGCTGACAATGCAGCACCTTACCACCAGGCCACCAGAGTTCACTATGTTCTGTATAGATCACTAAATAATGAAGCTTCAGAGAGGGGCAGCCAGCACCTGGTGCCCATCCTGCCATCTCTGCAGTCTAGAAAGCCATAGGGCTCTTAAGTAGAACTAGGATATAGATCAACTTGGACCAGAAAATTACTTTTACTAGGGACTGGCCTCCCAGACAGCCTAGACTGTAGCTGTACCATACTGTGCCCCCAGATCTCCCAAATTCATTTGAGTGGGCCCTCAGTTTGTGGCTTGGATACAGAGCCTCTATAGTTCTGGGGTCTCAGGCCAGCTCCAGCCTAATCCAATGGAATCAGGGAGCAAAGTTCTTCCTTGTGTTGACAGTGGACGCCACTCCTGCAATTGGGAGTTTTTGGTTTTGGACACATCACAGCACAGATGCCAGGCTCTGGGGCCCTACCCAACATTCTCTGGACAGCAAACCCAGTGCTCTCAGCAACAACCTTAGCTGTTTGCTCAGACTTTTCTCATTGGCCAGCTTTCCACTCTGGCTCAGATGTTCACTGATGAAGGTCCTTGATGTCACCTATCTGAGGTCTCCTCAAAAAGATACCTGTATAAGCACTAGGTACACAGGAGAACCACTGAGTTTCCTACCAGCATTGCCACCTCTGAAAGCCCATGCTGACCATCCTCTCTAACGAGCTTCCTCTGTGGAGCTCTCTTGATGGCATTTATTTCCTTCATAGCATCATCTGTTACCACCTTGCTTATTTTCTGTCCCAAGACTGGGAACTAGGAACTGCAATGCAATTTTTCTCACTGCTACATCCCCAGCTGTGACTGCACAACAAATGGTTCACACTTATATGTGGAGTCAATGAATGAATCCTGTTGATTCATAAAAAAACCCATCCCAACAAGGGAATGAAAGTAATAGCTAAAACTTATTTGTTTGGACTGTATGTTGGGCTTTGTTCTATGTGTCCTATGTAATTTATTTGATCATAAAAGCCATATGAGGTTGATACCATCATCATCCTCATTTTGTAGATGAAGAAATTGGAGAGCTCCAGGACCTAGTAGGTAAAGAGTTATACTGCCAACCCA
>NW_006399764.1:20065329-20090256 GCF_000299155.1 Elephantulus edwardii | reverse complement strand
AAAAAAAAGTGACTCGGGATGCATTCAGATCTGGAACGAGGCTGGGTGGGGATCTGAGTGACTCTTAGGGCTGAGTTGGAACAAAGGGGTGAGGGTGGAGTCAGGCAACCTGGGAAGGGAGATTGGGGTGTGCCCTGTAAAGCAGCTGACAATGTGTTCTCCTTTCCAGCCTCACCTAAGTCACCCTCTGCTGCTCCTGGGCTCCCGACTCTGGACTTTGGCTCCCTCTTCATGCCCCACCCACTCTGTGCCATATGCTGGCAGGGAGGAAGCCCAGAGCTCAGTGGGACTGAGTGACTGGATGTTCAGCTCATTTTCACCTGTACTCATCTTGTGCATAGAATGAAAACCCCAAATCTCTGTAAATGTTCATTAAAACTAATAAAATTTAATAAAAAAAAAAAAAAATCTGTGTCCTGCCAGCTGTCAGGCCCTGTGGCCCCTGACTGCTGTGTGTGTCACCCTATTAAAGGGCTTCTGCTTCATGCCATTCTGAATGTGATGTTTGTCCATGTTGACCTGGGCATCCAGCCCCTGTCCCCACCCCACTGTTCCATGACTTTGGAAAGTTGGGGAAGAATTGAATTCTATGGTGTCACCTCAGTTGGCATTAGACCCACCTAGCTGATCCTCTGATGGTAGACAGCCATGGAAGAAGGCACCCCAGGACAAGAGGAAGAAGCACTCCTCACTGAAGTTTCTACATGTGTCAATCGCAGCAATCTCTGAGGGTCCCTTGGGTGGAAACTTCAGAGAGGTTGGGGGCAACTGGCTACAGGGTAGTTTTGTCCTCTTTGGCCCAAGGTGGATGGAGATGTCATGAACATTGCTGATTAACCTCAACAGGCCCCTTTTCCTCAGAGGTCATGGGGAAGCACTGATCCTGGCCCCAGATTCCCTGAAAAAAACACCTCAAACTTCACTTTCAAAGACTCCGTTTGGGGGGCGGGGAGGGGCTTTAAAGCTGCGGACCTTTTTGGCTGCGGGCGGGGCCTGGCGGGGTCATGCCGTGATTGGCTGGTTGGTGCTGGGCGGGGCCGTGACGATACGACTAGGGTTGGGCAGCGTAGGAGCACGTGAGGGGCGGGGCCTGGGACGCTCTGACTTAACGTAACCACGCGGGCCGTTAAGCTCGCGGCTCATGGGGCAATCGCCTAGCGTGAGGGGCTGCGGGCTGTGGGTTGAAGGGCAGCCTGTCTTCCCGCACACCATGGACGGCCAGCTGAGTGGGGGCCAGGGCACTCCTGAGCCGGCGCAGCCCCAGCCTGCAGCCCCGGAGGACTCCGAGCGGCCCCGGCCAGAGCCAGACCGCCGGGCGCCGCCGGAGGGCCCGTGGGGGCTGCTGGACGACGTGCGCTACCTCATCGCCTGCACACCCTGGTACTGACCAGCTCGCCCACCAGAGGATCGGCCGCCAGCTCGTCGTCGTCTGTCGTTCTCGCCCGTCTCCCCACAGCCCGCCTTTGGGTCCCATTCCCACCCTTCTTTTCGTCTCCGGTATGTTTTGAGAGAGGCACAGAATTAGAAGAGGTCACGGGAAGTACCAGCGAGAGAAGCCCCTTCTGAGCTCGCGCGCGACACCCTCCCCTCTAGCCAGTTCCACTCCCGCTTCCAGCATCTGGATCCTGAGGCTGCCCAAACTGAGGTCACACTCCCTGTGGACGGTGACTGAAGACCCCCACTCGCTTCCAGAACCAGCCGGGACTCCTGGTAAGATTCCAAGGCTGCTGACATCGTCCATCCCTTATTGCTGAGAAACAGGCAGATCCTGCACCATTTGACTTTGCTACAGTGACCCATCCCAGACTCCTGCTGCGGAGCGCCCGCTGGACCTCCGTGAAGCTGTGTTCTTGGGACCCCGTTTATATCGGACCTCTAGGGAGAATGTATCATCACCGGCCTGGTGGTCCAATGTGTTGAGCAGCCCCTGGATGCTTGCCCCCCACACTCCTGGGAAATGGCACATACTGTATTTTTGTTTTATTTTAGAAATGATTTAAAAAACATTATACAAAGGCTGATCAGTTTAAAATGTGACTGACACTGAAATGCTGTGATGTCACCCAGATTGAGGGGAAGCTGGGCTCTGGGGCCCCCAGTGCTTTGCTCCTCTGTCTGCCCTGTACTGGGGTGAGGGACAAACAGATGGTCACAAAGCAGGAGAGCCCAAGATTGGAAGCCAGCCGTCTCTGGGCCTGGTCCCACATCCCTCACATCTGCAGCCTGCGCGGCCTGCCTCCATCTCCTGCTCTTTTTCGGCTGGCCTGGGTAGTTCCAGGAGCCAGCAAGGAGCCTGAGAGCCCTAGAGCTTTCAGTAAGTGAGAGCACCAACCTGAGGGGTGGAGAGGGCCAGTTTGGAGAGAAGGGACCATGAGGAGATGGATAGAGGAGACACTTCTGATCTCATCTTGCCCCGTTTCCTTGCACCTGAGGGGTCCACAAGTGGAGACACAGGCCTGGGCAGCCCACTGGATGGCCTGGCAAGCAACAATCTCTTCATCTAACCAAAAGGCATGATGAGAATCACCTTCGCCTCCTAGGGCCTACATGAGTTTCATGTGAATGGACAGATGTGAGCTAATAAAGTGCTTTGCAAAGTATAAAACACTGTACAAACCTATGAATCACTAATATCTCCACAGTCGTTCCCCCCTGCCCTAGGGAGCCTGCCCTTGCAGCCAGCACTTCTGAGTTTACAAATATTGGCGAGTGAATTTGACTCAGCTTGATCTTGTGTGTCAGCAACCAAATATGCAGCTACACTTTATTAGTTATGATGCTGAAAGAGGTAAAAAGAACAAGTGTGAATCTTGCATTCTGGATTTAGTTCGTCACACTGAACTGCAAATATATAAATTTGCAAACTATACAAGTTTCTTCAGAAAACACTATTGGATAAGAAATATAAGCTGCATATTTTGTATCTTGGACTAATTTAAAGCATAAAATAGTCTACAAAGAAGAGAAATAATAAAAGTCAAAGACTTTCTATTTTGTGGACCCAAGACGTTCTTATTTTCACTTCTCAGTTGGTTAGGTTAAAGTTCACAAAATTGTCTGTTTTCCTTTAAAACTGCTCTTCACAGACATGAATAGTTACCCCACTATGGATTTCAATGCAAAAAACAAAACAAAACAAGCAAACAAAAAACCCCATGATCATACTGTAAAGAATATGATGTCCACTTTTAAATTATTTCCAAACCAATATAAGATTTTTCACAAAAGTAGAACAAAAACACCTGTTTCCATATGTTTCTTTATAGTCCAGATTCTTCTGGTCCTAGTCTAATTTCTTCTAGTTCTAATTTAAAAAAAAAAATAGAATTGGACTTTGTTGCATGCAACATTTAAAGATAGGCCGTTTCTATTTCTTTATAATTTTAAGTCTTCCAACTAAAAACAGCATGACTTCTTTTATCTTCTTTCTACATCTTAAAATATTTCTTTGCTTAAGGATGTGGAAATCAAACTTTTTACTTTCTGAGTAAACTACCTAAACAATTTCTTCTTGAAGACATCTATCATCGTTTTGCACTTATAAGTCTTTCAAATATAAATCATACATTTTTCACTAGGACTTGCATTTTACATAAAATTCTTAGTTTGAAATCTTAATGATAGTGGCCAAAGCAACTGGAAGATCATGCATAATAGGGAAAAAAATGAACAAAATGTTAATTACAGTTAGAATCATGTTGTTATTGAAGTTGTTTGGTGCTCCTGAATTGACCATGATTCACAGCAAACTAATAAATAACAGATCAAAACTTTGCCCGTCCATCCTGTGCCATCATGACCATCTCTGATCTGCTTGAGCCCATTGTTACAGTCATTGTGTCAATCAATCTTTTTTTTTTTTGTCTTCTTCTCTTTCTCTCTTTCCTAGCATGATATCGTTTTCCAAGGACTGACTCCTTCCTGGCAGCACACCCATTGTACATGAGATGCAGTTTCATTTCCCTTGTCTCTGAGGAGCAACTTGGTTATACTTCTCTAAGACTTGTTTGCTCTTTTGATGGTACATTGGATATTCAGTAATCTCCAACACCAGAGCTCAAAGATGCCGATTTTTCTACTATCAAGTTTATTCAGTACCCAGATTTCAGATGTGCAAGAAGTAATAGAAAAGAACATGGTTTGGATCAGGCACACTTTAGCTTTTAAACTGACATCCTTGCTCTTTAGAATTTTGGAGAGGTCCATGATAGCAGATTTTTCCCCCCCAATACAGCATGTCCTATAATATACTACTGGCTGTTGGTACTCTGGGTGTTGTTAGTGAATACAAGTAAAATGAATTAATACAAATTATCTGGCTCTTAGAGTCAATGACTTATTGCTTTAAGATGTACAAATCACTTTTTTTTTTCAGTTCTTTTGGCCTCTTCCCAAGGTTAAAAGTGGAGATACTAATACTGGTTTCATGCATTTAAGACATTGATAAAATCTGCCTAAGCTATCAATTTTTTCTTCTTCCTTTACACAACTCTCAGCCCCTTCCAAATGGTCCCTGATGCCACCCTTTTACTCACAGTGGATGGTGAAGTGTTCATGTCAATTAACTGTAAAGTCTGTGTGGAACTTAAAAAGAGAGGAGTGAAGCTGATGTCACCACCACGATGTAAAGTCTTCATAGGTGTTTCAGGGCAGTGACATGAATTTCATATTAGGTTGAGGAAGAAGGCCGCTATTCTGACATTTCTTAAACTTTTCTTAAACACAGATGAAATACCTAGACAAATACCTTTTGTGCTGTAGGGAACAATATGTAAAGTAGTTACCTAAATCTCATTTTAGATTCCTTTTAAATAGTAGACAGGTGGACAGTTGCAAAGTAAAACTATATTTCCAGATAGAAAATTTTTATATTGAACTTTCTTAATGACTACCATTTATACTCCACTTATTCTTAATATCTTTGCAACTCTTTAAGTTTTCACATAATCAAACTCATGAAATTTCCTACTAGATAAATGAAAATTAACTGTAAGAGAAGATATTGCTTGAGCTAATTCCATAAATAGTTATACCTAATTTTGGTTGTTTTAAAAAAAATCAGGGGGGAAAAAACCCTTATGCTGGCTACAAAACATTTCATTAATTTCTCATTTCCATATATGTCAATTTTTATTTAGGGAATGTAAAAAATCTGATATAGCAAGAAAATTAAATTTTATTTGATTCATTTTATACAGATAGAGAACGTGTATGTGGGAGGGAAGATTTAACATTTAAAATGCAATTTCACTTTCTTCCCCTCATTAAGAATCTAGAATTGGAATTTTATAAGATATTATCTTCTATTATGAGTGATAATTTATGTTTAACATTAGAAAAGTTTCTAAAAAACTAAGTTTTATTCCTTGCACTACTAGACAGTAAAAAATGAAGAAGAATTGGTCATAGATAATAACCAATCTGAAAAGTTACTTTGAATAATCAAGAAAACTGAGTAGTGAAAATGTGAGCAAATAGCAGATATGTATCAGAGAGTAAGAGAGAAGCATTAGGTGGATCATTTAATTCATGTTGATAAAGATATGAAATTTATTCTAGAAAATATTTATTCATCCTGGTAAATGCATGGATTTGGAAGCAGGAGTGGCATCCACTTCCTAAATGGCTTGCCTCCGGAAACTCTATGAACAGTGCTCAGGTCGTTCATTCATAGGGTCGCTATGAGTCGTCTACTACTCGACGGCACCTAACAACAACAAATACATGTATAATGTGACACTTGCTGTGTCAACATTCTTTAAATGTACTATACATACTGCAGTGATATGAGTTGTATTACCACATAATGCAATCAGTCTTCCATAAGCACTGCCTCCCATTCCACTTCTCTTCTATTCGCCCTAGCAAGCAATTATCTTACTTGCTCTGTTCTGATAACTGCTTCCTGGTCCAAGTCAAAGTATTGTATAAGGATAATAAAGTGTTCTGGAATTCCCATTTTTCTCAAAATTAGTCACTTTGTTGTGATCCACACAGTCAATACAAGTTAGTTAATGCCAAATATATTTTTACAAATGTTATGATTTGAAAAAACATAAAACAAAGTCGATAACCAAAATATGACCATCCCAACAATAAATTTGATACACATAACACTAACAAGCAAATATCAGATAAGTTGTGGAATGATATCAAGTATATTTTGCATGAAGAAAGCAAAAAAGGTCATTACAAAGACGGGGGGGAAAATAAAAAATAAAAGACCAAAATGGATGTCAGAATAGACTGAAAAACATGAACTGGAATGACAAGAATCCAAAAGTAAGGGGGGAAATGCCTTGGCATTTCAAAGGAGTTGAACAGATGATTTCAATAGGCAACTCAAGAAGACAGAGCAAAGTATTATGATGAAATGTGCAAGAGGAGGGACTTAGAAAACCAAAAGGGAAGAGTGTGCTTGACATTTCTCAAGCTGAAAGAACTAAGGAACAAATTCAAGCCTCAAACTGCAACACTGAAGTGTTCCATGAGCAAGATCTTGAGTGATGCTGAAGCCTCAAAAGAAGATGGGAGGAATATATGGGTCACCAAACAAAAACAAATGGGTCAACATGGAACCATTTCCGGAAGTGGTATATGCTCAAGAACTAGTGGTACCGAAGGGAGGAAATCTTAGCTGCATGGAACACATTGGCAAAAAATAAGGGCCCAGGACTCGATGGCATGACAACTGAGGTGTTTCAGGAAACAGATACAACATTACATATGATTAGTAGCCTCTGTCAAAAAATATGGGAAAGAATGGCCAGGTTAACTGACCATATGTGTTCTCATTTTTATTTTTTTTCTTAAAAAAAAAAAAAAAGATCCAACAAAATGTGAAAACTTTGGACATGTTGTCAGGAGAGACCAGTCCTTGGAGAAGGACATCATGCTTGGGAGGGTGGAGGGACAGCGCAGGAGGGGAAGGCCCTCTATAAGGTGGATTGATTCAGTGACTGGGATAATCGGGATGGGAGTGTCAGAGACAGTGCGGTTGGCACAGGACAGAGCAGAGTATAGGGCTGTTGTACATAGGGTTGCTATGAGTCGCAAGCAGTTCAATGGCACTTAACAACAACAATAACAACATTATTAATATCACATGCAAGTAAAATCTTGCTAAATGTTGTTCTTAAATGTCTAGAAGACATTTAACAGAGAACTGTCAGAAATGTAAGCTTCAGAAGAGGCCCGGACATGAGGAATATCATTGCTGCAATCAGATGGATCTTGACTAAAAATAGACAGAAATATGTCTGCTTGTGTTTTATCGCAAAAACATCTGACTGTGGAGATTATAACAAAATATAGGTTATGTTGAGAAGAATGAGGTTAGAACATTTAATTGTGTTCATGTATAACCTCTATATTGTCCAGAACACAATAACAGAATGCTGCAAGGCTTAAAACCAGAAAACATGTAAATCAGAGTTATAGCCTTTCTTCATATCTATTCAATCTGTATGCTGGACAAATAATTCTAGAAGCTTCTATATTAAGAAGAATATAGTTCCAGGATTGGAAGAAGACTCATCATAGCCTGTGGTATGCCAATGACACAACTTTGCTTGTAGAAGACAAAGTCTACTTGAAGAACTTACTGCAGAAGATCAAAGAAAACAGCCTCCATTGTCGATTTTGTCAGAAAAACAAAAGCCCTCAACACAGGACCAACAGATAACATCATAATAGACAAAGAAAAATTTAAATTGTGAAGGATTTCGCTTTACTTAGATCCGCAATCAACTCTCACGGTAGCATTAGTCAAGAAATCAAAGGATGTATTGGGGAAATCTGATGTCAGGAGTGTCTACAAAGTCATAAAGAGAAAGTATGTGAGTTAAAAGACTAAGGTGCACCTGATCCAAACAATGGCGTTTTCAATTGCTTCCTATTCATCTGAAAGTTGAACAATGAATAAGGATGGCAGAAGAAGAACTGATGACTTTGAATTGCCATGTTGGCAAAGAATATTGAATACCCTATGGACTTTCAAAGGAATAAACAAGTAAGTCTTGAAAGGGGTATGATGACAGAGTTATGCACAGACAAGGATGGTGAAACTTTATCTTATTTATTTTGGATATATTTCTAGGAGGAATCAGTCCTTGGATAGAGACATCATGTTTGGAAAGATAGAAGGCCAGTGAAAGAGAGGAAGACCTTCAACAATATGGATTGACACAGTGACTATCACATTGGGCGTGGAATGATAGGTACCAGGAAGATGGCACAAAATAAGGCAAAGTTCAGTTCAGTTGTTCATAGGGTCACAATGAATCGTAGTCGTAGTCAATGCAAAGATACCTAGACAACAATATTGGCATTCAAAGAGCAAAGAAAATATCTTGCATGCATCAAAATTACCCAAATCTAATCCAGGCAGCTCTGGTGGCCTTTGTGACAAGAAGCTGCACTTCAATTGTGAGGTATGTGGTTTGAATGCACCAGCTGCTCCACCATGGAAGAATGGACAATCTCCTCCTGTGCGATTAACTGCCTCTGAAAACCTGCTGGAGGGTCAGCTATGGGTAGGTTCTGACTCTACACTACACAACATCAACCACAATCCAGTTTCTCAATGTTATTATTGTTGTTGTTTGTTGTTGTTGTTGTTGTTGTTATGTGGTGTCGAGTTGCATGCAACTAAGCGCAACTCTACATCCAACAGCTTTGATATTAGGTCCTATCAAATGAGTAGGGCTCAGTTTACACCAACCCTGTGAATAAATCTGGATGTTGTTCTATCTTAGGCAATTCTCTTGATCTTTGTCATTATCTAAATAGGGGGAAAAATGACAAATTAATAGGTTCATGATAGATTTCTGATCAACCTTAGAGGTAAAAGCACCAAGGGATCAATGCATTATAAATCTAATGGTGAAAAATTGTAACCCAAAATTTCCTTAAAACTCATCTCAATGAATTAGACTGAGATGAAGACTTGGAAAGTGAAATAATGAGTAGATAAATGCTGGGGAAACAGAAACAACACAAGCCAGAAGATTGAGAAAGTTTGTCCTCTCTAAACTTGGGTGTATAAGAAAGTAATATTACAGGTAACAACTCCACAGATGAGAATTCTATGGAAAGTATCAAAGGCTGAGCCTTAATGTAGGAAGAAAAATTGCAAAATAATCTATTTTTCTTGGCCAAATAATGCATTAGTCTCACACAGCTCATCCCTAGTTTTGATCAAAGATATAAGCCAGAATTTAAGTTTAATTTATAGGTATTTTAGAACAAGTGCACATAATTCTTATGTAGCCTTATTTTAGTGCAATAAAAAGCTCAAAGCCTTTCTAGTAATTAAAAAGCAGATTCTAGAGCAAGTCAAGAATTTGTTACAAATAAAAGTTTAAATCATTTAAAGTGGGGGCTATTTCACCTCGTTTAGAGGAGCAAGTAGTCATTGACTATCAGTCGCTTGTCTGTTGTGTGACCCTCAATGGTTTCAGCTGTCTGTCATCAGGGCAGTCTGAAAATGCTTTTGGAGTGCCTTTCTCCTCTTCTATTGTTGTGAGTCTGAAAACACATTTGAGTGAATGGCTGTTCTGAAACTTGCTGCCTTCGAACCAATTAATACTGCATCCCCAAAGCATCCTTGCTAACTATTATGTACTCATAAAGGAAAATACACAAGTATGGGCACTATGTGTAGTTTTAGGCATTCACAGATTTTTTTTTCCCCCTAAAGGGTTGTCATGCCGCCTACTCAAGCTGGTGGGTTTGGACCCACCAGTTGCCCCCCAGGAGTAAGATGAACCATATCCTCTCATGTGCTTTCATGTCTTTGTAAATCTGCTAGACAGGGTCAGTTATGGGCTGGTTCAGACTCAACAGTACACAAATTTAGGGAAATATTAATATAAACCAGCAGGGATAAAACAGTGATAAAACACAATAGAGTTTAAATGCTAAACTAATAAAGTATTTCAAGATACAGAAGATCATCTATGTCTGTCTGTCTTGTACAGCTTTCTAGTTAGCTATTTCTAGACCCAAATCTGTATACTGAAAACAAAGGGATTATCACCATTTTCACTGGTAAAATGTTTAAGATGGTAATAATTGTAGCTGGGTTTTGTTTGGTTGGTTTTCTGGGGTGTTTTTGTGTTTTGTTTTGTTTTGTTTTAGCTGGATGCATAAGAAGAAGACTCAAGACTGAGAAATATCTTTAGCGTTTGAGATCATACTGTGGACCCAATGTGGTGTTTCAAAGCCTGTGCTGAGAGACTTCTGGTCTACACAGAGCTCCTGACAGCCTTCTTGGGACAGAGAGTCATTATCTGTGTGTGCTGGATGCTGGAAATCAGAGGAGAGGTGGAAACCCAGTCACTCATGCAGAGGTTTGTGTTTGTTGTGAATAGAGCTCTCTGCTTTCTGAAATCTTGAGTCCCTTTGTCCCCTGGGAGGCATTCATTTATCAGCAAGCCAGACAAGGGAGAGAAGAAAGTCAAGAGAGGCGCTCCTTCTAGAATTTGGTTTTCAGTGCAGCTGTGCATAGATTTGAAAATCATTCTTTGATTTTTCAATTTACTCTCCTATGAGGCTGATAATGCTCCAGGGTTGTGCTGAAGAGAGATTAGAGGCAGGTAATGGAAATGACAGTCGTGGCAGCACTTGTTTTCTGCGATGGTCAATATGAAAAATCCTCCTACTTGCATGAATAGAAACGTGATGTGCTGAGAGACACAGAGACCTGACAAAACGGAAATTAAATGGCTGTTATATTCAAAGGGAAATTCAAGTTATGTTTAGAATTGGGCTCTCTCCAGATGCAACTGAATGGCAAGGCCTTGTGTCCTGAAAGAAATGTTTTACACAGACAGGGAAAAAGGCGTGAACCCTCTATCTCTATTACTTTTGAATGCTCTATGACAAATTTCTTTAAATGAACCACTTTCCTCTTGTTGTTGCTCTTCCTTAACTAGTAAAGTAGCATTTTCCTTCCTGAATTTTGAGAAACTCTTATTTTGTAAGGAATGTTATGAGCAATCTCTAGGCACAACGTCCCATATTGTTGTTGTTGTTGTTAAATTCTAATGGCATATATTTTGCAATAGTTTGTTTTTGACAAATTTGTGGCTTAAACTCTTGTGTAAACATTGATCATCAAGTTGTTTCTTTTATGTCAGAATTCAGCCATTTCTATCAGAATAGGCTTTTGATGTCTGTTTTTTTAATGACTGATTTTGTGGAAAGTAGACCAACATGAGGTCATTTATATCAGTCAAAGGTAAAATTTAGTGATATATTTTTTTAATTATATGCATTTTTAAATCATATATAACTAAACATTTTTAAACTTTTAAACAAAATTTTGCTTTCTGAGTATAAAATGTTATAAATATTTATTTTAGTTCTTATTATGTGCTATCCAGTCAAAACCAATTCACAGTTAATCACTTGGCAGATTTTTATTTCACAGGATGTAAATCACACAGGAGGATATGTAGAATTTAATTTATCCTTAATATTCCAAGTTAAGTAGACATGGTTAGCCTTTAGATTTGTAGGTCTTCCTATCTTTAACCCTAAATATAGCACACTGGGACCCAAATCAAACTTTTTGTTGTAGAGTTGATTTTGCTCATAGAGTTTCAAAAGGAAACAGTAGAACTTCCAATTGAGTCCCTTTAAGTATAACTATACTATTCTATTCTTTTTTTCCTCTCTATAATAAATTATTGTAAAAGTATTTTTTTTCTGAAAGGGACCAGGGCAGAAGATCCTGGCTAGAATGGAGGATAATGTGGAACAAAACTCAAAACCAAAAATGTCCTAACTGCTGTTATAGTAGAGACTGATGAGATCCCCAAGACCTTCATCATCCTTCAAAACTGGGGGGGGGGGATTCCCTTTCATGGCTGAATTTTCAGCCAACTATACATAGGTCTATAAGGTGACCAATAACATCAAGGACATACTCAATCTTTAGAATATAGAGTCACCTTGTAGCGTCAAAAGAATAATATCTGCTCAAGGATAAAGGCAAGAAGCCATAGGATAGAAGGACTAATGGAAATGAGAATCGCTGGGAGGAATTGGGAAAAGCATAATTACATTTTAAGTAATGTAATTGTTGTTATAAAACAAAATGCTTAAGAATAGTTAAATGGAAAATCAGTTGCTTTTGCAAGCTTTCATCCATAGCATTTCAAAAGCTATGATCTTACCAGAAGCAAATTGTTTCATCTTTCTTCTTTTGAGATAGTGGTGGGTTAGAACCATTAAATTTTTGGTTAACAGTGTTACCTAGGGGCCTTTGTATTTAAATGTCACTTGATCCCTATGTGTCCAGTTTTGAGGCTGATGTGTGAAGTGGTTGGATTCTGGAAGGCAGGTTCTCTCCTTTTGGTTGAGGGTCAGTGGTTTTTATTTTATTTCACAATTGTGTATGAGCTGATTGGATTTTCTGGACTTAGATATCAATGAGCTGTTGGCTGAAAGCCTCTTATTGAGAGTCTATCAGGACAAGGTAGAGGGACTTTGTGTTTAAAAATCAGTTGGACCCTAAGTCTCCAGTTTGGAGGCTGATGTGTAAAGTGGTTAGATTCTGAAAAGTGAGTTCTCTTGTTTTGATTGAGAGTCACATGTGGACTGATTGGTTGTTGGTTTTTTTTTTTTTAATTTTGTTCACAATTGTGTGTGAACAGATTAGATTTGTTGAATGTATCTGAAAGTGAGCTGTGGGCTGGAAGCCTCGTGTTTAGAGTCAAACAGGACCTGATGGGTGGGCCTTGTATTTAAAATTCAGTTGGACCTGAGGGCCTGTGGCTCGAGAGCCTGGTGTTAATTGTTTTTGGAATACACATTCTTCTAAGTGGTACAGCAATGGTCTGTCAATTTGCTGTACTGTGGTAACTTGAGGTTGCTATGATACTGAACAATGTGTCACTGGTATGTCAAATACATGATTATCCTTGGTGGACAGTGTTTGGGGGAGCTCTCAGATTAAGATAGGTCTGGAAGCAGGAGTGCCATCTGCTTCCTAAACAATATGCCTCTGGAAACTATAAACTTAGAGAAATGATGATAGTTATAGAACACGGTTCAGGCCTTTTTTTTTTCATGTTCCACTCAATGGTGCTTAACACCAACAATAACAATGATACCTAACCATTGTGTTACCAGGGTTCCTTAGTGATTCTGTTAATTCTTAGCACATTGAAAATATTTTCCATTTAAAAAAAAATTGAAGGACTTCTTTTTCTATATCAAGAGCCTAAGATGTCAACCAGTGGATTTTAATAGCTGACTTTTGAATCTGCAGAACACCATATAACATATTACTACACCAGAGCTCCTTATGCAAATGAGGACAATCTGTTAATTCCACTGTTTTCAAATTTACACGCCAACTATCAAAGCTAAAATGAAGAAGTTGAGAATATATACCAAGTTTTACGGTCTGAAATTGAACACACAGTTAAGATGAATCTATGTTTACTTGTGGTTGGAATGAAAAACAAACAAAAGTGAAGGATTAGTGTTTGATGATAAATACGTTGATGATAAAAAGAAAAGAATTTTTTGAGATCAACAACTTAATCATTATTACACTTACCTTTTAAAAAATTTAAATATGACTATAAATAAATCTCCATTTTATTGAATATACAGGAATCAAAATAAATACATATATCAAAAGAGATGATGGTGACACTATCATCAGTCAGAAAAAAAAAGAGTCTAATTGTAAATGACATGATCAAGTGTTCACATGCTAGTTCAAGTTAGTTTTTTGTTCTTGGGTTTTCTTGTGTTTTGTTGTTTTTTTATTGGTGGTTGTTTTAATACTTTTTCACATTCAAATTGAATCTGAAGAAAATGAAAACAATTTCAAGACAACCAAAATATGATCTTCAGTATTGTTGTTTTGTGCTGCTGAGTTGCCTGACACTCATAGTGACCCTGTGTACAACTCTGAAGACTGCACTATCCTAAGCTAGTTTCCCTGACTCCAACACACCTACTTCCATTTCCCTAGTTACTGTATAAATCTATTTCATCAAGGTTCTTCCTCTCCTGTGCTGTTCCTCCACCCTTCTGAGAATGATCTCCTTCTCCAAGGACTAGTCCCTGATAGCCACATGGCAAAAGTGTGTGAGATGGAGCTTCAAAACTCTGGCCTCCAATGAGAAACTTAATTTCATCCTCTCTCAGACAGAACTACTTTTTTTGGGTTTTTTTTGGAAGTCCATTGTATGTTCAAGACTCTTCTCCAGCACCATAAATCAAAGGCATCAAATCTTCTTCTGTCATCCTTGGTCATTGTCCAGCTTTCTGATGCATAGCAAGTAACTGAGAAGACCAGAGCCTGGATTATGCACACCTTATTCTCTAGATTTACATTATTGCTACTCAGTACTCTGGAAAGGTCCCCCTACCTAAATTGAAAGTCCACATTAAGAATAAATTTCACTGGTAACTGAACAAAAATCTGGTTGTGGAATGATGACAGGGATATCGTACTTAGAAAGAAAAAAAAAAGACATAAATGGAAACCAAAAGAGATTCTGAGTTTACATAGAAGAGAAATTAAAGCTAAATAAATAAATCAGTAAGAGAACTGAAGGTTTAAAGAGTAGCTCAGAAGGCAAAGCAAGACATTGTGAGATAAAAAGTCTTAGAGAACAACAACAAAAAAAAACAAAAACAAAAACCACTTAGTATTTCACAAGCTTAAAAGACTGAACCAAAATCCCAAAGATTCAAGGTGTAATAGTGAAATATTTCATGATCAAATATTTAATAACTCAGAACATACCAAAAAATACTGTTCATTATTCCAAAGATAAAAGGTCAATTCAACCATTTCAGAAAGTAATATATGACCAAGAAGTAAGAAACTGAAAAAGGCAATCTAAGCTGTACTAAAGGAATTGGTGGGGGGCGGGGGACCTTCAAAAATTAAGAGTATCACTTATCTGTGAAGAACCATATTGGCATCCATTCTAAATAAAAGTGATAGTACAGAAATGTAGAGATTGGAGCAAAACATTATTATCACTAATAATGAAAAAAAGCATGTTGAAGATAATTAAATAATGACTGGAGCAGTACATTCATGGAGAATTACTAGAAAAACCAAAGTGGATTGAGAAAAGAAAATTTGTCATTGTTGTTGTTAGAATGCATTTTCTCAAATAAATGACAATCTCATGACTAACAAATAAAAACCTTGCCTTGTCTTGTGTCATCCTCATACCTCTACCATACTTGAGCCCTGTGTTAGAGTCACGGTGTAAGTCCATTACTTCTCTTTTGGTGACGTTCTACCTTTGCCAGTATTATGCCTTTTTATAAGAACTGATCCCTATTGATAACATCTTCAAAGTGTGTGAGACAAAGTTTCATCACTTTTATCATAAAAGACCATCCTGAAAATGCATTTATCCCCTTTATTTCTTCTTTTGAGTCTATGGTATGTTCAATGCTAGATGTTCCATCTGCTAGCACCACAAATTAAAGACATTCTTTCTTAGTTTTTCTTATTCATTATTCAACCTGTATATGAAGCAGTTGGACATTCTATGGGTTGGGTTACTGGCGCTTGAGTCTTCAAACAGAAATACTAACTCTTACACACATGAAAGTGGTCCTCAACAGCAGGGGTTTTTTTGTTTTGTTTTGTTTTTTTATTTTGCTTTCTTGACTGCTACTAACAAAGATGTTGAAAATGGACCCAAGTAAAACAAAATCTTTGTCAATTTTCAATCTCTTCTTCATCTATCATGATGTTGCCTGTTGGTATAGCTGTGAGGATTTCTGTGTTCTTAATGTTAAGGTGTAAGCCAAAATGAAAGATGTGGCCATTGAGCTTCGTAAAATGCTTCACTCTTCTTCACTTGATGTGAGCAAGGTTGTATCAGCTGCATAACATAAGTTTTGATGAATCTTTGTTCAATTATGATGACATAGCCTTTTTTTTACATTGTTTTGGAATTATTTGCTCAGCGTAAGTATTAAATAGATATAGAGACAGGATACAACCCAACACACACATTTCTTGAATTTAAACCAAGCAGTATTCCCTTGTTTTGATCAGAGATATTATCAAGACTTAATATATTAGAGCTCTGGTGGCCTAGTATCAAGAAGCTATGCTGTAACCTCAAAGGCACACTGTTCAAATCCACCAGCTGCTCTGTGGGAGAAAAATGAGCAATCTCTTCCTGTGCATTAAATTGCCTCTGAATAGCCTCTCAGTTATGGGCCAGTTCCAACTCGCCAGTACACAATAACATTTGTGTTTTATTCATTTTGCAAAGGCATTTGATTGTGTTGATCATAATAAATTGTGGCTAATATTGAGAAGAATGAGAATCCCAGAACACTTGATAGTGCTCATATAAAATTTGTACCTAAACCAGGATTGTCCAGAACAGAACAAAGAAACATGCATGGTTTAAAATCAAGAACAAACAATGTCAAGGATGTGTACATATTTTTTCAATCTACATACTGAATATTGGGGAAGCTGGACTTTATGAAGAAGAATGGAGTATCAGGATTGGAGGAAAACTCATCACCAACCTGCATTTTGCAGATGACACAATTGCTTGCAAAAAACTGAAGAGTACTTTAAATATTTGCTGAAGAAGGTCAAGGACTGCAGCCTTCAATATGGACTGCATCTCAATACCAAGAAAGCAAATATTCTCCCACATGGCCGTAAAGCAGTATCATGATAGAAGGAGAAAAGATTGAGGTTGTTAATGATTTCATCCATATTTGGAATCAGCTAGGAAATCAAAAGGTGACTTGCCTTGGGAAAATCTGCTGTCAAAGACCTTTCCAGAGTGCTAAAGAGGAATGACATCCATTTAGAAACTAAGGTGTACCTGAGAAGACCATGGCCTTCTCAGTTGCTTGTTATGATCTGAGAGCTGGACAATGACTAATGATGACAGAATAAAATCAATACTTTTGAAATTTGGTGCTGGAAAAGAGTCTTGAACATACCATAGACTGCCAAAAGAGCAAACAGGTCTGACCTGGAGAGGATGAAACCAGGTTGCTCCTTGGAGGCAAGGATTCTGAAATTCCTTCTCACATACTTTGACCATACTGCCAGGAAAGACCCGTCCTTAGAGAAGGATATCATGCTTAGAAGGATAGAGGAAAAGGAAGACTTGGGATGAGACGGATTGACACATTGACTGAGGCAATGGGCTCAGGTATGTCAGAGATGATGACTTTGACTCAGGACAGAACAAGGTTCAGAGTCATTGTTCATAGGGTTCCTATGAATTATAGTAGACTTGATGGCACATAACAACAGGATAAAAATAGGTTATTTTTTAAAAATTTTTAAGGTACTTTTTTAATTAATATTTCTTTTTTCTTTTCATTGTATTATTTTTACATGTGCCATCAAATCAGATCTTACTGGTACAGGAGAAGATTGCCCCCTCCTTCTCCAGCAAAGCACCTGGTGGATTTGAACCATGCACCTCTGGGATTGCAGTGCAGCGTCTTGCCACTAGGCCAGCAGCGCTCCCTAAAAATAGATTATTTTAAATGCATGCCTATTAGTGGAGTATTGAGCCGTCATGAGAGTGCTAGATGTTCCTGAATGGCTATAATTGTTCTTCATGCTGAAAGAATATTGACTTGTGATACTTTACAAATACTATTTAGAGAACCTATTCCTTGATTTCTGAACTACTTGAGACTTGTCACTTTTTCAACTCCTCTCTTCCAAATAAACTCAGTGGAAGAAAAGTTATCTCTGAACTAGATGGGTGTCACCTGATGTAACAAAACAAACAACACTAACAGAGGTGATGTTCACCAGAAAAGCAGAGCATGAGTCATGCATTAGAAGTGGTGAGAAATTAGGCCATGGAAACTAATGAGAAATAGTGCTTTATAAAAGAAGTAATAGTTTTAAAGTAGCTAACACAGATACATTTTTTTCCAGAATAGTCTCTAATGCCTTATAATCCATTAATTTTCCAAGTCAGTAAGACTGTTAGTGAGAGGCTAGCTGGTTTACTTGTTGGCTGGTCATCAATTACATTATTAGAGAGTCTGGCTTTTCAATTCTGGTAGAATATATTACTTATCTCCCTACTCCAATCTTTGAATTTAGAACTAATTAAGAAGCAGACGTCTTGATATTTATATGAGCTTTATTATTGATCATTTTGGAAGAGAGAATATTAAATGAAGGCAAAGGCATTGTAGAGAATAGAGGCGCTAGGTGAGAGCTCACTTACATAATAATCTAATTTACTGAGGGCTTCTGCTTTATTGTGAATAGGGACGAGTGAAGGAGCAGAAAAATAAAATGAGAGGAGTGGGAAGCCAGAGAGAAAGCACAAATGCACAGTGCTGCTTCTGTTTGTAACATGCAGTCACAACATAACGACAGATATATTTATTCATCATTCATTTAAGGCACTCCTCTCCAGATGAGGTTCAGAGCTTTGGTGTTAATTAAGAGTACTGAACATCCCATGGATTGCAAAAAGAACAAATATATGCATCTTGGAGAAAGCGCAGCCAGACTACTTCTTAAAGGCAAGGAAGACAAAACGTCATCTCACATAATTTGGGCATGTTGTGATGAGAGGCCATTCCTTGGGATAAGACTTCATGCTTGGAAAGTCGGAGGGTCAGTGAACTAAGAAGACATTCAATGAGATGGATTGATACAGTGATTGTAATAATGGGCTCAAGTATGTCAGAGATGATGAGGATAGCACAGGCTAGGACAGGACAGAGTTCAGTTGTTCATAGGGTCACCGTGAGTCATATTCCACTCAGTGGCACTTGACAATAACAACAAAGAACCTCTTAGAATTCATGTTCTACATCTCGCCTTGGTGAATAGTTTTTGTTGTTGTTATTTCCTCCTCAAATGAAAATTACAAGAAAAATGGAAGTGTGCACTGCATTATTGGCAAAACAGCTTTCAAAGTCCAGGAGGTGCCTTTAACTTCAGGTATTAGACTGGGTGCAAAACACATCATAACTCTACATCTGCCAAAGAGAAGAGTTTGGAAATAATAACTTCTAATTTGAACACTAGCTAGAACTCATAGCCTGTAATAGAAATGGACAGTGGAGAAGTATTATAATTCCTTGCTTAGTATGGATGAAATGGCCATGAAGTAGCAGATTCAGTCTTTTGTTTCTGTATTGTTAGTGTTAAAAGTTTTCTTAAGGGCTAAAGTAACAAGGCACTGGCTAAAGTAGCTATTTTGACATGACAGAAGGTAGAGTCAGAGAGATGTCATGCCCAAGGTAACATGAGTCATTGTGAAAGCAAAATATCTGCACATCCAGGATTTTAATTCACTAAATAATAAAAAAAATGTCCATTTTTGGCAGTCAGTGAGTTACTCAGTATTCTTTTCCAATATCACAAAGAATAAACAGATATGTCTTGGAGAAGGTATAGCCAGAATACTTCTTAGAGGCATAGATGACAAAGCTTCGTCTCAAATACTTTAGTCTTGTTGCTAGGAGAGGCTATTCCTTAGAGAGGGAGATGATATTTGGAAATGTGGAGGGTCAGCAAAGGACAGAAAGACCTTCCATAAGGTGAATAGATATAATGACTGTAATGGTTGGCTTCGGTATGACAGAGATGGTCAGGATGACACAGGAAGGACAGGATTCAGATCCATTGTTCAATGACTCATATAGAGTTGTAGTCACCTCAAAAGCACTTAGCAACACCATGCCCCAAGTATGTCAGATGACGCTCTCCCATCTTTGCCTCCAAGGAGCACTATGGTTGTGCTTTTTCAAGATGTATGTATTTGTTCTTTTGGCAGTCTATGATATATTTAGTACTCTTCTCCAACACCACAATGCAAAGACATTGGTTCCTCTTCCGTCATCCTTATTCATTATCCTGCTCTCAGGGGCTTAGCAAGTGCTTGAAGGACCATGGCTTGAATCAGGAATACCTTAGTTGTTAAACTGATATCATTGTTCTTCAGTATGTTAAAGAGGTCACTGACAACAAAATTTTACAATGTAAAGATTCTCACCACTGGACCAATTGGTAGCATCAGGATGGATGGTAAAGAAATTGAGATTGTTCAGAACTTTAGTCTGCTTGGCTCCACAATCAACACTATTGGCCCCAGCAGTCAGAAAATTAAAAGACATATTGCGATGGGAAAGTTTGCTGTTAGGGACCTCTCTAACGTACTGAAGAGCAACAGTGTCTCTCTGGAGACTAAATGTGTCTGGTACAGGCCATGGTCTTTGCAATCGCTTGTTATGCATCAGAGAGTTGGACAATGACTAGGGAGGATAAAACGAGAATTGATGCCTTTAAGCTAGAAAACAAACAGATTCATCCTGGAGAGGGTTAAACCAGGCTGCTCCTTGGAGGCAAGGATTGAGGCTTCGTCTGACACACTTTGGTCATGTTGTAAGGAGAGACTGGTCCTTGGAGAAGGAGATCATGCTTGGAAGGGTGGAGGGGCAGCAAAGGAGGGGAAGGCCCTCTAGGAGGTGGATTGATTCGGTGACTGGGGTAATCAGGATGAGTGTGTCGGTGACAGTGAGATTGGCACAGGACAGAACAGAGTTTAGGGCTGTTGTATATAGGGTCGCTATGAGTGGCAAGTGATTCGATAGCACATAACAACAACAACAGTGTGTCTTTTGATTTCTTAACTGCTGGTGCCAATGGTTTTAATTGTAGATTCAAGCTAGATGAAATTGTTAACAAAATTTCAATCTTTTCTCTGTCCATCATGATTTTGCCTATCAGCCCAGTGGTAAAGATGTTAGTTTTCTAGATGTTGAGATGTGATTCAAAAGAACGTAATCTTTGCTCTTCTGTAGCAAGTATTCCAGGTTGTATTCATTTTCAGTCTCCTGACTGCTAGATGAAATTAATTACCATTCTATGGTCTTCTCTTGAGTATTTGGGATTTGCAAACTAAGTACTAAATATAATTTCAAAATGTGACCCGAGTCATGAAGACAGTAAAAGGTTTATGTGTTGTTGTGTTGTTGATTGCGACTTAGTTAAGCACAACTTATATGTACCTTATGATCAAAAGACCTGTAGCCTCTCTATAACAATCACCATTTCTCAAAGTTCATTGAGTTTCTGGAGGCATGTTGTTTAGTAAGTGGATGCCACTTCATATTCTTAAATTCTTAACTTCTAAGTAAGTAAGCTAAGGTAAAAAAGGACTATTTTAGCAATAGTTAAATTGATGCTCTAATTTCATTGTTTACAAAGCATTCAGGCTATATATTTCTTTCTTTTCAATCTTCTGTGGTTAGCATTAGAATTTAATATTTTATATTTGTTCACTTAAGAAATATTCTAAATATTAGAGCAGTTGTATTTTCCCAACTAAAAAAAAATAATCAGGAGAGGTACTTTCTTTCATTGGTAGCTAAGTGAAATAAAATAGTTTCTACTGAATGCTCATATAGGAATTCTACTAGGCTTCCACAGGAATAAATAAAGACACTCAATCATGACCTCTGTCTCAAAGAGTAATGTAATTATGTAGACAGTAACCTGAAAATAAGCTCAGAAAGTCTCATAAATAAAGGTTACTTAATATAGTCTTCAGAGAAGAAACATAAACCCACTCTCATTTTGAATGATAGATATAAAAATACCTTGAAAACAGAAAAATGAAGGATTTTCAAAGAAAATAGTTGAATAAATGAGTAAAACTGAAAGGCTATAGTAAAAGGTATACAAAAAAGGGTTGCTTAAGACCATAATGTTTAGACTTTAAGAAGGCAGGATTAATGTCTCAACTTCATGGTGTTCTACATATTGAGATGTTGTCTTAAATTTCTAAGGAAGATAAATTTCGTTAATCAGAAAAGTAAGAAAGATATTAAAATATTGGTTTTAAGTAGTTTTTATGATTTATTCTCAGTGAAGACAACATATTTTTAATTATGGGACATAATTATCATTATTGTTTTTGTTTCTTGCCTTTCAGCAGAAGAGAACTTCTTCATAGTTTTTAGTCGCTATGACTTTCAGAAGTGTAACTCCTGGTCTTCTGCTGAGGCTTTCTGCATGCATTCACCCTTTAACTCTGAAGTTAGTAGTTGTCGTTGTGTACTGTCAAGTTGGAACCGACCCACAGCTGACCCTCTAGTGAGTTTTCAGGGGAAATTAATCACATGGGAGAAGATTACTCATCTTTCTTTGGTGAAGCAGCTGGTGGTCCCTAACTGCGCACTTTGGGGATTGCAGTGCAGCTTCTTGCCACTAGGCCACCACACACACATGGACTTATTTGTGCCATTCAAGGACACCTAATGATTCTTTTGGATATGACCAAGAGCAAACCAGCCCTGTTAACAAGAAGGCAATTCTGACTCATAGACACAATCTAGGACAGAGCAGAACTGCTCCCTAGAGCTTCCAAGGTGGAAATCTTTAAAGACACATACTGTACATGTTTCCTTTTTGGACAGGCTGGTGGGTTCAAGCCACCTACATTCTTGTTAGCAGCTGAGTATTTAACTACTGTGCCACTAACACTCCTAATTTTGATACTAGAAAGGAGGAAAGGGAACTTACATTTGCAAACCTTGGGGAAAATAGTCATTAGGAAATGTTATTACTGTTAGGTGCCATCGAGCTGTCTACAACTCCTAGGGACCCTACAAGCAACAAATCTGAACTTGACCTACCCTGTGCCCTCCTTAGCATCTCTGATACACTCAAGTCCATTGTCACAGTCACTGTGTCAATCTGTCTTGTTGAGGGTCTTCATCTTGTCCTCTGATCGTGTATCTTTCTCAGCATGGTATCTTTTTTCAAGGACAGACCTATCCTGACAATGAACTTAAAGTATGTGAGATGAGGTTTCACCATTCTTGCCCCTGAGAACCTTCCTCCAAGACAAACTTGTTTGTTCTTTTGGCAATCCATGGGACACTCAGTACTCTTCTCCAGCACCACAACTCAACAGGCATAGGAATTAGGGGAGAGAGAAAAAAAATAGGGAGAAACAGGGGTCTCATCGATAATAAGTGACAAGCTAGTGGGTTCAAACCTCTTACATTATTGTTAGAAACCAAGTATTCAACAAAAAGTGCCAGGATAAATGACCAGGCGGCATGGAGAACTGGGATATTAAGAGGAGGAAGGATATTTTTAAAGCATGTGGAGTTAGGACTAGTAGAACATTAGAACATTTAAGTGGTAATGCCTGAGTCGTCAATGCAAATCCTGAAAATGTAGGTCAAACTTCGTGCAAAAGGTTAGACAAAAAAGACTAATTTAGGATTGATGGCTAAAAAGGTGAGAGCTGAGAACTGTAAACTCAGATGAGATCAATGATCGAAAGTTGACAAAGAGAATGTGTAATGTAACAGAGAAACTGGTCTATGGAAATTACCAGGCAAAATACTCACAAAGAGTCATATATAATGACTAAAAAAAAAAAAAAAAGATTTTCAATAAGAATGGAATGACCTGTAGTGCAAACTGAAATAACAAGGCCAAAGAGCACACGACAGAGAGCAGGATAGAGGGCAGGAAAATGGAACTGATAATTAGGACAATTCTGCAGGACAACTTTGCAAAGATTGTTTTGCAAAGACTACTTGCAAGAAAAATAAATTACAAGGAATTTAACATTGTAGTTGTGGATGAACAACTAAGGTCAGTAAAGAACTCATTGTTCTTTGACTCATTCATTCACTGTCATTAGTTCTTTTAATCATTAGTTCTTTTAGTTCATTGTCATTTAATCAAATAATAGTTGAATGGTTTCTATATACTCATAAGTTACAGTTGTTACTGAAACCTAAATAACTCAGTCAACAAACTAGCAAACCAGTCACCTTTGTGTGCATTCTGATCACTGTCAACCATGTGCATTTCAGTTTGAAACTATCTTCCATGGCGTTTTCAATGACTGGGACCTGTTGTAATTAGATCACTGTGTCATGTGACAACCAAGAGAGGGCGTATGTCCCTGTTTCACTGTAGGATCAGTGAACAGTAAGTCTGTGGAGGGGTCCTCGAGGAGAGCTAGCCCAGTGTAGAAAGGCTTCTGAAAGAAGGCAATTCATTATTACACATTTTTGTCTCTAGAAGGATAAGTGAGTAGGCCTTTGTCAGGAGAAATAAAAGTGGGGACAGGAAAGGGAGGCCTTTGTGTCAGGTAAGTAGTTTAGTTGATAGAGAATTTAACAGTATGCTCTGAGGAAGACTGAACAGTATTGAAGAAAAAGAAAAAGATTGGTGTGAGGTGAGGCTACTGTGTCAGGGTGATTGAAAAGCTGAGCGTTGGGAACAAGTTGGACAGAAATCAAGAGAGGGATGTGATGTAAGACTGTAAAGAAATGTGGTTGTGTATTACTAAGAAGTTCTCACTCTCCCCTACGGAGAATGAATAAGACATAGAGTGATAGAGTGATACTTATTTTAGTCAATCACAGGATTACCCTTGTTTCCTTAGGCCACCAAAAGACCCAGAGATAAAACAATCACAGTCAATTGTCAATCAGGAGACCAAAATCTAGCTTTATTGCTTCTAGTTTTAAAATTTCTGATACTTCAAAATACAGAAATTTGGGTATCCATTTGGAAGTCCATGCCTAGGATGGACTTTTACTCCTATCCGTGGCTATCTCTAACAGGGAGGGGAAAAAGAAATTATAATTTGGTATAGTGGGTAGAGAGTTGCATTGTTTACCCAAAGATCGGAGTTCTTGAACACACTTTGCTTTATAGGAGAAAGATAGCAATCTCCTCCCATGGGATTTATCATCTCTAAAAATTGCTGGAGGGTCAGTGATGAATCAGTCGTTCTGACTTCAAAGCATATGACAACAATAAAGTTAAAGTACAGGCTACTCTAAAACTGCTGAGAATGATCATCCAAAAGACTTGTTTTAACTTGTGGCCTAAACAAACAAATCCATGGTCGTCATGCCCACTCTAAC
>NW_006399764.1:20049914-20065044 GCF_000299155.1 Elephantulus edwardii | reverse complement strand
ACTCTAACTCACAGTGACCTTGCATCGAGTATCCAAGAGTGGTCGTCATGCCCACTCTAACTCACAGTGACCTTGCATCGAGTATCCAAGAGTTTAAATCTTCAGAAGAACACAACATATTTTTTTCCTGTGGAGCAGCTGGTGGATTCAAACCACCAGCTGGCATTATTAACTGAAAGTCAGGTGTGGGAATGTTTTTAAAGCCTTTTGTTTAGGGCTACAGCGCATGAGTTGTGCTAAAGCAGGGGGCACATTATGCCACCTGAGTTCCTTCCTTTTTGGGGGGCGGGGTTCCTTATTTTAAGCCCCATTTTGGTAGAACTCACGTACAATTGATGGGAATAAAATGAAGGGTAGACAAACAGGAAAATAATCAGTAATGACAATATCCAGCCACATAGATGTGGAAGTGAGCATTTCCCTGCATTTAAAGACATCAAATGTTTCTCCACAATAGTAAATCTTATCACTAGAATACATCACAGAATCTGACCGTGCCAAGTAACTAGTCACTTGAGAATCACTTTCCTATAAAAAGGAGTTTACAAAAATAGAAACAAAAAATTGCAACTAAATTTTCACCCATTTCTTTCGTTTGTTGTTCAGATTCTTGAGAAGACATCTCCAAGTCTTCATGTAAAACATGAATAAATGTATATATTAAAGTTTCCCTGCTATATTTTTTTCTAGGCAATGAATTAACACATAATTTTCAACTATCGCTGTCCAGAAGGAAGCAAATATCAGTATAATGACATGTACCTAGACATATACACATTATTTCTAAAAACTGTTAGAGCCCTTTATTAGGGATATGGTTTCTCAAAATGAATTATCACATTTAAAACTCGAGACCCTAAACTGTTGCTCTTCTCAGTTGTGAGATTGGCATCAGCAGCCCGGTGTGTATGTGGGGAGGAGATGCTTTTTTAAGATCTGTTAATTTAACTTATGTAAATTAATTGGAAGAAACATGAAGTAAGAGCACAGAATTTTACCATTTGCGTGGCATTATTAACTGAAAGTCAGGTGTGGGAATGTTTTTAAAGCTCTGTTATTCTGTTCTCTGCTGGTAGGATGTGGGCAGATCCTTACTTGTTAATTACATTGAGTATTAATAAAAAAAAAACCAAACCCAAAAAACAGGAGACTTAAATTGAAAGAAGTAAAATGGCCTTTGCATCTCCTTTGCATCTAAGCTGGTGGACTTAGACAAAACTAGATTTATCCTAGTGACAAACCCCTAGTCACAAATATGACTAAAGAATCATTATCTTTTTCAAGATACATGTACTACCAGCATTCATCATTATGCTATGAATACTTAAAGATATCCCTGAAGAAATGATCTAGAGAATAAATTTTGTTTTCAAAAATATAATCCTTGTCTTTCCAGGGAGTAACTTCCTAAAATAAAGTATTGATACCACATAGTGTGCACTTTGGAACTGCTGGTTCCGTAGTTGCAAATTCTGACATTAAAACTGTCTTCTCGTGTATAAAAAAATATTCAATGTATGATATTAAAAACCATCTCTATGAAAGAAAAAAAAAAAAAACAACTGTCTTCTCCTTCTTTCCTTTACTCCGCTGTGAAAACGTTACATTCTAAAAACCCTGAAAAGATGGAATTTAAATGCACCAGTTAGTTATTCTTGAACTTTATAATAATGTTTAATTGTGTGCAACTGGGATCACAACTAATATTTTGCAGATCTAATTGCAATGCTAGAGATAAACTACTTTGTACCATATTTAAATATATTGTAAACCCACACTTCAGATGTGGATTTAAAGACCAAAAACCACTTCTGAAAACTGGCTTCTGATTAACATTTATCAGATTAAATATTGAACATCACTGTATAGATTGGCAGATAGACAAAAATGTGTTATGGATAGCAATCATGATCTACATACTAGAGACAGCAAGTTTGAAACAAGATATGTCTTCATATGCTGCTCTCTTTTCAGGTTCTACTGTTAAGGAAAGGAAGCCTCTCAATCAGATAGATTGACACAGTGACAGCACCGAAGGATTTAAGTGTGTCAGAGATGATGAAGATGGCACAGGATAGGACAGAGTTCAGATCTGTTGTTCATAGAGTTACTATGAGTCATGCTAGACTGGTCAGCACTTAACAACAATAACATTCCTGATAATCCTTCAAATATGGGTAAGTTTGCTTAGTTATAGTTGATTTTGAGGTAAAATGAGGATAATAATTTGTATCCCTCATGTCAGCAATTGGGAAAATATTAAACGGTATCTATGAAGTAAGTAGTTGAAATACATTGTGTTTTCACAAAGTTAATATGAAAGAAAATGAGACAATAAAGCATCGTTATAACCCTGGTGGCCTAGTAATAAAGAGTTGCATTGTCATACCAAAAGCACGCAGTTCGAATCCACCAGCGGCTCCATGGGAGAAAGATGGAAAATCTGTGCGATTTATTGCCTCTGAAAACCTGCTGGTCAGCTATGAGTCGATTCCAACTCAATGGCACATAGCAGCAACATAAGATAGAAAAGCATATTTTGGTCTAAATGATTAGTAACATCTTCAGGAACTATTTAAGAGTTGAACAAATTCCGTTGAAGTCGAACAAGCAGTTCTTTGAGATTTAAATGAGGAAGAATGGCAAGAAAGCGAGAGTGAGCTGTTGTGGTTGTATGTCTATGATGAGGGCCCGAGTCATCAGTAAGACAGACTCTACCGTGTGTGCCTGAAATAGAGACCAGCCACAACGCAGATGAACAAAACATCCCTCATGTTTGCAACACCCAGAGTCTCTGTGCAGTAAGCTACTTCTGCCTCAAACTGCAACAGTGAAAGGCTGGAAATCCTAGGAGAAAATGTTGCCAAACGTGAAAATGATCCAGGAAAGAAAGAGACTTTCCTTACTAGAGGCATTGGAAGACACTTGCGACTCCTGTAGATGGAACACGGGAAAAAGTATGACATCTTGGACATGGAAACAGGGACAGGGGAAAAATAATTCAGGATGATGAATTCAAATATTTACCTTTTAATTAAAAAAATTAACTCTGCCTGTAAAAGGAAGCCTTGTGGGACTATGAAATTAGATCCAGGGAACGTAGGAGTTTGAACTTGACACTCTTCTCTCTCCAGCTAATATAGCTTTACATAGAACTGAGTTAGTAGCAATGAAGGGCAACATGACTTTCCTTAGACTTCTTTTTGCATCATATGTGTGGAAAGACATAGGTCTAAAGAAGAGGGATCTGATTGACTCTCAGGACACCTGGTATTTAGATTAGGAAGTGAAGTGATGCAAAGAAAGAGATAAATCAGTAAAGGGATAAAGTGGTGAGAAATCTAGGCAAAGGCTTAAGACAGGTAAATAATCTAAAACTGGACGAGCATGAAATGAGCCCTGATGACACAATGGTTAAACAGCTCATCTTTTAACCAAAATGGCAAGGTTCAAACCCACCAGCTGCTTTGTGAGAGCCATAGAAACAGAATAGAATAATTGTAGTTTGTCCTGGAAGGTCATCATGACATAGACTTGACTCAAGACCACAGGTAAATATGTGGAGTAAGTTGAACATTTCCAAGTGAGTTTGGAAGGGGCTGGACGACTATTGGGGTCAAGGAAGATAATGTCTTCCTGGTTTTGACTGAATATGCACTTGTGCAATATGGTGTAGTCAGGACCGACTCACAGCTGACCCTCCAGTGGGTTTCAGAGGTGATTAACTGTGGGGGGGAAGGTTTTCCATCTCCCTCCTCAGGAGTAGTTAGTGGATTCGAATCATCTGCCTTTGGGATAGAAGCACAATTCCTTACCCACTAGGTCACTAGAGCTGCCTAGTTTAATAATAAATTGAAATAGACAAAATATTTTGAATTGCAATACAACTTAGCAATAGCTGTCCTTAGTAAATATATTCCAACAGCAGAGGCAAACAGATGTGATAAGGAGGTCTCAAAACAGTGCAGTATGTTGTCAGTGGGAATACTAAGTCAACAATTTGGTCATAAAGGATGATTATCCACCTCCCTTCTTTATTTCCTCAACAGCTGAATATTAACATGAACATGTCTCCGTCCTGAGCTTCCTTCTCTACGTGTGTTTAGTATCTAGGTACAACCCATTTAAATCCATATTTGGCCATATTCAAATCTCCATCTTAAGACCTACACTTAAACTCAGTGACATAGTTCTACTTCATTTTCAAATAAGCATTTAATATTTTCTAATGGGAATATGTTCAAATCTAACATACTCAATTTGAAAACCTCCAAATGAGTATTTGCTACATACATACTCTCTATTTGGGATCTTTGTTTTCCAATTGACTCAACCAAAATCAATTGTTGATCAAATTCTTTACTTTTTCTCACACATTGCACTTAATTGGCCACCAAATCTTATCCTCGGTAAATGCAGAATCTAATCCCATTTTATTTATTTATTTTTCATTTCTAAGGCCCCAGCGTAAATCATTAGCTCTTCTTACTGAGATTTCCTCAACATCTTAATTAATCTCAAATTTCCTGCCTTTGTGTCCTTACAATCGATTTCTATAAAAAACAACAACAACCCTAGGTCACCCCATAACATTCTGTTAAGAAAATACCTCAATAAAAGTTTTAGGTCACCTGAGAACCTGCTGTAGGTTTGTAATATATTCTAAACAAAATAGTTGGCTACAAAAGATTGCATATTTTCCTAGTGTGGTTGCAACAATATTTAACATCTCACATGCTTTTTAAAAAATGTGGTAATTCCATTCCACCACCAAGAGGCAGAGGCCATCTCTGCATGCCTTTGATTCCAGTGACTCTATGTCTGTTTTGATAATAGAGTATGTAAGATGGTGTGCCCGTTCCAGATACAGCCTTCAAATGGTTTGGCAGTCTTCTTTTGCCACCTTTTTTGAAAATACTCAGTACTGAAACTTTCTCTTGAGACATTCCTTCTCAAAATCCAGTGTTCATCCTATGAGAAGTTTGAGATACGTAAAATGGCATGCATAGATTCTCTACGTGAGTGCTTTAGATGTGTATTTAACCAATAGATACAATAGAAACCCAGCCAAACGGTGTGGATCGAGAGCTCAGATAAACCTCTAGTAAACTGCAGTCCACCTGAAATCTGACTGCAATCTCATGAGAGAAGCAAGAAGTCTTCCTTTTCACTTGGGTTATCCTATTGAACCAGAGGGATGTTCATAAATTATGTGTTAGCCATTGCATTTCGATGTGACTTACTGTGTATAATTGTTGTTGGTGACAATGATTGCTGTCAAATCGAGTATAACTCACAGAGACCCTATCAACAAAAATCCTGAAGCCTTTCTATAACTATCAACATTGATCCAAGTTCCTAGGGTTTCCAGAGACATGTTGTTTAGGAATTGGATGCCACTCCTGCTTCCAAAATTATGTATACTGTTGTGTTGTTGTTGTTATGTGCCGTCGAGTCGCCTGCGACTCATAGTGACCCTATGTACAAGAGCCCTAAACTCCGCTCTGTCCTGTGCCAATCGCACTTTCTCTGACACTCCCATCCCAATTATCCCAATCACTGAATCAATCCACCTCATAGAGGGCCTTCCTCTCCTGTGCTGTCCCTCCACCCTCCCAAGCATGATGTCCCTCTCCAAGGACCGGTCTCTCCTCACAACATGTCCAAAGTATGTTAGACAGAGCCTCAGAATCCTTGCCTCCAAGGAGCCACCCGGTTTAACCCTTTCCAGGACAAATCTGTTTGTTTTCCTAGCAGTCCATGGTATTCTCAATACTCTTCTCCAGCACCACAGCTCAAAGGCATCCTTCTATCCTCCTTGGTCATTGTCCAACTCTCTGATGCATAACAAGTGATTGCAAAGACCATGGGCTGTATCAGATGCACCTTAGTCTCCAGAGAGACACCATTGCTCTTCAGCACTTTGGAGAGGTCCCTAACAGCAGACTTTCCCATGGCAATGTGCCTTTTAATTTCCTGGCTGCTGGTTGCCAAGACTGTTGACTATGGAGCCAAGCAAACTAAAGGTGTGTACAATCTCAATCTCTTCACCATCCATCCTGATGCTGCCAATTGGTCTAGTGGTGAGAATCTTTGTCTTCTTGACATTGAGCCTCAATCCATATTGTAGGCTGCAGTCCTTGACGCTCTGCAGCAGGCGCTTCAGGTCCTCTTCAGTTTCAGCAAGCAGGGTTGTGTTACCACAGCCTAGAAAATTCTCCTTGGCCTTGTTTGTAATCCAACTCAAACTCATTCCTGTTATTTCAGAACCAACTCATACCTCACCCCACAGTGGAGTTTTGGGAGGCATGAGAATGACATGAGAAATTATTTCTTTTTCTCCCTAAAACCAGCAGAGAGGTGCTGCATAAGCAGTGCGAATCCCTATGGGCGAGGACACCAGAACTCCCTTAGCTCCATAATCACTTCTTTTGTTCTTTTTTTTTAAATTTTTCTGACTTTATGGTAATCTTGCAGACTGCTTTAATATTCCATGACAAGTCAAGCACAAAGTAGTGCCTTCTCATTACCTTGGAATCTGCTCATCTTTCTTACTATAATGTTAAAATGTTCTCCTTGCAGGTACCAGATATCTTTGGCTGGCTTACTCGGTTCCGATGCATTTTACTATATGAATTTCCTCTGCTTAATTTCACAAGTTTTTTGTTTTTTTTTTAAAAAAGGACCTGTCTTTACCCAACACTCCTTCAGTTTGGTTTCTACTTCTTCATAGTTTTGTAATTATATATTGATGAGCTGCGTGCAACTCGTGGCAATCATTATGTGTGACAACACTGAAGCCTGTCTTGTCCTGAGCCAGTCTCACTGACTCTGACCCACCTATCCACGTTACTCCAGTTACTTTATCAATCCATTTTATCCAGAGCCTTTCTCTCCTCACTGTCCCTCCACCCTTCCGATCTTGATGTCCTTCTCCCAAAGTATGAGACAGAGCTTTATAACTTAGTTTCGCCCTAAGACGGACCTGTTTGTTTTCTTGGCAGATTATAACATGTTCAAGACTCTTTTCCAGCACCACAACTCAAAGATATTGATTCTCCTGTCATCTTTAGTCATTGTCCAACTCTCTAATGCATAGCAAGTAATTGTGAAAACCATGCTTTAGTCTCTAGATTGACATCATTGATAACACTCTGGAGAAGTCCCTTACAACAGATTTTCCCAGTGCAATTTGTCTCTTAATTTCCTGACTACTGGTGCCAAGAATGTTGATTGTGGATCTAAGCAAGTTGAAATTGTAAGCAATCTCAATCTCTTCTCCATCTATCATGGTGCTGCCAATTGACTCAGTGGTGGGAATCTTTGTCTTTTTAAAGTTGAACTTCAGTCCATATTGAAGATAGCCCTTGAATTTCTGCAGCAAGCTTTTCAGGTCCTCCTCAGTTTCAGAAAGCAAGGTTGTGGTATTGCATAAGTCGGGTTGTTGACAAATCTTCCCCCAACCCTGATGCCACATTCATTCTCAGAGCCCAGCCTCATGAATGATCTGTTCTGCATATAGATTGAAAAGGTGTGGAGATAGGATGCATCCCTGATGTTCTCCTTTCCTGATTTTGAGACATGCAGTGTTTCCTGGTCTCAGTAGCAATTGTTATTATATGTCATACTACACACCTCTTTTTTTTTTTGCTGCTAATTGTTTATTTTCTATGTTAAAATGTAGGGAGCTCTGGTGGCCTAGAGTCAAGAAGCTGAGCTGCAATCCCAAAGACCTGTGTTTGAGGCCACCAGCTGAACTACAGGAGAAGGATGGACAATATCCTCCAGTAAGATTAACTAATTGCCTCTGAAAACTCTCTGGAGGGTCAGCTATGGGTCAGTTCTGATCCTATGGTATACGATAACAACTACGATATTAAAATATAAATTAGATGATGATGGTAGGAGTACTACTGTGTGTTCAAGGTTTGAGAGTACTTAGAATTGTAGCTATCAGTTCAATATCTTTTGGGGATGAATGAATTAATATTCATGGATGGATAGCTAAATGGATACAGTTTATGGAAGTAAATCTACCATTTTTTTCCTAAAGTTGGTCGTTTTCTGTGTTCACTGCCTCAGTAATATACAATTCGGAAACTTTGCCATTATCCTTTTCTATGATTTTCATACTCATTCAGTTATTTATCTTTGGGAGGAAAAGGATGGGAAATTTCTTTCTATAAGTTTTGCATGTAAGGGTATTTGGGGACATCTCATTGTAAATTGGCAACAGGAAATTAGTCTCTCCAATGAGATCTCTGCTCATGGGAAAGTCTAGTCTTATACATACATTTGCAGTGTACATATGGCGATTTTACTCATGAATATGTAAGCTTTTCTCTGAGGGAGAAAAACAGAGCATTAAGAGAAGAGGGCCTAAAATGGAACATGGATGACATAAATTTTAAATTATGATAAAGTATTTTTAAAATGCCAAGAAAAAGTATAAGAAAAAGGAGCTATGAAATTAGCAGTAAAAGCTAAGAATTCAGAAGAATTTTATAAAAATAAATAAACAGCTCAGGGACCCTTACTAATTTCACTACACAAGCTGACAGTGTCTCTGTAAGGCCAGCATATAACCACAGTGAGATTTGCTAATTATTGTCTCAGCACCTGTAAAAAAAGCAAAATCTCTGATATCTTCTGGGTCAGAAAAGGCATATTTTAATAGGAGAGAAAGACAGAATGATAAGTGTGGCCCTTAGCATGTCAGAAGGCCTGCCTCAAATTGTTTAGTGCACAGTGGGGGCTCAGGATTGGGGAAATGGGAGAAAGGAGGTGTTTAAGAAGCAAAATGAAGAAATTGGATATTTGGATGGGCAGGTCCAGGAGGCTTTCAAACATACTGAGAAGCATGCCCACATAGTGACAAAAATTTCATATTTATGCCAGAAAAGTGAGTAAAATTATACAGGATTTCTGTGTATAGAATTAGACACAGTAACCAGAGCACAAAGGCTTGATTCACCTTCCTGTGGCTTGAATGCCAGGCAATTAGTTGAAACCAAAAATCAATTTGCTGAGAGCTGGGCTTTGAATCAACAGAACAGAGGAAAGTTCTGACTTGGCAGCTGCAGCCAGTCCCTGCACTGCTAGGATGATCAGAAGAAACAAAAAGTGAGGCAAGAAGCTCTGAGGTTCTGTTCCTTACAAAGCCTTTACAAACACAAACAGCCTCATTCTTGCATTGCTATTTCTTTTCTATTCCGCAGCATTGTGTTTTTAAGCAGGGGAACTGCCTTTCTCTTGAGAAGCCAAGACAAATGTTCTTGAAATATGTTATTTCAGATTTCCCACCCCACATCCTGCCATAATGGCGTGTTTTATCAGGATTTTTGATTGTTTCCCTTAGAATGCTTCGGACTTTGGAAATTCTGAGGATGCTAAGAGAGAGGCAAACTATAAAGTATAAAAACAGTGTTACTAGTAATTATCAAATAGAGTACAAATACAGTTCTTGTCATGTCTCAGAAAATTGCTTATGACATGATATTAAGCTTTTAAGGTTGGCATGACCTCTGTAAATTCAGTTCAATAGCCTTCAATATAACTTCGAGTCAAAGGAGTAGGGCAAAGTGATATAATTATACAGGTCTTGTTCATATTGTTTCTAGAAAAGTAAACTGCTAGTTATCTTGTGTGACACTAGTCTTTATTGAGTCCTAAGATACAAAACCATTCATAATTTTCTGTGTAGTGACTGAAGTATAGACAGTGTAATAGATACAACATGGAATTGGGAATTGTGGTTAGGTGTCTATAAGGTTGAAACCCAAAGTTATTTCATTTTGCCGACCTTCTGGCCTTACCTGAATAGATCTGTGAGTTCCAAGAAATAGGAAATCATCTGATTAATGTTTACCTTTAGACGTAGTTTTATCACTTACACCAGGAAATTAAACCAGGAGAGCTGAAATAATAGAAAATGGGCCCAGGCTCTTCCAGCTGCTATGACTACCTCTAACTGCCAATGTAGAATGGATTAAGTACCTTACTCTTTCCTTTGTTCAATGTTGAGGCCAACTGAGCCTCACCCTTTCACCAAAGTGCACATTTACAATGAAGCCTGTTTGCTATATACTCAGCTATCATTGCTTTTGACTTCACAGGGAGTTGAGACCTGTCAATGCCCTTGAGTGCACTATGGCTCAGAATGAGCCTATGAACAATAGATGGAAGTCTTACCCTATCCAGTGCCATGTGCACAATCTCCACCAACTGGAGCCCTTAGTTCCGGCCACTGAGCCAATCTATCTCACTGAAGGTCTTTCTCTTTTCACTGATCTACTTCCCCAGCATGGTGGCCTTTTCCAAAGACTGGTGTCTCCTGACAGCCTAAAGCGTGTGAGATGACATTTCACCGAACTTATCTCTAAAGAAAACCATTCTTGGATTTCCTCTAACACAAATTTGTTGGTGTTTTTGACAAACCATAGAATCCTCAGTATTTTCACCAGCTTCACATTTCAAAGGTCTCTGGTCGTCTCTGGTCTTCTGTACTCATCATACGAGAGAAACCTGAGTTTGTAGACCATATTCAGTGTTTACAAGCTTTATTTCCTTGGGACTGTCACTTCCTACTTACTCATTTGTAAAATGGAGATGTTCGCATTTTGTGGGATACTAAGAGTGAACGATAGCATGCAAATTGCTGGGTATTACGTGCCACAGAGTTCTCAACTCATATTCTTAAAATGTGTGCCATCGATTTAGAACCTACCCATAGCAGACATTCCAGCAGGTTTTCAGAGCCAGTGAACCTCTTCTGGGATTCTGCATCTACTAATTATGCTTATGATCACAAATAAGTAACTATTTGTATTTAATCATTTCGCAGCAAATCCTTGTTTGTTCCTTAAAGCCTACAATATAGTTCTTTTCATGGGCAAGGATTTAGAAATTAACATTAAATGGGAATCAGAGAGGCCTTAGGCTGTCCCTTGGAGGTACAGGTCATAGGTTTTATTGTTAACATAGATTCTGGAAGAATAGCTCTAAGTCAGAAAGGACTCCACTGGTTTTCCCCTCTGTTTTGAGTTTAGAAGGCAGGTCTGCAAAATTGAAGCATGTGCACCACAGGGTTGGTTTGGCAGGAGAACCATTTGCTATTTCTGTTGCATGTATTTTCTTTCTGTTTCTAACACCCTCGCTTGGTAGCCTGAGGCACTCCTCGTTGCCAAAATTTCTCCTTTGTCAAGCTCCATAGGAAACTGATGTAGTCCCTGCTCAAAAGACATCCAGTAAAAAGCTACAGGCTGCCATTGACTTCACTTCTCCACTGGAGAGAAAAAGGAATAATAGTCACAAGATGTAATGGGTCTAAGTTATCTAATGCTGTCATAACGGAAATACTGCAAGGGGATAGTAAATTTACTTCCTCATCATTTAGGAGGCTTGAAGTCTGAAATCTCAGTAACAATTTGAGAAGTCCTTCTCTTTGTCAGCGCTTTGTTTCTCCAGCTTCTCTTCCTTGAATCCTTGGAGATCTCCATCCGGCTCGGTGTCAATCTTCCATCGTCAATGTCTTGCTTTACCTTTTTTACCGCTTTTATATTTCAAAACAAAATTTACTAAAGAGATGCCCTGCCTCATTAATATCACAAAAAAATAAAAACAAAACACCATTCCCAAACAAGATTCTAACCACAGGAATCTTAGTGTTGGGGGTCTCGCACCAGTCACTTCCTACTCATAGTGACATTACGTACAACATGACGCACCATGTGCTTCTGAGTCTCCCCTATGCTGTTGCTCTGTTTGAGCTCATTCCACTGCCACTGTGTCAGTTCATCTCTTGGAGAGTCCTCCTCTTTTCCACCAACCCTGTACTTTAAAGAGCTCCAGTGGCATAGTGGTTGAGAGACGTTCTGCTAATCCAAAAGTGTGCAGTTCAAAGCCATCCGCTGCTGGGCAGGAGAAAGATGAGCCATCTCTTCTCTTTTGATTCGCTGCCTCTAAAAACAAGCTGGAGGGTCAACTGTGCGTCTAGGCCGACTCGACAGCTCACAACAACAACCTCTACTTTACCAAGCATGGTGTCTTTCTGCCCGCGCTGAGCTTTCCCGGACATCCTTACCCTCATATCTAAGCAGCAGTCCTTCCGTACACCTTTCCAGGCTGGCTTGTTGGGGTTTAGGTTTTGTGGGGGTTTTTTGGCAGTTTTTGATAGATTCAGTATTCTTCAACATGATAATTCCAAGGCCAAAATTCTTTGAGCTTTTTAAATTCATTTTCTTTTGCACGTATATGAGGTGATTTAAAACACCATGTTTCAAGTTCAGTGTACCTACTTTGCAGCAAATATGTCCAATGTACTATGCCAGTTTCTTGAACGCTAACTACATAGTCAAGGACAAGAGAAGACACTTAGCAAACGTTTTCAATGTCTTCCCTTAAATTTTATCTGCAGACCAGCTGATTACTACTATCCCCAATGCTTTGTCTCTTGTTTCTATATCGCGAACTTTTAGTGCAAAGGAAGCTGGAGGATGTTCTAAATTGTAGCCTTCTCTTCTGCTTGTTTTCCCAGTTGGCTAGCTTCCTTTTTAAAAATGCTCTTGTCTCAAGTTTATGGTACCTTTTTGAACTTGATTGTTCCAGGGAAAATCCAAACTCTTATTGTAAGGTAACAAATACAGATTTGGCTTCACTCTCTGGAAATCTTCATAGGGTTTGGCATCACTCTTTCCTCACTTCTTTTACTTGTTAATTTGATATCTTGCTTCTTTTACTTGCTAATTTGATATCTCAAATGAGATTGACCCAAAATAGCACCCTACACCCATCCTGCCTCAATTACGCATAACAAAGATAACCCTTGGAAACTGGAATTATAACCAGAGGCTAGAGGCTAGAGGAAGAAACAGCCTAATCGTAATATCAGAGAAGTTTAAAAAGCGGTGTTTAGGATCTTAAAATAAGCTAAGAATTCGGATTTTAATATATCCCAGCTTGAATGTTATAGTCCTGTGGGAAAATGGAAAATGTTATTGAAGGAAATGCACTAGCTTTCTCTGGTTTGTCTAATCTCTTTATACTTTTCCTGAAAAGTAACATCATGCTGCCCTAAGATATTCTGGCAGGATGTGAGTCTGGTTTCACGGTGTCCCATCCTCTAGCCTATTCTGAAGAAATAAGAGCAGATGGGTTTTCAATTAAAAAATAGAAATAGAACCAAATGGAACCATTTTCCATATTTTACTGCCCCACTTAAAACAAAGTTTTGAAAACAATGAAAACTTCAGGAAGTCACTAGAACTTGACTGTGCAAACATTTGTGTGTTCCTGAGCTAGACTGCCTGAAGTCATCATAGAGAATCTTATAACTTACTGACTGTGGTCTTTCTCTCTAAAGGACAGTATCATGTGTAGATTGACATTAGGATTGTTCTTATATTTGAGCTTAAATAAAACAACTGTAATAAAAATACCAGCAACACACTGATAATCCAAAAGACTGATAATCCAATTACAAAATGGGCAAAAGACATGGAAAGAATTTTGACAGAGGAAAATATATGAATGGCCAACAGACACATGAAGAAATGCTCAAAGTCATTGGCAATATGAGAGATACAAATAAAAATCAAAATGAGGTACCATCTCACTCCAGTAACAGTGGAAAAGTTTAACAGGGAAGCAGGTAATAAATGTTGAAGAGGACGTGGCAGGATGGGAACTCTTATACATTGTTGGTAGGGTTGTAAAATGGTACAACTATTCTGGAAGGCAGTTTGATGCTTCCTCAAAAAGCTGAACATTGAAATTCCATATGACTCACCTATTCCACTGCTTGAGAAAATGAGAACTGAGGCACAAATGGACATTTGTACACCAATATTTATAGCAGTGTTATTTACCATGTCAAGAAAAGAGAAACAGTTCAAATGTCCAACCATTATCAAGTGGATTGAGAAATTATGGTACATTGACACGATGAAATATTATGCAGCAAGCAGGAATGATGATTTTGTAAATTATTTCCTAGCTTGGGTGGGATTGGAGAGCATTATGCTAAGTGAACGGACTTACTCTCACAAAGATAAGTATTGCATAAAACTATCATTGTAGAATGAGTATGAGGATCCAAGGGGGGGTGGAAGCAGAGGGGTGAGGATGTGCAGGGGGTGGGGGTGGAGAGGTGGATCAATCATGGGCTTGTATGATTTGGTGGAAGGGTGAGAAAGATTGGAAGAGTGTGGTGGGAAAAACAATGATTTGAATTTTGTAAGTAAATGAGTATAATAATAATTTTTAAAAACCACCAAGATGTTGGGATTTAAATGAGATTGAAAATTATTTCTGGAATAAAAAATCATGTTAGTGATTGAATTTCAAACACAGTGGGTCTTGAAACTTGAGATCTTTCAGAGATCTGCATTTCTTTGTTTTTCTGCTCTTGCATTTTCCAAACTGTGAGACCTAGGTGAGGTTGGAGTCAATAACATCCATGATTGAATTCCAGTCTAGTAATGTGGGAAAGATAAACTACAGCAACAGCTACGGTCATGAGGTTCACAGTCGGTTTTACTCCCTAGGGAACTAACCAACCCAAACAAGGAAGATGCCCTTGAGTTAATTCTAACTCACTAAGCTCTAAGTGTTTCAGAAGACAATTATTCTCCACTGCGTTTTCAAAGTTGTGGCTTTTCAGAAACAGATATTTCAGGTCTTTCTCCCAACGTGCGCTTTTTTGGTTTTGAACTATCAGTCTGTTGACCAATATCCAAGAGTTTGACTATTTACACAAATTAGAAACTCTCAACATTGTAATCAGATAGAGAAGCTGTGATATATTCACACAATGGAATACTACGCTGCATTGAAAAACAAGGAACTCATGAAATATTAAAAATGAGTGACCCTGGAGGACATTATGCTGAGTGAAATATCTCAGACACAAAAGGACAAATACTGCATAGTGCCACGGTTGTAAAATAGGACTGACATTGAGGTTGGGGGAATTCTGATAAAGATGGTATAAATTATGTATACTGTACTGAAACAGATGAGCAAGAGAACTGTTTAAAAGAGAACAGTTACAATCACTTGTGGAGCAAGTGATTATAAATACCATAATCTAGAAAATTAAACCAAATCCACAGGAGCCAAAATATGACTTTGA
>NW_006399764.1:20044819-20048638 GCF_000299155.1 Elephantulus edwardii | reverse complement strand
CCAGCACCACAGCTCAAAGGCATCAATTCTCCTTCTTTCCTCCTTGGTCATTGTCCAACTCTCTGATGCCTAACAAGTGATTGCGAAGACCATGGCCTGTATCAGACGCCCCTTAGTCTCCAGAAAGACACCATTGCTCTTCAGTACTTTGGAGAGGTCCCTAACAGCAGAATTTCCCAATGCTCCTGACATAGTAACTATAAAATTAGTTGCATCATGTTGAAGGTGAAAAGGAGAGGGAAGGGAGAGAGGGAGAAGGGTAATAATATGCAACAATGAATGAAGGAAAATTTAACTTTTTTGTGAACTTTCATTAAAATAACAATTAAAATAAAAATATTATATAATAAAGATAGAAGAGAATAAAGCAAAGCTCAGATCTGACATTCATAGGGCTGCTGTAAATCACAATTGACTAGAGGGCATATAGCAATAACAAAAACTATCTAAGACTTTTAATCCACATATAAATATAGCCATATTCCACAAATGAAGAAATTTAGATACTTTAAAAACTAATTTTTTCTTTCTCAAAAAATAGTATGTTGTTGTTTTTGCTATTATGTGCCATCGAGTCGAATATGACTCATAGCGACCCTATGAACAAAGGATCTGAACCTAGTCCTGTCCTGTTTCATCCTCATATTTCCTGACACACAGGAGCCACTGCAACGGTTACCTTGTCAGTCCACCTGGTTGAGGGTCTTTCTCTCCTCTGCCGACTCTCCACCCTTCACAACATCTTGTTCCTCTCCAAGGAATAGCACATCATAGCAATATGTCCGAAGTATGTGAGGTGAAGTCTCATCATTCTTACCTTCAAAGAACATTCTAGCTGCGCCCTCTCTGAGACATAGCTATTCATTTTCTTGGCCATCATGGAATGTTTAATGCTCTTCTCCAACATCACAGCTCAAAGACATCAGTTCTTTTTCTTTCATCCTTATTCATTTTCCAGTTCTTGGATGCATAGCTAGTAATCGTAAAGACCACATCTGACGTACTTTGGGCATGTTGCAAGGAGGGACCTGTCCTTGCGGGGGGACATCATGTTTGAGAGGGTGGAGGAACAGCACAAGATAGGAAGACCCTCGATGAGATGGATCAATTCAGTGACTGGGGAAATGGGAGTAGGTGTGTTGGAGACTGTGGTTGGCACAGGATAGAGCAGGGTTTAAGGCTCTTTATATAAGGTCACTATGAGTTGCCGGTGGTGACTCAATGACACATAACAACAACAAAATCAAAGAGGCAGCCATAACATTCTGCATTTACACAAGAGTATCAAGGTTTGGAAATTTCTTTGGATTGAGGAACATTGGTTTCTGTGGCCCAGATTTAAATAGGGATCTCAGGTCTTGTTTAGTTGTCACAAAAGGTATATATGGGAAGCAGATACCAGAGATTTAGTTTCTTTCTTTGTTTAATCAAACTATCCATCATCTATACACATATTCATCCATGTATCTATTTAATCTGGTTGATTAATTATGTTATTTTTATTTGATCTATCTCTTTTGAAGCACCTTAATTTATATCTTGAGAGTGAAAATAGATTTTTGATCTTGTATATATTATACTGGTATAGTGGTGGTAGGTGAGAGTTCTTGAGTAAAAATGAAAGATTTTAAAATTAAGATTAGAACCACAAAGCAACATTTTATGTTGTTACACACAAATAGACAACTCTGAAAGTTAGAGCTATGTATTACATGTGTCCCCCTAAAATACATGTGGGTGCATGGTTCAAAACCACTATCTTCTCTGTGGGAGATGGATGGGGAATCACATACTGTATGCTTAATAGCCTATGAAAACTCACTGGAGAGAGTCAGCTATGGGTTGGTACCAATTTAATAGCACACAACAGTAACAACAAAATACATATATGTAACAACATAATGTGGAAACTACATAATGATTCCCCATGAGCTGATATACCTAAGAGTGATTGGAGGATTAAGAGTGGAATATAGCACTCCTTTTGGAAGCAAGAGTGACATCAACTTTTGAAATAGCTTGCCTCTGGAAACCGTATGAACTTGGAGAAACGATGAAAGTTATACAAGTGTCAGGTCTTTCATTCATTGGGGTCACTATGAGTTGTCTACGACTTGATGGCACCTAACAACAACAACATGGCACGCCTTAATCTCTTCTCAATCCTAATCCGATGCAAGGGAAGTTTCTATAGAGTATGACTTTTGATAACTTTGAACCTCTCTAGTGATAGAAGGAGAAGAAAGCAAGATAAGGAGGGAGGAGCCTCAATACCATCAAGAAAGAATTGCCATGAGTGGAGTGTGGACAGAAGCCCACGGTCACAGAATCCCTCTAAGATTGGAGAAGGTCAAAACATATGATGCTTTCCAGGGAACATTATGCCTTCAAAGCTAAAGATAGCCTTTTCTCAATAGAGAGAAAGAAATTTTCCCCTAGAACTGTAACCCAATATTTAAACTTGTAGTTTCTTAAACTTTAAGAGAATACTTTTTTAGTCATTTATAATTTTAGTCGTCCATTTATAGTATTTCTGCTGTAACTGCAATTTATAATTAACACAGTTAAAGCAAAATCACATTCAATTAGGCCTCTATATAAGTTTTCCATTTTAATCTTCCCAAGTGAATACCATCATAGACACACATAAACACTATTGAGGGAAGACTACAAACTTTCCTAGAACTAGAGACTCCTAAGAGTAAAACTGTAAAAATTATGTAATCCAAATTATTTATCCCACTATGATCAAATTAAAATATGATTCCTGAATACCCTACCTTAAACTAAACAGTAGTGCAAAAATACATTTAAGCCCAAGAGAGATGGTAAAGATAGTGCAGGATCAGACATGGTTTTGTTAGATTGTGCATAGAGTTTCTGGCCAACTTGATGGCACTTAAAAGTAACAACAAAATAAATGCACTCAGTAAAGATGCTCGTGATGTATGACCGAGGAAAGTTCAATCTAAGCTAGTCATTTGTTGTTTCTTTAACATATAAGAAAGTAGATTTTTCAAAAATGAAAAAAATCTACATTCAAGTTTAGAATATATTGAGTACCTAATTAGTCTTCTGAGCTTTATTTTATTTGTGCTTTATTGACTATGCAAAGGCATTTGATTATATGGATCATGACAAGATGTACTTGACATTGAGAAGAATGTGAATCCCAGAGTGCTTGATTGTGTTCATGCAGAAACTATCCATGGATCAGGAGGCTGTTGTGTGAATGGAGAAGGGGCGGACTGCATGGTTTGGAATTGGGGAGAGAGTGCATCAGGATTGCATTCTCTCTATATACCCATTCAATCTATATGCTGAGTAAATTATCTGAGAAGCAGGACTCTATGAGGAGGAGCGTAGCAGTAGCGTCAGGATTAGAGGGAGACTCATAACTATAACTTGTGTTATGTAGATGACACAACTTTGCTTGCTGAAAGTGAGGAGGGCTTAAAGCACTTGTTGCAGAAGATCAAGGAATGCAGCCTTCGGTATGTATTGCATCTAAATTCTTACCATTGGACAGATAGCCAGCATGATAGATGGAATGGAGACTGAAACTGTCAAAAGTTTCATCTTGCTTGGATTCACAATTAACACCCTTGGTACTGGCAATCAGCAAATAAGGAGACACATTGCACTGAGAAAATCTGGAATTAGGGACCTTTCCAAATTATTGAGGAGTAGAGTTGCAAATTTGAGGACTAAGGTGTGTCTGATTCAGGCTATAGTCTTTCCAATTACTAGCTGTACATCTAAGACCTGGACAATGAATAAGGATGACAGAAAAACAATTGACATCTTTGAGCAGTGGTG
>NW_006399764.1:20043064-20044201 GCF_000299155.1 Elephantulus edwardii | reverse complement strand
AAATGCAATGGAAAGTTGTAGCTTTACATGAAAATAATGAGATCCCCAAAGAGTTCAATAGTCAAAAATTAAGCAACAAATTTTTTGCACACTAAGTACCAAGAAGCCATGTATCAAAGGAAATGCAATATATGCAGAAATAAATATTTATTAAAAATGTATGCAGTTATATACATTGGTCAAAGATTATTGTGATTTCAACAGGGATAATAACGAAAAACTTCCTCTCAAATCATACTACACTGTTTGCATTTTCTTTCTTTAACTCTGGTGGTTGTAGACCTCAGTGAGTCGACCTGCAGCAGTTCAAATCCTAGTCTCTGTCACTCAAGATTTACAGACTCGGAAGCCCAATGGAGGATTACTTTGAGTCTGAACAAAATAAAAAACTATGAGTTTGAGTTTTATTAGGAAGAAAATGAGATAAAAAATATTATTTATCTACTGATTATAAGAGATATTTGACCCCTGTTTTATTTAGAAATATCTGTGAGGAATATATGAAGGCAGAATCCTAATTTTCAAAAGTTCAGGATCAGGTCTAGAATGGCAAAATAGAACCTGAGGTCAGCTCTGCTAAGAAAGGATTAAAAAACAGAACAGCAAACCAGAGTGGGTAAACTTTGACCTTTCCAATTCAATTTTAGTTTATCCCCCCATATTTGAAAAAATAATTCGAGTAGTGAAGACTGGCTGTTTCTAGTTTATGTCCTAGTCTCTCTTATTATGGAGTCCTGATGGCATAGTGGTTTACGCGTTGGGTGGCTAACTGAATGTTCAGCTGTCGTCATGTACCATCTACTCTATGGTAAAAAGTTGAAGCAATCTTCTCCTGTTAAGATTTATAGGTAAAGAAACCCAGTAAAAGATTGCATGGGTCAAAATAGATTCAAAGGCAATGACTTTTATTATCATGGATGCATAATAATTAAAATTGGGGAATTTAGACTATTTTAGATAGAAGGAAAGATGGAAACACTTCCTGCCCCATGGAAAACCATTGCCTTGATTAACCATAACTGGATTCCTTCTTTGAAATAAAGAGATCCCCCGCCCCCCGTTTTACTGAAATGTATGCTTTATATGTTTGTTGTTGTTGTTATGTGCCGTCGAGTCCTTTCCGACTCATAGTGACCC
>NW_006399764.1:20039612-20040909 GCF_000299155.1 Elephantulus edwardii | reverse complement strand
GTGAAATCTGGAGAACAACAATGATTAGGGATGATAAACAAATCAGTGCTTTTGAGGTGTGGTGCTGGAGAAGAGTGTTGAACATAATGTGGACTGCCAGGAGAACAAATAGGTCTGCACTGTAGAGGGTGAAACCCAACTCCTTCCTGGAGGAAAGTATTCACTCCATCTCACATATTTTAGGCACGTGGCCAGGAGGGACCAGCCCTTGGAGAAGGACATCATACTTGGAAGAGTGGAGGGACAGCACAGGAGAGGAGGACTCAGGATGAGCTGGATTGACTCAGTGACTGGAGAAATGGGTTTTGGTATATCAGAGACGATGAGATTGGCTGAGGATAGGACAAGGTTCAGAGCTATTGTACTAGCGTTGCTGTGAGTCCCAAGTGACTCAGCAATACATGACAACATCAACAATACTTCTGAAAGCTGGACTCTAAGTAAGAGAGCCAGAGAAGAATATATGCCTTTGAATTGTGGTGCTGTGGAAGGTTAAGGGAAGTGAGGTGATGTGATAAAGCCTTCTGTTTTAAACCCCTTTTCGGTAGGCAGTATGGCTCTGGAGATCAGCTTTAAAGTCATCTACAGGAGCTGTTTCTCCAGAAGACGTTGGGTGGGATTGGTGAGCCGTAGGGCATAATGTTGATTCGCCAAGGGAAGTGAGGCAATGTAATAAGGCCTCCTATTTAAAAACCCATTAGAGCCATTAGAAGTATCAACCCATTAGAAGTATCAACAATACTTCTGAAAGCTGGACTCTAAGTAAGAGTGCTAGAGAAGAATATATGCCTTTGAATTGTGGTCCTGCGGAAAGGTATTGACCATATCATGGACTGCAGAGAGAACAAATAAGTCTGTCTTTAAGGAAGTATAACAACAATGTTCCTTAGAGGGAAGAATGGTGAAACTTTATCTCACATACATTGAGCATGTTATTAGAAGAGGCAATTTCTTGGAAAAGGACATTATGCTAGAGAAGCTGCAAAGTCAGAGAAAGGGAAGCTGGGAAGTCAGAGAAAGAAGATACTTAAATAGATGGATTGACATATTGTTGTTGTTGTTAAGTGCCATTGAGTCTTAGACCAAAAGATTTGAGCACAGTTCATTGAGTTTCCAGAGACAAGCCATTTTAGAAGTGGATGCCACTCCAGCATCCAAACTTGTTTTAATCAGGAGGTTCCACCAAACACTGTCCACCATGGGTAACCATTAACACAGTTAGTATATCAGTGTTACAGTGTTTAGTATCACAGTAACCATGAGTTACCTCTGTACAGCAATGCACAGACCAGTGCTA
>NW_006399764.1:20021372-20039287 GCF_000299155.1 Elephantulus edwardii | reverse complement strand
TGGTGAGAATCTTTTTTACTTTATGTTGAACTCCAATTCATATTGAAGACTATAGTCCTTGACCTTCTACAGCAAGTGCCTCACGTCCTTAGTTTCAGCAAACAAAGTTATGTCATCTGCGTAACACAGGTTGCTGATGAGTGTTCCTCAAATCCTGACAATGCAATTCCTCCTCATAAAGTCTAGCCTCCCAAATATTCTGTTCTGCACATAGATTGAAAAGTCATGAAGAAAGAATGCATCCCTGACACACACATTTTCTGATCCTGAACCATGCAGATTTTTTTTTCTCTCTTCTGACAACTGCTTCCTGGTCCAAGTATCAGTTTCACATGAGCACAATTACCTGTTCTGTGATTCCCATTCTTCTCAAGGTTAACCAAAAACTGTTCTTGTGGATTTGATTTATCTTTTTTTATTTTTAGCTTCAGTTTGAAGTTGCATATAAGTCATTGATGGTCTGTTCCACGATCAGCACCTGGTCTAGTTATCACAACTGATATTGAGCTTCTCTATCAGTTTGTTTGGTTTTTCCCCCCAACAGATATAATCAGTCTGGTTTCCGTTTAGACCATCAGGTGAAGTCCATGTGTATAGTCACCATTTATGTTTCCTCTAAAAGGTCATTGTATAGAAATTTATCTCCAGCCTCATTTCTCTCATCAAGTCCATGGTTTTTTGCCTACTGACCCTTTTTTCCTGTTTTCAACTTTTGTATTCCAGTTACCCATTATTATCAAACCATCTTGGTTGAGTGCTCAATAGATTTCAGAAGAATAGAAACCATTAAAAATCCTGAACCTTGAATTAGGTGCATCTGAGTCTTTAAACTGATATCCTTGCTCTTTGGCATTTGTAATAATAAACTCAAAAAGCCGATGACAAGATGTAATATGGTTAAAAGGAAATATTTGCAAATTAAAAAGGAAGGAACTATAGATGAGATCAAGGCCTAAACCTGGGTCTTTGTAAAGGAGACATAAATTACCAATATTAGACATCGATGTGGGGTACAAAACAATTTTATGCTTTGTATAACAAAGTCTGTCATACTCTAATTTTTTATGGTGTTATTATTGTTCTTTCTACTCAATACATCCCTGGCCTTCTAGTGCTAGATTTGAAGTTCCAGTGGACATTGATACACAATTTTTACATGTTTTCTGGTTCATTTTTTTGTATTTAGTATATCTGTACAGACACATACACACTGAGGCATACACAGAGGAGTGCTTAAGCCCTTGGCTGCCAACACAAACACTGGCAGCTTAAATCCGCCAGCTGCTCCCTAAGAAAATGACATGACAATCTGTGTCCCTAGATTATTGTTATTGGGTTTCTTTGCGTCAACTACGACTCAACCTTGTGCAACCTTGTGAACAATAGATCAAACCCTGCTCGGTCCTTCACCATCTTCATGATATCTGCCATGTTATGACCCCACTGATAATTATTGTGTCAATTTATCACATTGAAGATTTTAGGAACTTTCAGTTACCTGGGAAGCCAATGAAAATACCATGGTGTGGATCAAGTGAACCATAGTCTTTTAACTGACATCAGTGCTCTTCAGCACACTAACAAAGTCGTTGACAGCAGATGTTCCCAATGTGACACATATCTTGATTCCTTGACTGCTACTGTCATAAGTGTTGATCAAAAATCCAACAAATATGAAGTTGTAAAACATCAATCTTTCCAACGTCTATTACAATGTTCCCTATTGGTCTAGTGTTGAGAATTTTTTCATCCTTGTTGTGGATTTATAACCCATATTCAAGGCTATAATTTTTGATTCTCCAGTAAGTGTTTCACATCTTCATCTCTTTATTCAAGCAAGTTTGTGTCTTCTGCACAATGCAGTTTACTGCTCTTCGTCCAATCGTTCTTTTATTTTTAATTTTATTTTTATTTTTCAAAAATTAATTTCAATGAACTTTTACAGAGATTTCCATACATTCATTGTTGCATTTTTTTCTCCCTGCCCACCCCTCCCCCCGGTTCATACTTCTCTTTGAAAAGTAAAAGAAAAATTATTTCGCTGGCATAGAATCCCCACCCTGAGTATACTCAACTACACAACTTTCATTCTGGACTCTTGTCATAACCATAGTTCAACTTCTTGTGTTATCTTCTCAGAATTTAGATTTAATAAAAATGGAGATATCATAATACTCTGGCACCTTTACTGATTTTAAACCACACAGTGTTTCCTTGTTCAGTTTGATTACTATTTTCTAGTTTTAGATTTCTCATGAAAACATTTAAGGATCATGAGAGTTCCATTCTTCAGGGGTATCTACAATTTTGCTATATACCTTTGATTAGTCAATAAAACACAATAGCTTTGACAAGCACTGTGGCAATTGGACAATTAAAACAGACATTGGGAGGGGGGGAAGAAGAACGAACTGGGGAGGAGGGTAGAGAAAACAGTGCAACAATGAATGAATGAAAACCCTAACTCTCCGTAAATGTTCATTAAAACTAATAAAATTTAATAATAATTAAAAAAGACACAATAGATATTTAATATCAGCAATTATATCCTTCATTCCAAGACTTTGTCTGAATCTAGCTTGAATTTCAGACAGTTTCCTGCCAATGTGCTGTTGTAGTGATCTTTAGCGAAATTTTATTTGCCTGTTATATTAAAAATATTGTTTTATAATTTCCACATTCAGTTATGTGACATTTTAAAAAAGAAAATTATGAGCAAGCATGGACTTTTCTAGTGAGTTTATCAAGTAACTTCAAACCTTAATAGCATACACCAGTAAGCATGTTCAAAATAGCACATGTTTGTTGAAACATTTTAATTGACATTTCACTAATTTCTAGGGAATAATTTTTTTTGCCAGTGTCTTCAGTGCTACTTGAGCTTCTCCCTTTGTTATTATTGGTTCTTGCTCATATAATACTTTTTTAAAAGGTTCAACTATTTCTTTTCTATACCAGTGACTTTATGTATTCCATAAATCTTTTGGTGGTTCTTGTACAGTTCAATATTTTGCATGTAAAATTTTTCAGTAATACCACTCAAGGCTTGAATTTGTCCTTTAGTTCTCTCAGCTTGACAAATGTTGAGCAGGTTTTTCCCTTTTGATTTTCTAACTCTAGTTCTATGTACATTTTCATTATAATACTTTGTCTTCTCAAGTTGCCTTTTGGAAATTCTGTTCATCTTTTTTGACCATTTTTTCCATTTGTCTTGATCATTCCATGTTGTAATTAAATTGTCAAAGTTTTATTCTGACATATCTTTTGGTATTTATTTTTATTTTTCTCTTTCTTTTAATAATCTTTTGTTTTGTGTTCTTTATGCTATCTTACAACTCATCTGGTCTTTGGTCAATAGTGTCTAATACGCCAAATCTATTCTTGAGATAGTTTTAAATTCATGTAGAATAGACTCAAGTTTATATTTTAGTTGTCATAGATCTAGTTAACTATTCTTAATTTTGATTCTTATTTGCATATAAGAAATTAATGATGTGTAGTAACAATCTGTAGCTTGGAAACCCTACGGAGTGCACTACAGGATTGCTATAGAGTGGCAAACTCTTTATTATCTATCTATCTATCTATCTATCTATCTATCTATCTATCTATGTTGTTTTTTTACCATCCAGTCAGAACCGACCCAGAGCTGACCCTTCTCAGTGGGTTTTCAGAGGCATTTAATTTCACACAAGGAGATTGCCCACCCTTCTCATCATGAAGCAGCCGGTGGACTCAAACTGCCTGCCTTTGGGATTGCAGCATAGCTTTTTGCAACTGGGCAATCAGAGCTCCCTATATCTATTATATATGTGATAAATATTTCCTAGTATCATTGAATAGTAAAATTTTTCTCTCCCAGATAGGAAACTTCAGTTGGATTCCCAGTCAATGAGCTTTAAGAGAAACTACCGACAATCAGCTTCTAAAACAAGTCAGACTAGGAAAATACAGTAATCTATTCACAAAATTTAGCTAATGAACATTCTTCATATCATAATAACTCAAGTTGTTTGAGGTGACTTCACAACACTTAATAGCTATCTAATTGATATCTTGGTATCTTTGGAGATGCAGTGATTTTTCATGAGGTTTACAAGTCAATGAGGTTTCAGTAGTGCACTTATGATGAAAGTATCCTGTCTTATACGTCATTCTTTGTACTTTATAGCATAGAATTACATATCTTTTTAAAAGCATCCCCAGAATCCCACTCCTGAAAGTCTCTGGGCAAAAACAACATAAGGCTTGATATACACCTTTCTCTGAGAGATGCTTTGCTATCAATGCCTTACCATACTCTTATTTATTTTGAAATAGTGAAAATCTGTTCTTTCTGCCGTTATGCCCAAATAGTCAAAGCATAGTCTTAATATTCTGTTCTTCTCACAGAGGTGTAATTTCAATTCTGAATACTCTGAATGAGAGATTAGAATGCCTTTTGATTCATTTATAAAACCTGACAGCTTAATTCCAAATACTCAGGACATTTAATTAATGAGAAGTGAATCAACCTTTCAACATTAAAAAGAAAATCTATAATCTGGTCTCTTCTAGACTACCAAGTAAAATGTCAAATTATTTTATGCCTCCAGACAGGAATTTTCATAACTTTTATGATGTAAATGTCTCATAAGAATGCCAAAACTTCTGCTCTATTAAGCCAGCCTGCAACTGATCTGATACAAATTGCCCACGACACCGAATAGTATTGATGTCTTGCCACAGAGATAAAGCAGGCTGCAGAAAAGTGGGCCATGCCCCATCAGCAGCAAAAGAAAGATATTTAGGAAATGGAAAGACCAGCTGCTTATTCCTCCTGGAATTGCCTGCCGGGAGCAGAGGCTCAGTTGTATACCTGCTTAACCTTGAGTAACAAGAGTAGAAAGAACTAAATTGAAGCTGACAGTCTGGTTTTGTATGGTAATTCTCCATTTGCTTCCACTTCTCCTTTGACTCGGCTTTCAAGTATATACAGTGTATTCATTAAAGGTACTCTAAACTTCAAATTCTGTAGGATCAACTGCGTGGTTCAGACAGCAAATGAAAACGTTGAGGAATGTGATTTCTACAAGGTGCTACATTCATACCACTTTCTAGAGGATTTATCTTTCTCCTCAAACGCCAGGACTAATGTCTTGTTACAAAGAATTGAATAATAGCCACCCTTATAATAATGCTGGACACATGCTCCTGCAATCATAGGCAATTTTTTTATAGATATTACTAAGTACTTATCTTGAAAATAATCAGATTTTTCTATCATTCACTATTTGTGAAGAGGGGGAAAAAGAGATATTGGATAGTAATAAAAACAGAAACATTTGCCTCGATGGGCAGTTGAATGAATTAGAAACATTTGGTTATAGAGAGATAGATATATCTAAAATACCAAAGAAGAATTAGGTACACTGCACCATGCCTGAAAGGGCAGTATACGCACAACTGTAACAGTCCATTGCCTTCGAGCTGTAAACTACTCATAACTAATTATCCAGCAGGTTTTCAGAAGCTGTATATCACACAGGTGGAGATTGCCCATCTTTCTCTGGCACAGCAGCGGGTAAATGAGAACTTCCCTTCTTTGGGTTCACAGCACAACTTCTTACCCACTAGTCAACTGGAACTTGGATAAATAAACAAAAACCCCCACAACCCAAACACCGCCCATGAATAAATTTTGACATATTATGACTCTCCACTGAGTTTCAAGGGCTGTGAATCTTTACAGCAAAGGACTGTCTCAATTTTCTCTCAGAAAGGATGGCTGGTTCATTCCAACTAGCAAACTATCAGTTATCAACTCAATACATAGTGCACATATCACGCTACACCTCTTGTCCTGCGACCTCTGTACGTACAGGTATGCTGTTGCCGCTAGATGATGTCATGTCTATTACTGACTCATAGCAATCCTGTGAATAACAGACTAAAGGCTTCCCCTAGCCTGTGTCGTCCTCAATATCTCTGCCATGCTCAAGTCTAAGACTGCAGTTATTTTGTAAATTCATCTCCTTGAGATTATTCCTACCCATGGCTGACCATCTTCATCTTAATCAATAGGAAGATGCTTATAGTCATTTATAATTAATTCAGCATTCATTTGATTGTTGGAGCACATAATGAATTTTACTTATTAAAGGAATGTAAGCAACAAAGTAAGCAATTTTTGCTTTAATAATGTAAGCAACTGGATTAAAGTAGTAGATTCAATGGTTATCTTGAACAATATGGTTGAGCATGGCAGAAATTGAGAGACTTGTGTAGGATAGGACAAAGTTTTGATATGTTTTATTATAATTGAGTAACTATGAGTTAAAGTTTAATTGATGGCATATAAAAACAAATGTGATTAAACAGCACAAACATTATTTCTTAATAAACACCCAGAAAAAACCAAAGAAACAACACAAATCCCCTAACTCACGCTCATTGGCATCGTCAACTCCAATCCATAGTTAACCTCAATTGGGTTCTTGAGGCTGTAAATGGAAGTGGGAGGAGACTGACCATCTTTCTCCTATGGATCTGCTGATGGATCCACGCTTGTACAGGCATATAACTTTTAGATTAGCAAGCCAACTTAAAGACTACAGTATAGACTATGGTACTACAGTTGCCTAAATATAAATGTATATAGGATTCATAAAATAATACCCCAACTTTTCACTTACTATCTCACAGCCAACAGTTTGCTCTTATGACAATAGTGTAACCACATCTGTTTATCTCACTGCTGATGATGTTTCTTGTTGTAATGAACATGAAGGTGTTACCAGTTGTTTCATATGCATGTAAAAGACAATGTATAAAAACGGTCAAGGAAGAATTGATGTCTTTGAATTGTAGTTTTGGCAAAAAATATTGAATGTACCCTGGATTATCAAAATAACTAACAAACTTGTCTCGGCAGAAGTGTAGCCAGAGTGATCTTCATTGTTAAGAACAATGAGACTTTGTCACACACATTCTGCACATATTATCAGGAGATCTTCCGCAGGAAAAGATAATTTGTGTAGAATAGCAGAAAGTCAGCAAAAATTAGCATGATTCTCAATGACATGAATTGATTCAGTGACTGAAACAATAGATTTAAGTCCAACAGAGATTGTGAAGTAATTCTGAATTGAATTTGACTCAACAACACCTAACTGTTCACCTTGTGTGAATGTAGACATTGCATATTTCACCAACCTCCTTACTTTAGGGAAGTAAGGGTATAATCTACTCAAGGTTCTGGGGTGCTGGTTAAGGTCAGGAGCTGGATAGTAGCCAAAAGGAACTTTAGGTTGTTCAGGAGGTTCTGTGTGTTCAAAGTGAAGTGAGGACAGTCACAGCTGGTAGCCCCCCACAGTGCTGAAGGTGGATGGATCTCAGAAAAGAAGCTGTACCCAAGAATCTAGACTCAGTTATCATCCCCAAGAGAAGGGAATAAGAGTCGGATTGTGCTAAGGAACCCCGAGATGGGGTATTTTGATAACTGAATTCTGTTGGGCCTCACACCAGCTGACTAGTACCTGTGTAGTCCTTGACACAACATTGATACCCTCTCCTGGTTTGGCACAAGTGAAGACATAGAAGACTACCTTGGATGGGGTGAGCTCAGCAGTTGAGTGCACAGTGGCAGCTGTAGATTAAGACCAAGAGCAGAGGCTGGCCCTTGTTATCCCTGACTCAGAAGAAGTTATGGGTTGCCAAGACTTGTAGCAATATGGGGACAAAAGACAGCAGAACTGTCCAGAAGAGCTGGGAGATTCCAAAGAGAGAGACTAGAAAGGGGACCCAGAACACGGTGTGCAACAGCCACCAGGAGCATTATAGCACCCTTAAGGTAATAAGTCACAGCCACACATTTTGAATATATAACAGTGGCAGGAGAGAAGTTCTTTGGGGCATGGGAGGAGGTGGAGCTAGGCTATTCGGCCTCTGGAAGACTATGCAGTCCATTTCTGTAGACAGCACTGGGGCCTGAACTCTCACTAGGGCAGCATGGGTACAGAGGAAGAAGTAAGGACAAGCGACCTCAGGAGGATCTCAGCAAGATATTATTAGAATAGATGTGTGGGTGAGATGCTATCATTATCCTCCATTTTAGCCTAATATTAATTTCCACATAATGACCTGGTCTTTGGAACCTAACCAAATTGATATATGACAAATAGATGTACTCGCCAATGATATCTGTCATGTATTATCCTATTTTAAATGGCATTCTATTAAGAACGTAAGAAAGAAAACACTTACCATGGCTTTTGAACTTGATGTTGGTTTTGTTAGGTGCCATTGACTTGTCGCCAAAACAAAGCATGTCCATGTTCAGGTAATCCCATGTACAACCTAATCAGTAGCAGGAGTGGCATCCACTTCCGAAATGGCTTGCCTCTGGAAACTCTATGAATGAGGAGAAACGATGAAAGTTATACAAGTGTTCAGATCTTTCATTCACTGGGTCACTATGAGTCGTCTATGACTCGACGGCACCTAACAATAACAATTTCAAAAAATATTCCTTCAAAGGGAGTTCTGGTGGCCTAACGGTAAGAAGTTATACTGCAATTCCAAAGGCACACAGTTCAAGCCAACAGCTGCTCGTGGGAGAAGGATGGGCAGTCTCCTCTCCTGCGATTAACTGCCTCTGAAAACCTGCTGGAGAGTCAGCTGTGGGTTGGTTCTGACTCTATGCTACAAAACACCCCTTAAAAACATGGGATTAATACTACTTTACATCCCTTTTAATCCCATGCATTATTATACAAAATATTACTACAGAACATAACGATGGGGGGAGAGAAATATTTCCATTTTAAAAATATGATAAAACTAAGATGTTACCAAGAAACTACGTCCGTAATCTGCGGTTTTTAAAATTTTCTTTTGTTTGTCGTGTTTTTTGTGGTATTTTTTTTTTGTTTATGTCCTTAAATCTTTTTGAAAGAGTACATTTGTTTCAATATTATATTTATCAAATCTTAGCCTGCTTTTGATAAAATCATATAAATAAAAAGGAAGGTCATTCACTCTCTGACTGTCATCAAGTTGATTCCAACGCACAGTGACTCTGCATTGATTGGTCTTCCAAGGCGATAAATCACAACTGGAGGAGACTTCCGATCTTTGGATCATGGAGACACCATAGATTCGAAAGCCAGAGCCGTGTAATTCTGTAAGGTAGCCCTGCAGTCATTAAGGATAGCTCTGTCAGACCTCCTTGACTGGAGTATAGTCAGAATAGAATTCATTCATTCAAAATCAAGTAGGTCCAAATTCAATTACTATCTTCTCTACTTAATACTCCTGAGTCATCAATTGTTAATCTATAAAACAGGTATCACAAGTGGGGTTATTCCCATTTGTAATTGAGATATACATAGATATGCAGATATGACAATTAAAAATGATGTTGTATCATGAATAAACCTTGGAAGAGAAAGAGGATATTAAGTAAAAATTAATAGAATCTGTAAGGAACAGTGTGAGCTCTTAGCTAAAAATATTGTAGCAATATTAGTTCATTAATTTTGACAGATGTATTGTGTAAGACTTTAACACTTGGGAACAATGGGTCGGGGGTATACAGAAACTCTATTATATTTGCAATATCCTTGCAAATCCTCAATTATTTCACAATTACAATTTTATTTCAAAAGGTCTTGGAATAAACAACTCATGTGATTATTTAAAACACAAATGAAAAGAATGTATAATGCATATATTTGATAATTAACACCCGAAATACATAGCTTTCTGAACTCTTTCACACCACGAGTTCTGAAGTTGAGGACTTTGAATTTTAAGCTTCCAAATCCTTGGAGGTTCACATGAAATAATTTAGAATGAAGAGATATTAGAATTTTTTTTCTATACTAATTTTGAAATTTTCATGACAAACTTAGCTAGATGTTTTGAATTGCTGAACTTACTCTGATGAATAGTTATGGTTTATATATAAATCTTTAGTAAAACAGGGCCTAAATCTTCCAAAAATGCGATCAGCTTCTACTCTAATGTGGTTCCAGTTTTTTAATGTTCAGAGGCTAGAAGCCTCAACTGAAGGTCAGTACTCACAACTTAATTAGCTGTTAGAAGGTTCATCCTGTTGATATTGTTAGTTCAGAATTCTCTACTTTTATATAATAGTTACCATTTTAACAGTAAGGATAATTTCAGCTCACATTTTCTTCCTTAAGCCTGAAATTATTACTTAAAATTGTTAGGTTTTATTTATCGTGTAATTAGTATAGAAAATCACAATGTTGGTGTCACTTAAAAAAATCATTTTATAGATTGGCCTGAAATCTCTTCTCTAAATTCAAATGCAAACAAGCTCAAAATATGCTCCTCACTTCCTCCTGCCCCTTCCACACACACAGGCAGCCACAGTTGCTATATTATTATAAGCATGCTTTGGGGAGTGAAAATGAGAATAACATTGTGGCCTTCTCAAACTATTCTGTAGGCTTTCATCTCTTCATATGAAAATAAACAGTGATCCGAAATCCTCAGAGTTCTTGAAAGGATTTAACAACTGCCTGAGATAATGTGCCTATCAGCTTCACTAGTTCTCTAACATTTATCGACGTATTACCGTGTCTTGTCCACAAACGAATTCTGTTTTACTTATGAAGGCCCTCTATGAGGTGGATTGATTCAGTGACGGGATAATCGGGATGGGAGTGTCAGAGACAGTGCGATTGGCACAGGACAGAGCAGAGTTTAGGGCTGTTGTACATAGGGTCGCTATGAGTCGCAAGCGACTCGACGGCACATAACAACAACAACGTCTATTATATTTCCGCACAATCTTTCTTCTTTTTTCAGACTTCCATGCACATCTCAGCACCGATATTATCCAGATATTTGCAACCACCCTTTTTGGTCCATCTTGCCAGAAATGTGTTGATTTTGTTGTTGTTATGTGCCATCATGTTGAATGGGACTCATGGCAATCCTATAAATGACTCTAAAACTTGCTTGATTCTGAGCCAGTCTCTTCGTCTCTGACACACCTGACCTACTGCCATAGTCGTTCTGTCAATTCATCTCATCAAGGGTCCTCCGTCCTTGTGCTGGCCTTTTACCCTGCAAAAATGATACCCATCTCCAAGTACTGGCCCTGCCTTACAACATACCCAAAATATGTGCTGGTAACACGAAAAATCCACTGGACACCAAAACCAACTTTTATGAGCTGATTGAATATCTATCTTCCTATGTGATTGATGTACTAAAGTGTCAGAACTTATTTTTAGTCATCAGATATTACATTCTATTAGATTTGAAATATTGATTAATCACTTTGACAACCCTTTATTTCAACTTTTGGTGATAACCTTTATTTTATATCTTGGTTTGTGTGGATTTAGGAACTAAAATGTGTGTACTTGTATATTTCTTTTACACCAGTATAAACCTCATGATTAACTAGTATCAATGACTTTGAATTTTGAAGAGCATTAGGTTTTACATTGTGTTGCCATGGAACATGGTAGTTCTCTACCTGGATTGGTGCTGTGGCTTTCACTTTCAGATTTCACAAAATCTATAGTAAGAATTCATTTTCACTTATTTACACATGCTATCAGGTTGATTTCTAAAGAAATACCATGTTTAGGAAAGGAGAATTTCAATGAAAAATAAGGACACTCAGGATATTGATTAAGTGTGTGTAAAAAAATGGCTTACACAGATAAGGGATAGTGAGAGTGACACAGAATTGCACATTGTCCTGTTGTACACAGGGTGGCTATGAGCTAAAGGTCTGGGCACCTAAACCAACAGTAACCTGGTGTATTGTATAACATTTTACAGTGAACTATTAATTGATCAGTGGCCAGTCCAGACCCTCAAGTCAATCTTAAAGAGAAAGTTGGTGCAGTCTTCTCGTGTAAATGTTCACATCTCAGAAAACCAATGGCGGGTCAACATGAGTCAGAATCAACTCCATAGCAACAAATTTGGGTTTGATTAAATGGATAATATTGTACTGTTACGTTTTACAAGTTTTACATTTGTAGAAAAAGAAAAATACATGTCATATAGAAATAAATACATAAAATTAGCAATGTGTTGAGAAAATCCATGCAGCAAAATTATGTTATAAAATTAACTCATTTCTCAACTGTAAAACAGCTGGTTCACACATCCCAATAACCCCACAAGAGAAAAGGCCTAGTGCTCTGTTCCTGTAAACATTTCAGCTTCGGGAACTCTAGGGGGACAATCTATCTGTCCCCTTGGGTGCCTATGAATCAACATTGACTGAATTGAGTACACAGCATCACTAAACTCCCCCCAACAAAAAATCCCCAAACAACCAACCAAACGAAGCACAACACCTAGTCATATATGGAAGAAGAACAGATAAAACCTGGAGAGAAGAGAGTTCTGCATTCTAAAGACTGGGCTTCATTTACCTACGGAAGAGATTTAACTGGATGCATTTGTAAAACTTAGATTTTTTTTTCAATTGCTTGAATGAGGTAAGAGGCTGAGAAATAAGGCATAAGTGTAGAGAAATAAAATTAGAGGATCTTACATTTGGAGTAGTTTCTCTGGAAAAGGGATAGAAATGAGAGTTGTAAATTCTTACAGATGATGAGTTGAAACGACACTTAATGATATGCCCTTGAAACATCGAATGTGATTTAACTTGAAGGAACCTGAAAGAAGTGATATGTAAATCCACAGCTTTAGTAATTGTAAAGTTCTCCATGCTCAATGTGACAGTAATGGAGAGATTAAGAAATAACAACAACAACAAAAACCCAAAAACCCGACAACCAACCAACAACAACCAAAAATAACACAACAAAAAACAACCAAAACCATTAAAAAACCCAAACTCAAACACCACCGATGCTCTTCCATCACCTTCTATTCAGGGTGAAAACATGTGTGTTAACAGTACAACTGTAATCCATGGGAGTGTTCAATGGCTAATTTTTTAAAGTAGACCAGCAAGTCTTTCTAGAGCTACCTTTGGGTGAACCCAAACCTCCGTCCTTCAGATTGGTAGTCTATCCCTTAGTCTGTCATATTACCCCAAAACTAAGGGAGAGCTAGGCAAGCCTGAACTATAGTAAAATCTTTTATCCAATAGGTGGGAGAGCATGCTGCGTTTAGCCATGACATTGTTTAGGAGAAGCAGCAACAAAATTAAGAGCAACCCTTTCTGATGCTCATTTTTTTCTAGAACGATAAAGACTTAAGGGCCCTTACACATTAATAGTGTATAGGAAAACCCTCAGTAATGGCTGACACTGAAAATTCTGATGACTTTCTTAAGTACATTAAAAAGATGTGATATTTCTTGCTCATCAACTGTCATAATAGCATTTATGGAGGTTTTTTTCCCTGATCAGTGTTTTACTTTGTCTTTAGCATGCTGCACTTTTTACAGCATAGTTTTCACAAACTCAGATCTTACAATTGCTATGAAATGTTTTTAATAAGATAAATTTGTCTTACTCCTTCTCCAAGGTGTAGTATTTCTTGGACTGTTGGCTATTTTCTCAATCTCTAGACTTTTTTCTCAAAGTTCACAATTTTTATTCTTAGTTTGGTTGTTCTTCTTGTTGTTAGGTGTCACTGAGTTGAGTGGGATTCATAACCTTATGAACAACAAGATCTGAACCCTGTTCTGTCCTTGCTGTCTTCATAATCTCTGACACACTCAAGTGCATCGGTGCAGTCACTGCGTCAATCCACAGTGAAGGTCTTCTAATTGAAGGTCTTCCTTTCTTTTACCGTCTCTCCTCCTTTCCAATCGTGATATCCCTCTCCAGGGAAGAGCCTCTCCTAGCAGCATTCCCAAAGTGTATGAGTCAAAGCTTCATCATCTTTGCCTCCTAGGAACACTCTGGTTGAATCTTCTCCAAGATATATCTGTTGTTTGAGCAGACAGCACAGTTCAAAGGCATCAATTCTTCATCTGCCACCCTTAGTCATTGTCCAGCTCTCAGATGCATAGAAAGTCACTGGAAAAAATCATGTCCTGAGTCATATACACATTACTGCTCAAACTGACATCATAATCTTCAGTAATTAGGAGAAGTCCCTGACTTACCCAGTGTAATATGTCTCCTGATCTCCTGACTGCCGTTATCAACAATTTTGATTGTGGATCCAAGTAAGATGATATTGTTGACAGCTTCAATCTTTTTTCTTTCTATCATGATGTTGTCTATTGGTAACACAGCTCGTGTTTTTGAATTTTAAATAGTTTGAACATTAAGGAGTTTCTTGGCAGAATATTTTCCCATTGTAATACATTTGATTTCTAATTGCTGCTTCCATGTGTGTTAGCTCAGTGTGGATCCACATAAAAGGAAATCTTCAACAACTTGAATTCTTCCTCCCTTATCATGAAGTAGCTTATTTTTTAGTTTTGAGAAGTTTCGTCTTTTTCATACTAATATATTATCTATACTAAAATATCCTCTTTGGTACTTATAAAGGATATAAAATTTAGTTAATGAAATAGATGAATGTCCCTTAGTGAACTGTGATCATGCCAGTGTAAACTATCAAACACTTGACACGCTTTCTAAAATAAAGGAGTTCTAGTGTCTGGTCATGCCTGTATGCTGAGGGCTTAGGGCTGAGGGCCAGTGTGTTGTGAATCTTGCTTCCCACTGGACCTTAGGAGGTCCTCTCACAACTCAGAGACGGACATACATGTAAGAAATGCTTGCAGATCCTAGGGCTTTCTTTTCCCAAGTGGGTGTCAGCAGAGATAACTTGCTGGATGAATTGGCACAGAGTCTGCCAGTATTTTGGCGTGCCAGAATTGTAAAACATTGAAATTTCTGGCCATGGCCGTAGACTGAGGTCTGAGGGCCAGTCTATCTTGAATCGTGCTTCCAGCTGAACTTTAGGCACATAACAACAACAGCATAGAGAGAGATCAGTTGGCCTAGGATACAGAAAGTACTACTACCAAGCCAAAGGTGGGTGATTTTAATCCACAGTCCTCAGGCCTATTCTAAGTTGGTTTTGGTAAAACTCCTCCTAGGTCAAACAGCCCTGGTCTGTCCACTTGCTGTACAGAGGTAACATGGCTGTGAAACTGAACACTGTGACACTGATGTGTCAATTGCCAGAATGGTTACCCATGGCAGACAGTGTTTGGTGGAGCTGCACGATTAAAACAAGCTTGGAAGCAGGAGTGCCATCCACTTCTGAAAGAGCTTGCTTCTGGAAACTCTATGAACCTGGAGAAGGAATGAAAGTTACACAAGTGTCCAGGTCTTTCGTTCATAGGGTCGTTATGAGTCACCTATGAGTCGACAGCACTTAACAACAAAACAACAATGTTGTGCTACTAACATAAAAGTCACATGTCTCCAGTAATTCAGATCCACCAGAAGCTACAAAGGAACCATGTCCTTTGTTTTATCAGAGATAGTTTGACTATCATTTTAAGTTACAGATTTTTCCATGAGTTAAATTAGCAAAATTATTAAACCTAAGACTTTAGTGAAGCAAAACATGGATAAAATTATTTGAATCAACCTTTTATCCCTACAGTCTTGTTCACTATGATAATTTTAATTATTCCAAATCCCTTAGTATCAAGGATTATACAGTCCTAATTTCCTTGTTTAAAAGGTAGATATGACATTCTACTACTGGCAGATATCCTAATTTTATTATTCTAAGTTTATTAATTTGTCCTTTTTAAAAGCTTCCAAGTATGTTCTGAAGTTGTTATTGTTTCCAAATCAAACTTTAAGAAATGATGTTTTTCCTAGCAATTGAGTTGTCCTCAAAACCTGACTCCCACAGTAAATAGGAACTTTGCTCCAAAGCTTTTAAAACCCCAAAACAAACAGTTGTTTCAACCCAGCTGTTAGTATTATCTTTAACTTATAAGTCCTTGAGATGTATTTTCAGAGTTCTATTTAGATACCAGATATGTTTACCCCCCAATTGTAGCTTATTCCATTCACTATACCAATTTATTCCTAAAATTAAATCTTGTTATCGAATATCTCTTTTTCAGATGTCTCTAATGAATTTCTTCCTATTTGTATCTAGAAAAGTCAAACCCATGTCAGTGCAAATATTATAAAAATAACAATTCTTTTCATTATTCCAATTAATGTAAAATACTTGGACTTATGTCCTCATAAGTCCTCTCCATGAACTGAAACATAGATCTTAAATAAACTATTTTTATACCGGCAGGATCAGTGGAAACCATCACCTTTTTCTTGCTTTTGTTGAAAAAGACACAGAGCGATTAAAACACCTTCAAATTACAGTGGAATCCATAGCTCCAAAACTGATCCGTACATAGCATTAAGTACAAATCCTTAACCCTGTGAAAATAAGTCTATTTTATTGCTTGCACAGGGGCTTAATCAGTTCACTACATTGAACAGCGTTGGTGTAAAATTATCCATCCTCTTATCTTCTGAATGACGATATCAGACTCACGATGGACGATCATCATTAATCTCTGCTAAGCCACCTTTTATTGAGTGAAGAGTCAAAGGCGCATGTCACTGCCTCAAGTGCTACTGACTCGGGGATTAGAGGGCAAATCGGACTAGTGAGAAACACCAGATCTAGAAAATAAACATCTATTTGTAGATGCTCACTAAGCAGCTTCTATGTTTAAAGATCTGATTTAAAAAAAAAAAGGAAGGAAGGTTGCATACATTAAAAAGTGTTATCCTACCTTAAAGAAAGGCAATAGTCTTAGTGTGTTCTTAGTCCCCTGGGGAGCTGTGCTCCTAACCTCAATGTTCTGCCTCTCTGGTAGTTCTAGTTCACTAACTTCTCCATGGTAAATTGTTCAATCTCCTCCTGTGAGATTTTCAGTCTCAAAACCTCACTGTTGGACCAGCTATGTGTTTATTCTTACTCAATGGCAACCAATGAGCGAACGAGTGAGTGAACAGATCGATTTCTTTTCCAGGTGTTCCAGTCATCACACCTTGATATGCCAATGATAATACAATTGCATGAAAGCCATTTCTCTATTCAAATTGTCACATAATAAAAATCTCCACTAGATCTGCCTCTGACTATTGATGGAACTTACCACTTTATCAACATACTTCTCCATTACTTTTTACAAGAATTCTTGTCTTTTGTCTCATTCATGTGGGAATATACTCTCAAAACTGGTTTATTCCCAAAAGTGAATATATATATATGTATAAGTTTATGATAGATACTGTTGATTGATTGGCCTGGTGATGACAATCTTTGTTTTCTTAATGTGGAGATGCAATTCATATTGAAGGATGTAGCTGTTGACTCTTTGCAAAAATGCTTCAAATGCTCCTCAGTTTCAGAAACAAAATTGTATCTTCTGCATAACACAGGTTGTTGATGAATTAATGGGTCTTCTTCCAAGGTAGCCTGGAGGCAAGAAGCTGAACTGCAATCCCAAAGGCACATGGTTCAAGGCCACCAGCAACTCTCTGTGGGAGAAGGATGGGCAAACTTCCTCCCTTGCTATTAACTGTCTGTGAAAACCCGCCAGAGAATCAGCTATGGGTCAGTTCCAACTCAATGGTAAACAACAACAACAACTAAAATGTAGATGCACATGCCAGAAATAGAAGCAAGGTTTATAAAAGGCATGACACTAGGCATATCATTGCTAATGTCAGAGGGATCTTGACTAAAAGCTGAGAATACCAGAAGAATGTCAATTTATGTTTTATTAACTGAATTTTTTAAAAGGCATTTGACATTATGAATATCAGCAAATTGTGGCTAACATTGAGAAGACTGGGAAATCCAGAATAGTTTGTTGTGCTTATGTGAAACGTATGTTGTTGTTGTTGTTGTTGTTATGTGCTGTCGAGTCGCCTGCGACTCATAGCGACCCTGTGTACAACAGCCCTAAACTCCGCTCTGTCCTGTGCCAATCGCACTGTCTCTGACACTCCCATCCC
>NW_006399764.1:20019215-20020947 GCF_000299155.1 Elephantulus edwardii | reverse complement strand
TGGTGCCAAGACCGTTGACTATGGAGCCAAGCAAACTAAAGCTGTGTACAATCTCAATCTCTTCACCATCCATCCTGATGCTGCCAATTGGTCCAGTGGCTGTTGTACAAACAAAGCAAAGGAACACTGCGTAGTTAAAAATCAAGAAAAGGGTGTATCAGGGATATATAATTTCTCCCTATGTGGAACAGACCATTTGAGAGGTTGGACTTTATGAAGAAGAATGTGGCATCAGGATTGGAGGAAGGCTCATCAACAATGTGATGACACAACCCTGCTTGCTTGAAACTGAGGGGCACCTGAAGCATTTGCTGTTGGAAGTAAAGGATTACAGCCTTCAATATGGACTGCATCTCCACATGAAGAAAACAGAGATACTTTCCACCAGACCAAATTACAGCACCAAAATATATGGAGAAATGTTTGAGGCTGTTAACAATTTCATCTTGCTGGGATCCACAATTAACACTCTTAGCATGATCAGTCAGGAAATCCAAAGACCAAGTTGTTTGAGGAAAGTCTGCTGTCAGAGACTGCTCCAGAGTGCTAACGAGCAATGTCAGTCCAGAGACTAGGTGTACTGACCTAGGCCATGGTCTTTACAGTTGCTTACTAAGCATCTGAAAGCTAGACAATGACTAAGGATGACAGAAGAATTGATGCATTTGAGATGTGGTACTGGAGAAGAATATTGAATCTACCATGGACTGCCAAGAGAACAAACAGACCTGTCCTGGAGATGGTTTGACATAAAAATTTTGAAACTCTCTCACACATCCTGTGCACTTGCTTCAGGAGGAATCAGTCCTTGGAGAAGGAGATCAAGCTTGGAAGGCTAGAGCGTCAGCGTAGGAAAGAAAGATCCTGGATGAGATGATGTGATACAATGACAGGGTCAGGTGTTTCAGAGACGATGTGGTGGGCTCGGGATAGGGTTCAGAGTCATTTTCCACAGGGTTGCTATGAATTATGGTTGACTCAGTGGCACACAACAACAACATATTAAATGCAAACTAATTAGGAAGATTTGGTGGGCTAGTGGCAAGAAGCTGCATTGCAAATCCCAAAGCACATAGTTTAAATGCACCAACTGCTCAGGGGAGAAAGACAGGCAATATCTTCTTATGCAAATAAAACTCCCTCTGAAACCCTGTCAGAGGGTCAAATCTGAATTGACGGTACAGAGCAACAACAATAATATATACGTATATATAGAGAGAGTAGTTGTTGTTGTCGCTGTGTACCATCAAGTCAGACACGACCCAAAGTTGACCCTGAGGCTGGTTTTCAGAAACAGTTGATTGCACCAGAGGAGACTGCCCATCCTTTGCGCACAGAGCAGATTGCGCTGTGTGCCTTCAGAACTGCCACGCAGTGTACAACTTGTGTGTGAACTGTGACTCACTTCAATGAATGTATTTTCTGTTAGAAGAGAGAAATCTGAAGTGCATATTTATGTCCAGAGTAAAATTAAGAGCAGAAACTTAGGAAGAAACAATAGAACACTTTGGTTTGGTTAGGCCCAGAGTCTAATTGTTATTGAGGAGAAGTATATATACTAGATTTTAGCTCCTGATAGTATTGTCACACACTGTAGGGCTTTTATTTTCTTTTTTTTTTACATTTTAATTAATCTTAGTCCATGGTCCACCCTAATAACAGCTTATGATAATTTAGTCTGAGAAAGACTGGTTGTTCCAACAAATGCAATTCAGGTATTAACTTATGTATT
>NW_006399764.1:20011603-20016565 GCF_000299155.1 Elephantulus edwardii | reverse complement strand
GTTTAGGGCTGTTGTTCATAGGGTCGCTAAGAGTCGCAAGCGACTCGATGGCACATAACAACAACAACATTGAGGCTTTATATTGGATTTTTAAAAACTCTTTCTTTAATTCCAGTTCTTTATTGCCTGATGGGATTAGCATAAATAAACAAAAATGAAGAAACTTCCTGCAGACAAGACAACCAGAGACAATATTACCCTTATAGATTCACAGTGTCAAAAATTTGACCTATATTTTGTTTCATGTCAGTTATTAAAGTATGCATTTTTGGAGACTTAACAAAGATGTCTTATGCACGCTCAATACCAACTTTAATTGCCTAGGTCAGTATGAGTTGGAATTGACTTGTTGTCAATAATAGCAATTGATTGTTCTCATTTATCTTCAAATCGTGTATGCATACTGTTCATTATATTTGGAAACTTGTTTAATGAGTGGAAGTCTTGTACTAAAAAGATAAAACACAAGCTAAGACCTCTGAAGCAATTGATCTAAAAAGAATCCATTCTAAAATCTTGGCTGAAAATAGAGAGTACTAGAGGAATATCTATCTGTGTTTCATTAAGCATGCAAGGTATTTGACTATATGTATCACAGCAAATTATGGTTAATCTTTAGGAGAATGGGAATCCCAGAACACTTGCTTATGCTCATATAAAACCAATACCCAGACCAGGAAGCAGTCCTCAGAACAGAACAAGGAAACATTGAATGGCGTCAAATCAAGAAAGGAGTGGGTCAGGGAAGCGTCCTGTCTCCATAACTCTAAAATTCATACACAGAACAGATCATTCAGCATGCTGATCCTTATTAGGAGGAATGTGGCATCAGAATTGGAGGAAGATTCATCACCAGCCTGTGACGTGCAGATGACACAAGCTTGTTTCCTTGCTGAAACGGAGGAGGACCTGAAGTGCTTGCTGCAGAAGAGCAAGGACTGCAGCCTTCAATATGGATTAAAGCTCAACATCAAGAAAACAAAGATTCTCACCTCTGAACCAATTGGCAGCACCATGATAGAGGAGAAGAGATTGAGGTGTTAACAATGATAGCTTGCTTGACTCCACAATCAAAACTACTGGCAACAGCAATCAGGAAATTAAAAAAAAAGAAAACAAACAAACAAAAAACCAGAAGAAACAAACCAAGCAAAAAAACCAACAAAACTAATTACACTGGGAAAATCCACTGTGAGAGATGTCTCCAGAGTACTGAAGAGCAACGAAGTCACTCTATAGACTAAGGGGTGCCTAATATAGGCTATAGTCTTCACATTTCCTTGCTATGCATCAGAGAATTAGGCAATTACTAAGGATGACAGAAGAATAGATGCCTTTGAGTTGTGGTGCTGGAGAAGAGTATTGAGCATACCATGGACCACAGAGAGAACAAACAGGTCTGTCTTGGAGAGGGTGTAATCAAGTCTCTCCTTGGAGACAGGGATTTTGAAGCTCTCTCTCACATACTTTGGGCATGCAGCTAGATGGGAACAGCCCTTGGAAAAGGACAACATACTCGGAAGGGTAGAGGCACAACACAGCATAGGAAGACTATAAATGAGATGGATTGACAGAATAACTGGGGTAGTGGGGTATATGTCAGAGTCAGTGAGACTGGCTCAGGATAAGGCAGGGTTTAGAGCTTTTGCACTGTATTTTATTGCATCCTTTGCTATGAGTCAGGTGACTTGATGGCACATTACCACCATCAACAAAGTTCTTAAGTAGTTCAAATAGTTCATTTTCAAGAATGCTAACAAAGTTGGGCTGCTAATTCTAAGGGCCATACCTTTCTAGTAGTACAAATTCACCAGAGTCTGCCTGAGAAAAAGATGTACGGTATCTTCTCATTAGGATTTACAGCCTTGAAAACCCAATAGGGTTTTGTCATTATGTACCACACAATCAAAATCAACCCATAGCTGACCTTCTAGTGGGTTTTCAAAGGCCGTAAATCCCACAGGGAAAGAGTGTCCCTATCTTTCTCCCGAGGAGATTGCATACCTTTGTATTGACAGTGACACTCCTTATTTCTATGCCACAAAAGCCCCCTAATAGGTTAGTTCAGTTGCAAAGGGAAATGAGAGATTAAGTGAAAGTTAAATCATTAAAAGTCATGGGACCTTCCAAAATATCAACCATTGACAATTTTATTGAGCACAATTTTACTCACACATAAGTTAACCAACCATGAGTTGGAACCAATTCAATGCAATTCATACAATTATTATACTATTCTAAAATCTCATAAGTGGTTATGTGATTTAAATATTTAAGCATCTCTGAATAAAATGAAATTAAATTCAAAATTAACATAATTTATTGATTATGAAATTTATACTAAATTTCTCTCAGATTGTTTCAGAAGAAATGTAGATGGGATAATTCATGGATAGACAAATTCTCCTCTCCTCTCAGATTTCTACAGAGTTGAATTGTTTGCATTTTTCCGGAGACTGGCCCCTCCTGTTAGCATATCCAAAGTATATGAGAAAAGTCTCATCATCCTGGCTTCAAGGGAGCATACTGGTAGTATTTCTTCAAGATAGAGTTGTTTATTCTTTGGTTGACCATGTTGTTGTTGCTGTTGTTAAGTGCTGTCGAGTCGCAGGCGATTCATAGTAACCTTATGAAGGAGAGTCCTCGACGCTTGGGTGCCTTTCATCCTCTCTCCAGGTTCACAGGGTTTCCGGAGACAATCTATTATGGAAGTGGATGCCACTCCTCCTTCCACGCTTGTTTAATCGGGGAGCTCCACCCCACTCTCAGTCCGCATTGGGTAGCCATTGGTTGACCATAATGTATTTAATATTGTTTTTTAAAAAATCCCCAAAACAAAATCCAGTTCTTCCTGATCTTATTTCTTACAAAGTAGATCTATTCTACAAGGACTTTCTGACTCTAACACGTAAATAGGCAGCTTGCCAGACCTTTCTTTCACAGATTCTCTAAGATGAATGAGGTCTGAACTGGTGTCCCTTAGATTAGTAGGCAAGAGTAAATCCTTTAGTGTCACTCATCTTAGCTGTCCTTTTCCTCAACATTTCTTCTTTCCTTGTAAAATCATAGCACTGTTCCTTTTCCCACCCTGGAATTTATAACATATTGTTTCTGCATTTAGGTAGGATACCCACTACATTCTACTTCTTCTTGTTGTTTGTTAGGTGCTATCAAGTCAACTATGACTCAATGACCATTTAAACTCAAGAACATGGAAACAGCCCAAATGTCCAACCACAAACGAATGGAATGAGAAATTATGATACATTCACACAATGAAATACTATGCAACATGCAGGAGCAATAACTGTAAATTATTACCTATCTTGGGAAGGACTGGAGAGCATTATTTTGAGTGAACTAACTCAGACACATAAGGGTAAATATTTCATAAGACCGTTATTTTAGAAGGAGTATAAAGGATCCAAGAGGGGTGGGAAAGGCTGGAAACAGAGAGATGTGGATGTACAGGGGGAAGAGGGGATTAATCATTGGGTTGTACCATTTGATAGGTGGGGGGTGAGGGAAATGGAAAGAATTTGCTCAAATTTGTATTTTAATTTTGTAAATAAACTAGTAGAAAAAAATGAAAAAATGTTTCCCATTTTTAAAAAAGTTGTCTTTCATTTAGACATAAAATGTTTATTCATTATATATTTTTATTTCCATTTCTGAGCAAAATTCAACATTTAGTGAAGTACTTTTGTGATTCATATGAGTAAATTACTTGATTAAAAGTAGTATTTAAAAAAATATAATGCTTTGCATTCCCTTTCCCTGTAAACAGAGATCTAATTTGATATTTGGAGTATTGTATTTTCCCTGCCATTTAGATGAGAAATAAGGCCAGACAAGGTGACTACATATTCAAGAATAAGTAGAACTTAATAGGATTTTAGGGTTTTTTTGGTCTCAAACTCATGAATTTTACAATTATTTTGTTGATAATGTGTTTTTATATTTTTATAGACTCTTTCACTTAGCTATAGCCTTTCATATGTATGTGTCGTGAAATAAAAATAAATCTGAAAAGTATGTATGAAAATAGGTTACATAACAAGACAGAAACTGACCAGAAATTGCCAAAAGAAGAAAATCAAAGCATAAACTAAGCAAGCTATCAAGGACAATGATGAACTCAGATTCAGAAAGTCTGGCAAATGTTCATGTGTCAAGTTTCTGTTTTAAAAGTTTGCTTTACTATACAGTGAATCTAGAACTTTAAGCTAGTACATACACTTTTGAAACGAAAAACTCGTCTGTCAAAAACTGTGAGCCAGATGTAGAAAAAAGAATTCAGTGAGGAAATCAAAAGAAATCAAAGTTCAGATGTGAAAACTTAACTCTGTGTTACTGAAAAATATAAGTAGGGGTTGTAAAGTCTCACGTTAATTATTTTTTATGAATATCAAAAGCTTTCTGAATCTGTACTGTTTTATAAGTTCTAAATCGCAATTTTGCATAAGTATGACTACAGTGTTGTTAATAGATGCCGCGGAGTCAGCTCTCACTCATAGAGACCTTACCTATAATAGAATGACTTGCTGGCTGATCCTGTGTTCTTACAACTCCTGCTGAGCTGATGTCTGTTACAGCCAGGTAGAAATGAAATGTTCTAGCATTCTTGGTGCTATTGATATGAAAGCAAAAGAAAATGTAAGCAACCAGGTGATTGATTTGAGAGAGTTCAAAATGTTCATATTGTGAATCAGGGTTCCAGTTTCTCCACAACCTCGCCAGCATTTGTTGCTTGATGTTCTGCTAAATTTTGCTATTTTGACTGGGGTGACATGATATCTCATAGTTGTTTTAATTTGCATCTCTCTTAGGGCTAGAGATTTTGAGCATTTCTTCATGTGCTTGTTAGCCAACTGAATGTCGTCTTCGGTGAAGTGCCTGTTCATATCCTGTACCCATTTTTCTATTGGATTATTTACCTTTATCTTGTTGTGGTGTTCAAGT
>NW_006399764.1:20009226-20010528 GCF_000299155.1 Elephantulus edwardii | reverse complement strand
CTTTGACAAGCACTGTGGCAATTGGACAATTAAAACAGACATTCGGATGGTGGGGAAGAAGAACAAACTGGGGAGGAGGGTGGAGAGAATGGTGCGGCAATGAAGGAGTGAAAGCCCAGAATCCCTGTGAATGTTCATTGAAACTAATAAAATTTAATAATAATTTTAAAAGAAGTTCATACTGTGCCCAACTAAGGCCTGAATGGTATAATTTGAAAAGGCAGTGATCTCAGGAAGTGAGAATGATTCCAATATTTTCTAAAGTAAGTACCTAGGCTCAGTGTTAGTCAACAAAATAATCAATGGAGTTTACAAAGTCTTATCTCTTCATGACACAGGTAAAGTGATAATGAGTTTGCGCTTTTAAAAGATTTGACAATATTTGACACAACCAGATGGAGATAGTCAAGGAGGGAAGGATATCTTGCTAATCCAGGGAAGGTAAACCAGCTAATAATCATGATTAGGAAAGAGTAGCCTAAACTGACAGGTGGTTTAGGAATAAAATGTGTGGGAATACTATATAAAGAATGTTGTTCTACAGTTGTTGTGAAGTGTTGACGAGTCAAGAATGACTCACAGTGACTTTATGAGCAACAGACCTCAATTCTGCCCTAGCCTTTTTCTCTCTCACTATCTCAGATACACTTGAGCCTGTTGCTGCAGACATCACATCATTCCATCTCATTGGGGGGTTTCCCTTTTCTCTCGCTGACCCTTCACCCTTTGAAGAATGATACCCTTTTCTAAGGAATAGCCTCACCGAGCAGCATAGCCTAAGTATGAGAGACAAAGCTTTGCCATTTTTGCCTCCAAGGAGCCCTCTACCTGTACCTTTTCCAAGACATAACTGTTTGTTCTTTTGGCAGCCCAATGTGGTACTTTCTCCAACACCACAACTCAAAGGTATCAATTTTTCTTCTGCCATCCTTATTCATCATCCTGTTCTTAGTTGCATAGAGAATAATTGAAAAGCAAATTATCTGAATCAGGCACTTCTTAGTCTTCAAACTGATATCACTGCTTTTTAGTATTTTGGAGAGGTCCCTGATCTTGGATTTGCCCAAAGCAATATGTCTGCTTATCTCACAACTGCTGGTACTAAGAATGTTAATTACGGATCTCATGGTCTTAGTCCATACAGAGCTGTATGACTGAGCAGCTCAAATCAACCTGAAGCTCCAGTGGAGAAAGAGGGTGTTCTCCTCCTAAATAACTTACAGCCTTAGAAAATCCCTGGAGAGTCAACACTGAGTCAGTTCTGACTGGACAGCAGTGATATATAGAATTATATATTGTATA
>NW_006399764.1:19995738-20007717 GCF_000299155.1 Elephantulus edwardii | reverse complement strand
TATGCTGCATTGAAACGGATGAGGGAGAGAACAGTTTAAAAGCAATGTATGATAGGGTATTATGCTTATCACAGGAATAAAGAATTAAGGTTGCACAGTGGAGTGTACTTGCGGTGGAGGAGGGGTGGGAGTGGGGATATACCAATAAAGGAGTTTATCTTTTGCTTTTCGAAGAGAGAAGCAAACTGGGTGTGGGGGACGGGGGTAGGTAGAAAGAAAATTGCAATAATGAATGAATGGAAATACAAAATCTCTGTAAATGTTTATTAAAATTAATAAAACAAAATTTTTTTAAAAGTTTGAGTACATATATTTTACCTCAATGTTTTCATTTGTATCACTATAGTCCCACATAATCATCATTTTCTCTCTTTCAAAGTCATAAAGTCAACTCAAACTCATAGCTGATCCCTCCCTTTGGATTCTAGGGTTGTAAATCACATGAAAAGAAATTGCCTTTTAGTTGGCAGGATCAAGTCCCTACAGGTAATATAATTACAGGACAGCAAATAGAGGGTTTCAAAGATTTAAGAGAAAGCCAAACAACTAATGTCACTGAACCAACACATGTTGTTGTTGTTATGTGCCGTCGAGTCGTTTGCGACTCATAGCGACCCTATGCACAACAGCCCTAAACCCTGCTCCATCCTGTGCCAACCACACTGGTCTGACACACCCATCCCGATTACCCCAGTCACCGAATCAATCCATCTCATAGAGGGTCTTCCCCTCCTGCACTTTCCCTCCACCCTCCCAAGCATGATGTCCCTCTCCAAGGACCCGTCCCTCCTGGCAACATGTCCAAAGTATGTCAGACGAAGCCCCAGAATCCTTGCCTCCAAGGAGTAGTTTGGTTTAATCCTCTCCAAGATGAATCTGTTTGTTTTCCTGGCAGTCCATGGTACATTCAGTACCCTTCTCCAGCACCACAGCTCAAAAGCATCCACTCTCCTTCTGTCCTCCCTAGTCATTGTCCAACTCTCTGATGCATAACAAGTGATTGCAAAGACCATGGCCTGTATCAGGCGCACCTTAGTCTCCAGAGAGACACCGTTGCTCCTGAGTACTTTAGAGAGGTCCCTAACAGCAGACTTTCCAATGCAATATGTTTTTTAATTTCCTGGCTGCTGGTGCCAAGAGGGTTGACTGGGGAGCCAAGCAAACTGAAGCTGTGAACAATCTCAATCTCTTCACCATCCATCCTGACGCTGCCAATTGGTCCAGTGGTGAGAATCTTTGTCTTCTTGACATTGAGCCTCAGTCCATACTGAAGGTTGCAGTCCTTGACCCTCTGCAGCAAGTGCATGAGGTCCTCCTCAGTTTCAGCAAGCAGGGTTGTGTCATTTGCATAACGCAGATTGTTAATAGATCTTCCACCAATCCTGATGCCACAATTCTCCTCATAGAGCCCAGCCTCTTGGATAATCTGCTCTGCATACATGTTGAAAAGGTATGGATGGACTAATCAACTCTTAGTGTGCTAGTGCTGGTGGAAGGGAAATCCACAAGTGATTGTTCTAGAGGATTGAATTGAATGATGTTACATTTCAGAGGGCTGGAGGTGTGATTTCTGAGCATAGATGTCTTTCTCTTTGTCGGCTTCTAAGAAAGTACTTGCCTCAGCTCCTAACCCCCCATTGTTTCTTGTTCTTTAACAAATTCCAGGTAGCATCTATATTTCCCCCCATCCATGCCTGTTACTCTGAGTGTCTAACAGACTCTTCATATAAAATGGAAGTGGTTTTTTAAGTTATTTCTTATGCTACTATGACCTCATTAACATAACTGAGAAAATCCTATTTCCAAATGGGATTATATTAGCAGATAAAAATGTAGGATTTTAATGCACGTTTTGAAATTACATAAATTGAACTATTGAACTCTTACTATTGATATATCCAATTACAAGAAATTTAAAGGAAAAAATTATGAAGTCTGTTTCTCAAAAAAATCTTTAATGTTAAAATAATTGGGATACTTATTCCAAACACATATTCACAGTTCTTAACTGAAGAAAAAGGTAGAATTGTGTGCTATTAAACAGGGATCTCAAGTAAAATCTATGAGAAGCTAAGTGTGTTAAATATGAAGAGATTATGGACCTATGTGTTGTAACCTCAGATCTATTCTCATAGTGTTTATAAGTGCATGGGAGCCAGTGATATATTGAAAGACATTTCCAAGATCAAGGCTAAATTTTATGTGCTTTGGGTGTGAAGAAACTACCCTAACCTGGAGAGGAAAAGAGCCTACAAAGTGAAGGGAGAAAATCCCTCAGGAATCAGAAATGGCAATAATTACTATCAGTTAGGATCTGGACAGTAACATCATTCTCAGGACAGTTCTTTACAAAAGCAGACTGCTACGTCTTTCTCCAATGGAGTGGCTGGTAGGTGAGAACCACTGACCTTCCTGTTAGCAGCCTAGCATGTCAACCATGGTGCCATCAGATCTCTTTCTAACTTTAATATGACTCAAGTAACTATTAACAGAACAAGCAAATCTATCTTGGAGCAAATGCAACCAAGGTTCCCCTTGGATGAAAGGATGATGAAACTCTCTTCACCTACTTTGAACATGTTATCAGAAGTTTCTATTGTTTAGAAAAAAGACATCATAACTGGAAAAGGTAGATAGTCTATTAAAGAGAGGAAGGCTCTCCACAATATGGATTGACACAATGACTACAATAATGTGTTTTAACCTGGCGGAGACCATAGGGACGACACAGAGCTTTGATTTGCTGTTCAAAGGGTCGCAATGAGTTTCTATGTTGTAGTGCACCATCAGGTCAGAATCACTTCCTTGTTGAACCTATAGTAGGTTTTCAGAAGCAGTAAGTCACACAGGAGTAGCCAGCCCAATTCTCTTTCACGTAGCAGCTAACAGGTTCGAACTGCGTGCCTTTGGGTTGGCAGTGCAGGTGCTTGCCACTAGACCACCAGAGTCAGAGTCAGCGCAAAAGCACCTACCAACAAAAGCAATTTCCTGGAGCAAATATTTGCTCAAAGCCTTCAGTTTTATATTAGAACTTTTCCAAGAGATTTTCTTTCTTCTAAACAAAATTTTAAAAAAAATATTCTCTATGTAACTTTTTAAAAGTTACTTGACCGGTCCATGCTTTTTAATTTAGCAAGTACAAATAAAAACAAAGGCGTACACATAGTTTGATAGATGGTGCTGTTAAATTACTCAGTGCAAAGAACTTTAGGGTCCTTGAATTAGATACATTTTTTTTTGTTTGTAGAACACTGTGTCCTCTGAGCCAAAAATAACTGCAGCTATTAGCAGGCATAGATCCCTAATTGAAATCTTGAGTGTCTTTTATCAGACAATGTCCATTGTTGCATTTTCATTTACTACATCAAATTAATGTTTTATTCTCTGCCTTTGAAGCATCTTTACAAGTTTAATGCCACCAACTTCCACTGTCTTCTTAAATAGGGAAATTTTCATTAAAACAAACAAACAAACCCAACATGTCCTATTTGGTCAATCATCTCCATCAAATTCTGAATATTTTTTCTGGTGTTGGTCAAAATACACCTAAGTACATCCCTTGGGAAGAGGTGGAAAGTCAACTGGAGTTTTTAAACTATGTAAAATCTTAACAGTCTCTAGCATCCAGCTTTATTATTTAATGCATTTGGAGAAACACTTCAAGCTCACATCTGAAATAAATTTCAGCAAGTACAAAACACAAACAAGCAAATGCAAAACCTAAAATCTTCTTTGATTTCTACACAAAAACCTTTTGTGTTTTGTGTTTGGCTTTCTTTTTGTTTTGTTTTTTGGGGAGGGGGGTTTTTGGGTGTTTTGTTTGTTGGGTTTTTCATTTTGTTTTGTTTTGTTTTTAATGTAGTTTGAAAGACTGCCTCTTTTGTACCTGAGAAGGTAGGTAGGTTGTGCCATCCTGGGGAAGACACTTGTTCTAAGGCAGTAATTACATCTACATGCCTGCAAGATTGACTCTGGTTGGCTTCTTTGTCTCTGTACCGCCATATACAGTCACGTTAATTTAACCTTGTTTATCTTTCACATGGAAGATGCAATAATGGGTTTGTGTTATCAAAGCAAATGTGCAGAATAGATTATACATATAATCATAAGGGACAGCTGAGATTATGAGGCTGTATCAAGATAGTATTTCATTATTATGAGGCTATATCAAGGTAATATTTCATTTTATTGTATATAAGGTTTATTTGAGTTCTAGTTAACTCATTGCCACCTGATGACAAACAACACCACGTTTCATAACTCAGTCCAGCTACTTAGACCTACTTAGATCTTCCCAGCTACTTACACTAAAACAAAGCTTTGTTGACACTTGAGAGCATTTTCTCAGACATTTATGCTGATGTTTCAAGAGTCTTTCTTTCTACCTGTATTTTTTTATTATTCTCTATAACACCAACTAGTCATAACAGATTGGTCTCATAAATTCTAAGTATTCTTCTTACTTTACATCCCCTTAATCCTATGGTTTCTTCAACATGTTTCAGTAAGGGTTCTTAGCAAGATACACACACTATCTGCCTCTGAAGAGCTTTTTTCCTCATGTGGTTTTATTCATCTACTTTGCTTCACTCGTTTTTACTTTCCTATCTAATGTCTTTTCATTGTTCAAAGTCTCACAAAAATGCAGCAAAATATCTTCTCAGAACTCATAGGAAGCAATGTTTGATACAATCCTTTGGCCTTTAATATGTCTCATGTAGTAATTTTGCTTATTTACAGATAATACCTTGTCTCTAAAATGGGATTGTAATATCCTTGAAGATCTGGAGGATTTTCTGGTTATCCTTATGTTTGGGATTGGTTTTGTTTCTTTATTGGTTTGTATTTTGGTTTTGACACAATCTTTCTATGAATTCCTTCTATGAAGTTCAAGATACAATGACTTTTTCCTTTACATACTGTTTCATTATTAATTGAACAAACAAATCTGTCCAGAGGAAGAGCAATCAGAGGTCTCTTTCAATGTAAAGATGGTGAAACTTTGTCTCACATGTTTTGGGAATGCTGTCAGGAGGGGCCAGTCTTCAGAAAAATATATTATGTAGAGAAAGGTGGTTGTTGGTATGTGCTTTCGAGTCACTTGCAACTCAGAGCGACCATATGTACAACAGGTCTGAATCCTGCTCTATATTGAGCCAACCTTATTATCTCTTACACAGCTACCTCCATTACCCCAGTCTCTGAGTCACTTAACCTCATCCAGGGTCTTCCTCTCTTCTGCTGTCCCTCTACCCTCCTAAGCTTGATGTCTTTCTCTAAGAACTGATCCCTCCTTGCCCAAAATATATCAGATGGAGCTTCAGAATACTTGCCTCCAAAGAACAGCCTGGTTTCACCTTCTCCAGGATGAACCAGCCTGTTCTCGTAGCAGTCCATGTTATATTCAACACTCTTCTCCACCTCCACAATTCAATGGCATCAATTCTCCAGATTTCTGATGCATAGCAAGTAATTGCAAAGACCGTGGCCTGGATTAGTCACACCTTAGTCTCCAGAGTGACATCATTGCTCTTCAGTACTCTGGAGAGGTTCCTAACAGTAGATTTTCCCCAATGCAATTTATCTTTTAATTTTCCTGGTTGCTGGTCAATCAAAAAAAGGATTACCCTAAAAGATATGGATTGATTCAGTGACTCTTACAGTGGCCTTGAACATGTTGGACATCAGAAGGGCGGTGTTAGAAGGGCAAGGTTTCAATCAATACTTAAGGATATTGAGTCATAGTCATCTTGAAAGCGCCTAACAACAGCACATTAAGGTGTTTGCAGAGTAGCTGGCTCAGGTTAACAACACATGAAGTATTCTTTTTATAAATTACCTTAATCCACTCATTTTTATTTCATAAAAATGCCAGTGAATCTTTATGTTATACAAATGGAACAGAGGTTTTCTTCAGTTAGAAAACTAAGACTGAGGTAGTTCAGGTCATGGTGTCCTTCCATCCCATTCCTAAAGATGTAAATTGTGATGGGAGTTAGGGACCAGCCTTCTCTTTCTGGAGACAGTTAACTTTTTCATAGCAACACTACAGGCTCCATCACCAGATCTTGTTATATATTTAGATGAGTAGCTAAGAAAAAACAGGACTTAAGATTTAAGGCCATGCATTGTCATTTTAGATTGCATGTTTTTCTCATGGAAATATAGGAATTATTAAAATGTATTTTACTTCAAATTTTTATTTTTCATATATAACCATTATGTAGTAGATTTCAACAATACAAAGTGGATAGTATTTGTTCACTGTTATCCACATATTTTTGTGATTCACACATAAATATACCATTGAATAAAATATTAATAATTTTCTATACATGATTACTTATAGAAATCACTGATACCAAAGCTAAATATAATATTTATTTTAAAAAATCTGTGATGAAATATAAAGTTTTAAATTAATTCAAGACTTGAAATAATATCTTCTATTTATTAAGAGTTTTGGGTGTTGTTGTGTTTTTTTTTTCCAATGCATAGGTATGTCCACATACTGAATTAATTCATCTATACTGGCACTTGTGGAAAACTAACAAGGTACTTTTTTTTTAATAAAAGTGGAGCTTCCCAAACTGCTGACAATGCTGTCAGGCTTCTTCAGAAATAGCTCTTGATTTGAAAGGGTTGCCTGCTCCAAGGTCATTCACCATCAGTTCAGGAAAGCTCACACCGTATGATTAATCCACTTCAGTGTATAAAGGTGCATCTCCCTCATCACAGTACAGAATCATTTTGAAGGGCCATTCCAGCTTCACAGCTCCCCTGGGGTTAGATAAGGCCATTGTTGCAACCACATTTCATCTCAAATTCTTCTCATGCCCAATCCTATTTCCTTCTCTTTCTGGAATGGTGCTGCTCTGAGTGCGTGAGGGAAGCCAACGTGCAACACCAATATTCTATTTAGTATAACCTAGAATATGAACACTGCTCATAGCATTAAAAAGGCAAGATAGGCGAAAGATATATTTATCCCCCTCAAGTAGAGGAGAACACAGTTTGAATATCATGGGTCATAAAATCATTTCAGCAGTTTCTGGGTAACGTAAAACAAAGCAGGAACCCTTAGAATGCCAATGACCCTCACAAGTAGTAAGGGCAAGTATCCTTCCATGAAATTTTGTTAAAGTTTCCCGGGTTGATGATTCGAGAAATCTCCAAGAAACATATAAGAGAGAGGGTCCAAAAGCTTTTTCCTGAAAAAATAAAAATAACATGACTTGTATAAGAAGGCAGTAACTGTAATAATGATGTCATTTTACATTTAAAATAATTTCTAAACTAAAAATATACTTTAGAATATAATCTAAAACAGATTGTTCATAACGTGAGGGTAGTGTGACATTAGAAAACTAATCAATAGACTGTTGGTGCTGTTAGGTACTGTTAAGTTGACCAAAACTCAGTGTAACTTTATGAACAAAGGGTGTGAGCCCTGTACCACTCTCACCACCGCTGACACACTTGAGCTCATTTCTGAAGCCATTGTCAACCCATCTCACTGATGGTCTTTCTCTCTTTCTCTGACCCTCCTCCACCTTATCAAGTCTGATGTCCATTTCTCAAGGAATGACCCCGTGTTAACAGACCAGAGAGTATCAGATGAAGCCTCGCCATCTTTGCCTCAAAGGAACAATCTGGCTGCACATTCTCCAAGATATATATGGTTATCCTTTTGGTAATATTCAATATTCTCCCATAACACAACTCAAGGGCATCAATTCTTCTTCAGTCATCCTTATTCATTATCCAGCTCTCAGATACTTAGCGAGTGATTGAAAAGGCCATGGCCTGAATTAGTTAGACCTTAGTTTTTAAATGGACATCATTGTTCCTTAGTACTTTGGAGGGGTCCTTGACAGTAGACTTTCATGATGCAATGTGTCTTTTGATTTCTTGACTGCTGGTACCAAAGGTCTTGTGAATTCAAGCAAGGCAAAATCATTGACAATTTCAGTCTTTTCACCACCTATCCCAATGCTGTCTATCAGTTCAGTGGTGAGAATTTTTACTTCTATGATAATAAGTAATCAGTAACCGCAAGACTAATTGTTGATTATCTGCAACAAATGTCTCAAGTCTTCCTCATCTTCAACAAACAAAGTTGTGTCTTCTGCAGAATGGAGGTTGTGGTTGAGTGTTTTTCTGATCCTGATGCCACATTCTTCCTCTTAAAGTCTGGCTTCTCTAATGATTTGTTCAACATAGAGATTGAATAGGTGTGGAGAAAGTATACAGCCCTGATCCACACCTCTCTGGTCTAGGTATGAGCATAGTTAAATGTTCTGGGAAATCCACTCTTCTCAGTGTTAGCCTAAATTTGTTAGGACCCACAAACTCAAATGTCATTGTATAGTCAACTAAATGCAAATAGACATTCTTATGATATTCTCTGCTTTCAGCTAAAATTCATTTGACATCAGTAATTTAATCCCTAGTGCCATGTCCTCTACTACACCCAGCTTGAAATTCTGGCAGTTCTCCATTATTATTATTATTATTATTATTATTATTATTATTTGTGTGTGCCATCAAATCGGATCAGCCTGATACAGGAGGAGATTGACCCTCCTTCTCAGCAGAGCATCTGGTAGACTCAAACTACATACCTCTGGGATTGCAGTGTAGCTTCTTGCCACTAGGCCACCAGAGCTCCCTAAAATTCTGGCAGTTCTCTTTTGATGCACTGTTCTAGCTTTTTAAGAAAAGTCTTCAGCAATATTTTGTTTGCATGTGATAGTAATAATATTGTTCAATTATTTCCACATATTCTTTGGTCAAGTCTTAGGAATGGCAATAAATATTGACCTCTTCCAGTCAGCCAGGTAATGGTCTTACATATTTCCTACATCACAATAAAAAAAACAAAACCAAAAAACCCAGAAAACAAAAACAACAACAACAAAAACCAAACAAACAAAAACCCCAACACATCCCCAAACCTCAAATCTATCGTTATGGAGTTAGAACAAATGAACTGACTCACCTGACTCCCCGCTGGGTCTCTGCCTCTGTATCTCATACAGAACAGGATTGTCTATCTTTCTGCCTTAGAATGGACTATGAATTCTAATCATCAAGGAGACATGGACTTTTGAGGTAGCAGCATAATTCCTTATAGGCTAAGCCACCAGAGTTCCTCCACCCATTAATATAGAAAAGGGGAAGTACCATATGAATAAATGAGAGAGAAAAGACATTTAAAAAAATCCAACTCTAATAATAAAACAATAAACAGTGTATAAGACAAAAGGAAATTTTACTCTCTGATAAAAATATTGATGAAAATCTCAGAGATTCAATATTCAGAAGATTAAACACTTTCACCTTGTTTTGACGCAGCTTCACCAGTCTTAATCAAAATGCACCAACCGACTAAATATAAGAACAAAAGTAATAAAATTCTACAAGTAAAGTATTGAGGGTAATGCTTTAGAAGCTAATTTTTTGTGTGTTGTTGGTCTCTTGTTTGTTTTTTGGGGTTTTTTAAATTATCAGTTTGCAAGTAATAATTACATTGTGTACATTATACACAATGTGCATAAATGATAAGTGCATACAATCTAGCATTTAAATTGTTTCCCATAATAATCATTTGTATACATTTTAAATCATTAAATACTATTAAACTATGCCTATTATTACTTCATCTTTCTAATCCCCTTTGAATATATCTTTTAAAAGAAATCATTTTTGTGTGTGTACCGTCAAATCAGATCTGACTGGTACAGGAGAAGTTTGCCCCTCCTTCTTCAACAGAGCATCTGATGGATTCAAACTGCATACCTCTGGTATTGCAGCACTGCTTCTTGCTTCTAGGCCGCCAGAGCTCCCTCCCATTGCATGTATCTCATTCCTTTACAAACACACCCTCATCTACCCACTGAACTCTGCTAACATAGTGACATGTCCCTGCTCTCTCATTTGGATTTTTATACGCATCTTACTAGTTATCCTTCTGTTTTTACAGAAATGGTCTTAAGCAGAATTTTTCTTATGAGCGTGAATCTCTCCACATACTCGCCAACATTTATTGCTTACCATCCTGTTAGACTCTGCTGCTGCTACCAGAGTAAGATGGTTTCTCATTGTTTTTATTTGTATTTGTCTTATTACCAGTGATTTTGATAATTTCTTCATGTGTCTGTTATCTGAAGGTCTTCCTTTGTGAAAAGTCTTTTCATGTAGTTTGCCCATTTTGTCATTTGGTCCAGAAATTAACCCCTCTACTCATAGTCAATTGATATAGGCAATTAAAACTTATAAAATGGAGGAATACCAACATTTCTCCAATAAATGGTGCTGTGAAAACTGGACATACACCTGCACAAAATTGAAACAGAATCCACATCTCACACTGTACACAAAAATCAACTTACAGTGGGTCAGAATCCTAAAAGTAAAGCCTCATACCATAAGAATCATAAAAGACAAAAATGAGACCAATTTAGAAGTCCTGGTCTATGTTATAAATAGGATTGCAATCATGGTCAGAAGTGCACAACTAGCAGGGGATAAAAATCAGTGAATATGGCCTTCTAAAAATTAAGTCCCTGTGTACATCAAGAATTTTTTCATGACCCAGCTATTCCACTATTTGAAATATAGCCTGAGAATATGAGAACTGGGACACAAACAGAGTTGTACACCAAGGTTCATAACAGCATTATTCACCATCACAGAACAATGGAAATAGCCCAAATGTCAAACCACAAATGAATGAATTGAGAAATGATGGTACATTCACACAATGGAATACTATGCAGCACGCAGGAGCAATGATTTTGTAAATTATTACCTAACCTTGGAGGGATTGGAGAGCCTTTTGCTGAGTGAAGTAACTCAGTCCCACAAGGATAAATATTGTATAACACCATTACTGTAGAATGAGTATAAGGATGCGAGAGGGGTGAGAGAGGCTGGAAGCAGAGGAATGTGGGCGTGCAGGGGGAGGAGAGGATTAATCATCAGGTTATACAATTTGATGAGTGGAGCAGTGAGGGAAATTGAAATAATTGGTTCGAATTTGCATTCAAATTTTGTAAATAAACTAGTTGTTGTTGTTGTTGTTATGTGCCTTCGAGTTGCTTGCGACTCATAGCGACCCTATGTACAACAGCCCTAAACTCTGCTCTGTCTTGTGCCAATCACACTGTCTTTGACACACCCATCCCAATAACCCCAGTCACTGAATCAATCCACCTCATAGAAGGCCTTCCCCTCCTGTGCTGTCCCTCCACCCACCCCAGCATGATGTCTTTCTCCAAGGAACGGTCTCTTCTTACAACATGTCCAAAGTATGTTAGACGGAGCCTAGTAGAAAATAAAACTAGTAGAAAATAAAATTAAAAAGTGTATTTTAAAAAAGTTTTTTCAAAATTAAATAAAAAAGAATTTTTTTTCAATAGGGTGGTGGGAGTGGGGAGGAGAAACACCCTATATAGACTGGGGAAAAAACTATTTGACAATGATATCTCAGACACTTTACAGAATATTACAGGGCCTTGTGCTTATTGTTTTGTTTTTGTTTTTGTTTTTTAACTAATTCTTAGATACAATATCAAAAGCTTGATTGAGCAAGGAAAAAATAAAATAGACATATACATTTTATACGGTTTAAAATGCATTGTTCATCAAAGCACTTTACCAATAAGGTGAAAAGATATATCTACATGTTAAAAAAGGAGAAGCGTGACTATATATCTGAGGAGCTTAATATTCACAATTGGAAAATAGATTCTACAACTTACTGGGAAAAAAAGATGCACAATCCACTGAAAAACCAGACAAGAGATATGAATAGACATTTCATCCAAAAAGAAAAAGAAATGGCCAGAAAGTAAATGAAAAGATGCTAACCTTCTTGAAGGAAAGACACAAGGATGTTTCACTTGTCCTCTACTAAGATGGATATAATCTACAAAGTAAGGAAGGAGGTGAGAGGGAGAGGGAGAGGAGAGGAAG
>NW_006399764.1:19986265-19994935 GCF_000299155.1 Elephantulus edwardii | reverse complement strand
AGAGGGAGAGGGAGGGAGAGGGAGAGTAGAGGAAGAGGGAGAGGGAGAGGGAGAGGGTGAGTGATAAAAATGTATGTGCTGGAGAAGATGTGGAGAATTTAAAATGTGCATCTGTTGTTGGGACAATATTAAAATGGTACTGGCAAAGAGTGAAACAATTTGACACCTATACAGAAAGTTAAAAAATTATTCAATAACCTAGCCATTTCCCTCTTACATATTTGCACTAAAGAATTTAAAGTAGAACCAGATATTTGTACCCAGTATTCATTACAGCACTATTTAAAATAGACAAAAGTTGGAAACAACTTAATTGTCCGTCCATGAGAAACAGCTAAACTAGTAACATGCGCAAGCAGTAAAATATTATTTAGCCATAAAAGAGAAACGTAGCTCTCTTCATTTACAGGTTACAACATAAATGAACCCAGAAAGCATTATGCTGAATAAAATAAGTCAGTTACAAATTAGCACATGTCCTACAATTTCACTTAAATTAAATAATTAACATAGGCAAATGTACAAATAATTCGAGATTTAAATTGCCAAGATCAGTTATTTTTGTTGTGTGCTGTCCGGCTAGATCCAATGGCACACGAGGGATCACTGAGACATTGGTGGATTCGAACTAATGCCTTTAGGATTAGAGTACAGCTTCTTACTACTAAGTCACCAGAGCTTCCTACCAAGGACGGTAGGGATGTGGAAAGAGAGTCTTTGCTTAGGAATGACTTAGTTTCTATTTGATGATAGAAAAATTAGGAAACAGTGAACAGTGATATTTAATAAGTATAATGAATGTAATTAATAACACAAGTGCACATACAAACATGACTAAATGGACATGGAATGTGTATAGAAAAGTATAAACCAGTGTTATTTTGAGATTTTTAAGAAAGTAACTTGCCACTCATGTAACACATGGTAAAAGATCACTTAGGATGTGTTTGGTCCTGTGAATGACATTGTTTTTGTTTACTTTTGTAATCCTAGAAATGGGCGTAATACTTTTCAAAGCATAGGCTCTGAGTAACTATTAAACCTTTTGTAACTATTTCTTGAGCAAATGGCTTAATCGTAGAACTTGAGATTGGACCCTTGAATTTGATTGTCAGTTCTCTCATATAATATTTGTACATATTTGTCCTTAATTTGTCTGATTAGAAGGATCCTTTGACCAATTCAGCAAAGTAGCAGGATACAAGATCAACATACAAAAATCAGTTGGCTTTCTCTACAGTGACAAAAAGAATACAGAGCCAGAACTAACAGAAACAATACCTTTCACAATAGCTAATCACAAGATTAAATACTTGGGAATAAATTTACCCAGAAGTACAAAGGACCTTTTCCAAGAAAATTACAAAACATTACTACAAGAAACAAAAAGAGATCTTGAAAAGTGGAAGAATATCCCTTGCTCATGGATAGGAAGACTCAATGTTGTGAAAATGGCAATACTACCAAAAGCAATTTACACATTTAATGCAATCCCAATACAAATACCAACCCCATTCTTCAACGAGATGGAAAAGGCAATCTCCAATTTCGTATGGAATGGAAAAAAGCCCCGAATAAGCAAAGCACTCCTTAAGAATAGAAGAACGGTAGAAGGTATCTCACTCCCTGATTTCAAATCCTACTACACTGCCATAGTGGTCAAGACAGCATGGTACTGGTACAATGACAGACACATAGATCAATGGAATCGAATTGAGAATCCAGAGATCAACCCATCTATCTATGGTCAACTGATCTTTGACAAGGAGATGAAATCAGTGAAGTGGGGGAACGACAGCCTTTTTAACAAATGGTGTTGGCAAAATTGGAAAAATATCTGCAAAAGACTCAAGCAAGACCCACACCTCACTCCATACACAAAAACCAACTCAAGGTGGATCATAGACCTAGGACTAAAACCAAGGACTACAAACTTCATTACAGAAAAGCTAGGAACAACACTAGAAGTCCTAATCCACAACATAAACAGTCTTCCCAGTATCCTGGAAAAGCTACAACCAGGAGAAGATAACATAGATGAATGGGATCTTCTAAGACTCAAATCCCTATGCACATCCAAAAACTTCTCCAGTAGGGTAAAAAGGGAAGCCACTGACTGGGAAAAAGTATTCGGTAATAACATATCAGATAAGGGACTTATATCCAGAATTTATTAAATACTTGAGCACCACAACAAGATAAAGGTAAATAATCCAATAGAAAAATGGGCACAGGATATGAACAGGCACGTCAACGAAGACAACATTCAGATGGCTAACAAGCACATGAAGAAATGCTCAAAATCCCTAGCCCTAAGAGAGATGCAAATTAAAACAACTATGAGATATCATTTCACTCCAGTCAAAATAGCAAAATTTAACAGAACAGCAAGCAACAAATGCTGGCGAGGTTGTGGAGAAACTGGAACCCTGATTCACTGTTGGTGAGAGTGTAAAATGGTGCAACCCCTGTGGAAAGCAGTATGGCGCTTTCTCAAAAAGTTGCAAATAGAGATACCATTTGACCCAGCAATTCCACTACTGGGAATATACCCTGAAGAGACCATAGCTGACATCCAAGCAGATATATGCACACCCATGTTTATTGCAGCTTTGTTCACAATAGCAAGGAGTTGGAAACAACCTAAGTGCCCATCAACAAACGAATGGCTAGAGAAGCTGTGGTATATTCGCACAATGGAATACTATGCTGCATTAAAAAACAAGGAACTCATGCAATATTATTCAAAATGGTTGACTCTGGAGAACACTATGCTGAGTGAAATATCCCAGTCACAAAAGGACAAATATTACCTGATGCCACTGTTGTAGAATGGGACTGTCCTTGGGGTTGGGGAGAGACTGAGTAAGATGGGTTCAATAATGTATACTGCACTGAAACAGAGGAGGGAGAAAACTGTTTAAAAGAGATATATAACTAGGTATTTCTGTCATCACAGGAGACTAGAGCGAGGGCTACATGGTGGAGGGGACCTGGGGGAGAGTTTGTAAAACAATGAAAGAATCTTTTCTTTTACTTTTCCATAATTTTTGGAATCATGTACTTATAAGTTGTTAGTCAAATTTGTGCCTTCTAGGTTGCAACACCCCCATGATACATCTTCAAGGATATGAACATGTACGGCCAAGCACAATCAATAAGAGTGCATCTAAATTCCAAAATCAATCTCCATAATAGTCTATGTGTTTCCTACTGCCAAAGGGGCCCTTGAGAGTAGTGAGAGAAGATCTTCACCCTGAAACCCACAGCGTCCCTTTTCAGCAGGAAGTAGCTAAGAGAATACGCCGTCCCCTTTTCCTTATGACTCAGGGTGAAGTCTCTCTCAGGGAGGAGTGATAGGGAATGGCAAAGGACACACTGACAAAGAAGATTAATCAGAACTGGCTTTGACAAGCACTGTGGCATTTGGACAAGAACAAACTGGGGAGGAGGGTAGAGAGAATAGTGCAACAATGAATGAATGGAAACCCAAAATCTCTGTACATGTTTATGAAAATTAATAAAATATAATTATAGGAAAAAAGTTATGCTGAAAATAGTAATACTTAGATCCTAACATGCATGCTGATTCTTCAATAAACATTTCATGCAAAAAAAATCAGTCAAAATAATGATTATACAAATATTGATTTTTTTTAACTCATATAACACAAAGCTATTGTGACTGAGTTCAAACAGCCTCATCGCTGGCCCCCATGGCTTTTGGAGGCAGTAAAACATATAGGAAGATATTGCCCATATTTCTCTTGTGAAGCAGATTTGATCTGCCACAGAGGTGCACACTTTGGGTTAATTGCAGAACATCTTATGAAGTATACCACAAGGCTTAATAAAATATTAATTTGCAAATATGTATAGTTCATTTTTACTACCAAAAGCTGTCTCTTCTGAAATATTTTTAAATGTGTAAGGCAAAAATGCTGAAAAATAAAGAGGACAGCAGTGGTTTCAAATTGGAAAACGTAGAGGCAGATAGAATCTAGTTGAAAAGATATTTTCATTAAACACTTTTACCTGTGAGATTCCAGACAGGGAAGAAGCCAGAGCTCTGTGAGAAGTTATGGTACCTCAGGATAATGCAATTTTTGCTAAGAGACTCAGATTGAGAATGTACACAGTCAATGTTTCAAAGGTCATATTTTTCCCAGACATATTTAGAAAAATAAATAATGAAAAGGAAGTAGCATTCCTCCAAATTGTACAAATGTCAGAAAATATAGCCACCCTCCTGAGTGTTATTGTGCCTAGCTGTCTAAGCCAGGCAGAATCATCATTTCTGGTGTCAAAACACACTGAAATAACGCGTAAAGGATTGGAGGGACTCTTTCATATTTCCCGTGATGAATTAGCTCTGCAGTGGTCCCCGTGGTCTGTGTCCTGTTCTCAGCAAAGTCAGGCAAAGTGAAGGATTGTGTGGAGGATGCCAAGAATTAATAACCTCTGGAAAGGATGGTCACTTTTAAGTCATGAGCCAAAGTTATTGCACCAACTCTAAGAGGACTGAGAAGGAACTTCTCCATATAAATATTTATGTGTGTAATTACTTCTTGTTTCCCAACATTGGCATTCAGTGTTTGAGAAGCTGACAGTAAATTGTGTTTTAAAAATAAGTGTAATTCTTTCATTACTAAAGCTATGTCTGTGTTTTACAGGAAATTTAGAATATATAAATAAACAAAAATTGGGTGTCTAAAAGCACCACCAAACCGATAATTTTATTACTGCTACTGCTAATATATATTGTAAAATTTGCTTCTAGATCTATATAGAATACTGAATTTAGCTTAAGGTTTTAGCACTGTTAGAATTGCCACAATGACAGTGGGTTTCAACTGTTTTGTTTGTTTATTAAAGAAGGTACCCTTCTGAGTACTATGCTCATATTGTTGTTATGTGCCGTCACCAAGGAATTGAATCATAGCTGACCCTCCAGTGATTTTCCAGAGATTGAACATGAGAGAAGATAGCTCATCTTTCTCCCATGGATCCGTGGGCGGATTTGAACCAAGTGTCCTTGGGCTGTCCGCGTGACTCCTTGCAACTAGGCCTCAGAGTTCCCTAATTAGGGCATCTGGTTTCCACCAACAGTTTCTGTTATGCATTGTTGTTAGCCACGGTATATGTAGAGCAAAGTTTTAGTAATTTATCCAAGTTTCGAGCTAGTGCATGAACTTGAGATTTGAGTCCAGTACTTCAGCAGTTGGGGCGCTCTGGTGGCATAGTTCCTAGGGTGTTTCACTGCTAATGCACGGTTGCACGTCTCCAGCTCTGTTGTGGGACCATACCACCCACCTTCTTTAGCCATTCACCCTTTCCAGTTTGTTACTATTCTATATAATATGGCAATAAACGTGAGGTCAGCTATGTCAGTTTGAGTTACTACTCTTATTTCTTCGGGATGGTGTTTAGTAGCGAAATTGCTGGTTCTAATGCTTCCTTTTCCAACTCTCTGGGGAAGCAGCAAACTGCTTACTATGGTGGTTGCACCAGTTTACATTTGATCGACACTGTATGAGCGTTCTACCCTCTCTGCATTCTCACCAGTGTTTGTGTGTTATCTTATTAACACTGCTGTGTTTGCTGTGGTGAGATCAGAGCTCATCGCTGGCCTGTTTGTCTCTCTCCTGTGGCCTAGCCTGTAGGGTGCTGCACTGTTAAACTGAAGACAGTGCCTCCCCGATGGTTCAAACCCACCAGCAACTCTGGAGGAGAAAGACGCCACCACAGAGTCCTGAATGACCAATGTCATTGTTGGTGTGTGTTGTCGATTTGGAATCGATGTTGTAGATTTCGAATGAACCTACAGCTACAAACCTACAGTGTGTTTTTCAGAGGCAGTTTTTCACACAGGAAGAGAATGCCTATCTTTCTCCCACAGAGCAGCTGGTGGATTCGAATTGTGTACCTTTACACTGAGAGTGCAATTCTTTCCCATTAAGCCACTGAGCGTGGTATGATACAACATTGAGAGTGTCTGGTGACCTCATGTGAAGGGAGTTTTGCTGAAAACCCCAAAGTGGCACCTCTTGGGAAGTTTTACTTCAGCAGCGGCTCTGCAGGAGGAAGGTGGGCAATCCCTGTTCGTGTAATTTCCAGCCTCTGGAAACTTACTGAACATGAGCTACTAATTGGTTCTGACTCCGAGGCAATGGATCTGAGTTTATGCTGCCTCATGGGCCAATTTGTCAATGGAAATATTAAAAAATTCAGTGGGAGCTTATATGTAATTTGTAAGGACATTACCATTAAAGAAGAGAAGAAGAAGAAACAATTATATCTGAGGTATCTTGCCCATTTGAGATGAAATTTCCTAACGATATGAAATCCTCCTGCAAAGGCTGTAAAATGAATACTAAGCACTTGTACGTTTCCAGCTTGGAGAAGGAAGTTCTTTGGGGTTTTCAAGTTGTTGGGAGATTGTCAGTTGATGTATTGCTTTAATCATGTTGTTGTTTTAATCAATGCACACATGTGCTCAGAGAGATCTGACGAGCGTAATATAATGAACGCCAAAAATAACAAGCAAGAAAACCTCTGGGCCCTTTCCAATTCCAAAACATAATGTAATCTCGGAACCAAATGAAAGTGTCCCTGGTCCAATTTGTTCAAGGGAACGTGATCAATTTATCGCCTCCCAAAGAGAAATAAAGAGAAGGAAAATATAAAGGCTGTTGAAGACTCAAATATATTCAGAGATGCTTTGAACACGTCAAATAAATGTCACTTTCACCTGAGGAAAAGGACTGCAGGAATAAATGTTTCAGAAATGCACAGCAGGGTCTGTAGTTGGTGTTCTAAAGAAAAAGAAAATGTGTTTGGGCCTTGGGAAGTGAATAAAGCATAATGGTACCTAGAGTTTTTCAAGCATTCAAATGACACAGGTAATTATTCTAATGGTTACAGCCACTGAGTACTAGTTGTTGTTGTTGTTGTTGTTAGGTGTCACTGTGTCTATTCTGACACATTTACGATTGTTTGCAGAGCAGAAGGAAATCTGGTGAAGTCTTGTAAGGTTCTCAGTGACCACTGTTTCTGTTCCAATATGGTAGTGACTGTGTATTTTGAGTGCCTTCCAACCTCAGAGGTTTATTTTATGGTACCATCTTGGCCAAACTTCAACTGCTACTCAGAGGTTTTTGACAGCCTATTATTTCAGAAGTGAAAAAGGCCAGTTCTGCTCCTTAGTCAGTCTTAATCTTAAAACTCTACTGACGGCAGTCCATCATAGGGGATCCAGGTAGTATTTTAAAATTCTGTGGCATAGCTTCCATGATCATGGCATCTCACAAGCCCCCACAGGAGAGCAAAGGCATAGATTCTTCTTTGGTCATCCTTGTTCATTGTGCAACTTTCCCAAAACTGTGAAGCAACTGAAAATACCATAGTTTTATTCACATGTATCTTGGCTTTTAAATTGAGAACCTTACCCTTTGGAGAGGTCTTTGACAGTAGATATTTACAAAGCAACATGTCTTTTGACTTCTTGACAAGTGCTACCAAAACAAGTGTTGACTGTAGATCCAAATAAATGAAATCATTGGCAACTCCAATCTTTTCTGCATCTATTGTGATATTGCAAATTGGTTCAGTGGTGATAACTTTTGTTTCCTTGATGTTGGGATGTAATCCATGTTCAAGATCTTTTCTCTTCTTTGGCATTTAAGCCTTCTTCACTTTCTGCAATCAAAGCTTTGTCATTTGCAAAAGACTATAGATTGTGTGTGTGTGTGTGTGTGTGTGTGTGTGTGTGTGTACAAACATGGGTGCAATAGTTCGTAATGTTTACAGGAAATAATAGCTCAAAATAATTTGAGCTCATAGAGAGCCATTATTTAAACAAAGTATTTGCCTGAAGATGAAATTCAGTGACAGTGATTAGAGTTATAAGAACAAACATTTGGAAATAAGAACACTGTCTTTTCTTTATCTTTTTTTTTTCTTTTCTTTCCTGCTCATGCATTCTGTTGAAAATTAAAACCAGGGTATAATTTTCTCATGAAAGTTGCTTCTTTACATCAGTCTGATCTTTTAACAATTTCTATATTGACAATTAAATTTTTTCCTCAAGGGACTCTATATCTGTTCTAATTTTATTGCACCAGGTTACTTGATGTTTGGCTTTAGAGTTTTAGTTTTATATTACAGTAAAATTCAACAAGAACAACATTATATACCTTATTTAATAACATGTTGCATAACAAACATTACCCAGTTAATCTGATATTTTTTTGTAAATGATATGGATAAGTGAGAAAAGATGTTTCTCAGTTCTGACAGTTGTGCTTAACTGTTGGTTTATGAAGAGATGACTTGGCCTGTAATTCAGATACCTTTAGTAAGAGAAATGATCTATGCCAAGTGCCAGTCATTTGGTATAATGAGAATTCAATTTTAATATAGTTTTTAAATACATAAATATTAAATATAAGATTATTTTTCTATAATCATGTGGATTAAATTGATAAAACATACTGTTGTTGTTGTTGTTATGTGCCGTCGAGTTGTTGTTGTTGTTGTTATGTGCCGTCGAGTCGTTTCCGACTCATAGCGACCCTGTGCACAACAGCCCTAAACCATGCTCTATCCTGCGCCAACCGCACCGCCTCTGACACACCCATCCCGATTACCCCAGTCACCAAATCAATCCAT
>NW_006399764.1:19978198-19985005 GCF_000299155.1 Elephantulus edwardii | reverse complement strand
TTATTTTTTGCTATTTCCTTCAAAGCAGCTTGAACTTCTTCCTTCATCACCATAGGCTCTTGCTCATATGTTATTTCTTTAAATTCCTCTGTATTTGCCAATTTCTTTCTATATAATGACTCCGTATATTCCTTCCATCTTCTTTTAATACTACAATACAAAATTTTATTTGTAAACATTGATGCCCAGGGTGTCTTGTCTGTTCATTATTATGTTATGTTTTCATTAAAACACCAAAGTCCATTACCTCAAAGTGATTCCAATGCATGGCAACCCTCCACCAGATTTCTGAAGCTGTAAATATTTACAAGAAGAAACTCCTTCAGGTTTCTCCTGCAGAGTAGCTGGTGGCATCATCTACCCTTTGCTTAGCAGCACTTTGCATAAGACACCAGTCATTAGCATTCTTATCAAACTTTAGTAGTATATATATATGCTCTCTCTGGTGTATGTGTTCTCATGGTTGGACTTTTGTTCTCTCCCTGTAAGTTAATACTAGTAAAAAACAATCATACAGGTGAATAGTTGCATTTGTTTCAGATAAAAGCCAGTGCTTTTTTTTTTTTACAAAATTGGCTGGAAAAAATATTAAGTATCTCATGCAGCACTGAAAAGACAGAATGCAGGAAAGGCTTACATAACTTCAGGTCCCTGAAGAAGAGTGAAAAATACCTGAAGATCCTGAGGTGGATTTACCCACCTACAACCACACCGGGACCAATTATACAGATTGAGGATGGCTGGACAGAATCAACAATGAGTTCAGGAACCCTTGAGAGAGAATCGAAGATTAGATCAATACAATTCTGGCAAAAATGAAAAAAGAGGTAATTAATACAGGAAACCAACCAATAAATTAAGCAATCGTGTTAAAGGAATGGTAGAGGATTTTTGAGGCTGTAATATTTCCTCTTTAATCACACAGAACATTTTAGGATAGCCTGCATTGTTTTTCATAAATAAACAGCTTGCTTACTTAATTTACTGGTCCCATTCACACACAAAAAAAAGAATGAAAATTCTTAGGAGACCTTCAAGCAGCCAACAAATAGATAAGAAGTTGCTCATGGTAGTTAACCACTAGAAAGATATAAACAAAACAGTGAAAAACAACAGCAATGAGAAGAGGGGGAAAGCTCAGATTACCCCTGAAGGTGAAAAACATTAACTAGAGAGTGGAAAATGGTATTCAACTACCAGTACCCAGAGCCCTAATAGGGATCATATAAAAGAACCTGGACAAAGGGGGAGAAAAATATAAAATAAAATTCAAAATCATAAAAAGGACCAGAGCTAGTGGTCTGATAGAAGTTTGTGGAATTATTAGTACTATTGACATTATTGGGAGGAAGAAAGTCCAAGCATTGAGGACTCTCCTTCATAGGGTTGCTATGAGTCACCTGTGACTCGATGGAACTTAACAACAATAACACCAACACAGAGTGAGAGATCAGCTGGCCCAGTGGACAGAAAGCGATGCTACCAAGCCAAAAGTGGGTGACTTTTAATCCGCGGCCCTCAGGACTGTCTTTCACTGTTTTTTGTTCAGACATTCCTCTAGGTCATATAGCCCTGGTGTACAAGTTGCTGTACAGCGGTCACTTGTGGTTGCTGTGAGGCTGAACACTGTGACACTGATGTGTCAAATGCGTTAATGGTTGGTCACCCAATGCGGACAGAGTGGGGTGGAGCTCCGTGATTAAAACAAGCTCCAAGAACTCATTGCCTTATTTGGAAATAACTCATAGCTGACCCACCAACAAATTTCTAAGGCTGTAAATCACACTGGAGCAGATTGTTAATCTTTCTCCCTCAGAACCATCAGTGGATTAGAACCACTGGAGAGTTGTGGCCTTTGAGTAAACAGCACAACTTCCTAAGTGCCATCCTCGTGGCATCCACTTCCATCATAGCTTGCCTTTGGAAACCCTATGAACCTGGAGAGAGGATGAAAGACATCCAAGCGTCGAGGACTCTCCTTCATAGGGTAGCTGAGTTGCCTGTGACTGACTTGATGGCACTTAACAACAACATTGACATTATTGTGCTCTATTGTACATAGGGTTTTTGAAGGCCTGTTATTTCGGAAGTGGATGGCCAATCATTTTTCATTGTCTGTCTTAATTTGTACTGAATCCATTCATTAACTCCTGGGGAGCTTTCATGGCTTAGTGGTTAGGGATTACACTGTTAACTAAAAGTATTCAGTTCTCATCCACCAGCTACTCTATAGAGAAAAGACGAGCTAGCTCCTCCCTAGCAATTACTGCCTTCTCGGTAAACTTGCTGGAGGGTCAACTGTTGGTTGATTCCGATCTGACTTCATGGAATTCAACAACATTAAATCTTGGCACTTAGGAAGTTGTGCTGTTTACTCAAAGGCCACAACTCTCCAGTGGTTCTAATCCACAGATGGTTCTGAGGGAGAAAGATTAACAATCTGCTCTAGTGTGATTTACAGACTTAGAAATTTGTTGGTGGGTCAGCTATGAGTTATTTCCAAATAAGGCAATGAGTTCTTGGAGACCCTCTCTCTATCAATCAACAGAGAGACCTAGAAAGTAAATGAAAGCATCATAGAGAAACAGTCAACCACATGAGGAAAAAACAGTCCATTTTTTTTAAAAAAAGAAAATAAAGCTTGGAGGGTGGGAATAGGGGAGAAAGATGGCAGAGTAGAAATGGGAAACACAAGCAAGAAGGAGGAAGAGTGCTGTTACACTGGGGGAAAACAAAACAGAACATGGAAATATTAACATGAATTAGTAAAGGTGTTAACAAACAATAGCCACAAGGAAAAAGGGAAAATCAAGACAGGATGAAGAAGTGTGTGGCAATCACCAAAGCCAGCAGCAGACCGACTGCCAGCAAGCTGATGCTGACTCGTGGGCCGCTCTCCGTGCGTTTATGAGGCTGTAAATCTTAACAGGAAACTGCCTCATCTTTATCCAGAGGAGCAGCAGGTGAGTTCCGACTGCAGACCCGTCAGACAGATCAGCCATTTATTATGCCAGGGTTTCCAGTATGTCAGTCGCAAGTCAACATCAAGAATGTCTAATATTACATCCCCATAATTTTATTGACAGCTCTGGAGGCCTAGTGCTAAGGAGTTGCTCTGCCAATCCAAAGCCACACAGTTCTAATCCACCAGCTGCTCCATGGGAGAAAGATGGGAAGTCTCCTCCTACGTAAATAACTGCCTCAGAAAACCCTCTAGGGGGTCAGCTATGGGTCAGTTCTAACTCAACCATATACAACAACAACAGCGATCCTACAGGCAACATTTTTAATGCAATCACAAAGTAGAATGAACAATAACTTAAAAATGATATTGACAATAACAAGGAGGTTATATAAGAAACCATTTTTAATTAGTAGGAAAGCTTTAATTACTATTGTTATTGTGTACCACAGAGTTGGAATCTACCCATAGCTGACCCTTCAGCAGGTTTTCAAAAGCAGTTAATCACATGGGAAGATATTGCCCATCCTCTTCCACGGAGCAGTTGGTGACCTTGAACTACATGCCTTTAGGATTATAGCACAGCTTCTTACCACAAGGCTACCAGAGCTCCAATTAAATATTAGATAGTAAAAATGTTGTAATATGAGAGATTTGTGAAACATACAGTTAATTCTAAAATGTTACATATAAATAAATACTGTTTTATTGGAAATCATATATAAAATTTTGAAAATGCCCAACTAGGTATTCCATACAGCTTGGGAACACTTTACATAGTCCTGTGTCTTTGTGTGGTTCTCATTACATAGCAATGTACTGTTTGTTCAGGTAATTGTCAACAAAAGAGAACAAGCCTCCCTAGGCATGGATTACTGAAACATTCAGAGCCAACCGTTAAAATGTACATTTTGTCAACTGTTAAAACATACATATTCTTAGTCCTTCTCCAAATCATTACTGCTTCATATAAATCAGCTTAAGCATAACCAATATCATTTAAGCATAAAAGTTAAAATATTTATATAGCATAATAATCATGAGTGTATACGTTACTAATATATCGCAAGTAGAATTTTGAACTTAAAAGTTTTCTTCACATACAAGTGATTTATGTGAATAGTGAATTTATTGTTGCATTTCTTTTCTATTACTGTGTAATGAGTTTTAACTGCAATCTTAGAAACTTGAAAAAAAAAACCAACCCACCCCTCTATTATCTTAAAGCATATTCATCCTAGATACCCAGGAATGGTCACTTAGGTTCTCTGTTCAGGGTCTAACAAAACTGAAATCAAAGAGTGGGCATTGTCATCTGAGAGTTTGGTTAGAGAAGGATCCTTCTCCTAATTGTCTCAGATTGTTGGCAATATCCACTTCCTTATGGCTATAGATGTTATTTCTCTGTTTCTCCAAATATAGCAATAAATAGTGCCAGTTTCTGCTGCTTCCAGTTACTAACTTCACAGGAGGACTGCTTCTGCTTCTTCTTTTAAAGGTACCTTATGGTCACGTCCCCCTCTGCTGTCATTTTGTGGTTTTGTGGTGGCTTACATATTGTGGTAATCCTGGAAGCTACATTACCGATATTTAAAAACTGAAAAGTGTCGCCAATGGTAGACTGACTTTAGTGGAGGTTCCAGATGAGTACAGACTTGGAAGCACAATAGGCAAACCCTCTTATGAACTAACTGGCCACTGAAAACCTTACAGATGTTGTCACTGGGTGGCTTTGAGATGACTCTTCACAACAGATGAAAACCGTGCCTGATTCTCTACCATATACACAATCTCTGTCATGTTCAAGCTCTTTGTGGTGGTCACATGTCCATCCACAGCTTTGAAAGTCTTCCTCTTTTTCTTCTTTCCAAGCATTATGTACTTATCCAGGGACCGATCCCTTCTGACAACATGCCCAAAGAACGTGAGATAAAGTCTTATTATCTTTGTATCTCAGAAGTTCTCGGGCTATACTTCTCCTAAGACACATGTGTTTGTTCTTTCAGCAAGTCAACACTCTATCAACACAGTTCAAACACAACAATTCTTCTTTGGTCTTCTTTATTCACCAACTTTCAGATGGACATGAAGAAATTGAAAATGCCATGATTTGGATCAAGTGTACTTTAGTCTTTAACTGATGTCCTTGCTCTTTAGGACTTTATAGAAATTCTTGGCAGGGGCTTTTCCTAAAGTAATAATTTTTAATTTTTTTTACTGTTGTTTCCATGGGTATTGCAGTCTGAAATGTGTCAAACATTCAATTAAGATGCCTTGGTAATCAATGGTGTTTGGGCACACACACAAAAATATTTGTGGCTATTATAAAGAAAAGTGATCCAACAGAATGAAAATTTTACCAAACAGTGAAACACACAAGTAAAATTTTCCAGAATATTATTGAAAAATGGCTGGAGTGGTACATTGACAGGGACCTCCTAGGAATTCAAATTGGATTCAGAAGAGGCCAAGAAATAAAGAGATAATATTGTTGATGTCCAATAGATCTTGTCAGAAAGCAGGACACCAGAAAGATGTTTACTTGTATATTATTGACTATGCAAAGGCATGTTGCTATTGGATTATAATAAATTAGGGATAACATTGGAAAAAAAAATGGATATTTCAGTACTCTTCATTTTACCCATGCAGAATAATTTGTTTAAACAGAAAAAGAGAGTATTGTATGGTCAGAAAAGATGTGAGACATGATTACACCCTTCCACCATCCCTATTCAATGTGTATGCTGAGTAAAGAATCCAAGGGAATGGATCATAAGATGAAATATATGGCATAACAATTGGAAGAACATGCATCAACATGCAGATGACACAGCACACTGAAAGTGAGGAAGGCCTGAATTACTTACTAAGAGAATCAGAGACTAAAAACTTCAGTACAGATTAGACTTCAATACAAAGAAAATAATAAAAACTCCTCATGACAAGACCAATAAATGCTATCACAATGAATGGATAAAACATTGACGTTTTCAAGGATTCAATTTTATTTGTTTCTTCAATTAACACTCAAAGAAGTGAGCGGTCAAGAAATCTGATGACTTATTGCATTGGGTCAATCTGCTTCCAAAGACCTCTGTATTGTTCTAAAGAGAAAAACCATCCATTTAAAGACCAAAATGCACATGATAGAAGCCATAGTATTTGAAATGTATTCATATACCTGTGGTACACATTTGAAACAATGAATATAGAAGACTGAGCAATTGATGCCATTGAATTATGATTCTGACAAAGAATATTGGTTCTACCCATTGACCAACAAAAGAACAAACATCAGTCTTGGAAGAAGTGCACCCAGAGTGCTCTTTAGAAGCAAGGGTTATTATATTTCTAATATAGTTTTGCAGTTGTACTAGGAGAGGCCTGTCCATGAGAAAAGAAATAATGTTAAGAAGAGTGGAGAGTCAATGAGAAAGATAAAATGACCCTCAACAAAAAAGATTGACACAGTAACTAAAATAGTGGAGATTGTAAGAGTTACACGTGCTCAGGCAAATTTTCATTGTTTTACTTAGGATGTTTATGAATAGGAACCATCTCAAAGACATCTAATAACAAAGTGACTTGGAACTCATAATGTAGGTATTATTTCCATAACCTATCATGCTGTTATTTATGAATTTTGAGAAACGATAATAGTTATAGATAGGCTTCAAGTCTTTTGTTCATAAGGTCGTTATGAGTCATTCTCGACTTGATGGCAGTAAATAACAACATCAGCATGCTGTTATGATATGCTCACTTTATATACAATACAAATATAAATATTATACGGCTTTACCCTCTTAAGTTTTAATACACTTGTTGTTGTTGTTGTTGTT
>NW_006399764.1:19973375-19978088 GCF_000299155.1 Elephantulus edwardii | reverse complement strand
CTCCTGCGCTGTCCCTCTACTCTACCCAGCATGCTGTCCCTCTCCAAAGACCTGTCTCTCCTTGCAACATGTACAAAGTATGTCAGATGAAGCCCCAGAATCTTTGCCTCTAAGGAGTAGCCTGGTTTAACCCTCTCTAGGATGAATCTGTTAATACACTTAGTAACTAAGAGTTAATATACTTAGTATCTTAAATATATGTTCATTATACAGTTACCTTTACAATTAATACATTTTAATGCTAATTTTTTTCAATCCTCAAACAGTATAAAACTTTAAGGAAAGAAACATGGTATGTGACCTAGTGTTTCTTAATAGGCATCATTTGTTTCCTAACAGTTGGCGAATTTATTTGTAATTCAGGTTCTTTATGTATTTTTTCTTTTTTTTTAAATTTTGTTAGGGTTTAGTTGGTTGTAATACAGATCTAACCTAATTATAGACATAGGCTATCTTTTTAAACCACTGTTAAGTATATCAAAGTGCTCAATGAAATCTCTTTAATCTAGGTCAGACCTCAAAACAATCTTACCCCTCTATGACCTTTATTACTTTCTCTGTTCACAAATTCTTGGTACTTTCTATTTTTCCAATAAATAGTCCTTTCCCTACTACAAAATTTTCAGCTTAGTGTATACCCTCTTCACATATTAACATGGTTAGGTTCCAGAAAACAGATCATTATGTCAATATTCATCTTAAGTAAAAATGGAGTATAGCCATATCTAATCACAAAAATGGAACATTACTACATCATTACATAATTACCAAATTTTATCATTATGTACCTGTGAAATTACATAATTGTGTAACAAACTACTGAGAATAATGGCCTCTTCAAACTGACTCATAGCCTCTACAATCAAAGCCTGTATTCCTCTCCTCTCACATATCAGAGATAGTTACTGTCAGGCATCCATCCTTAATGTGCAAAATAGTATCTTTTTTACTTTTATTGTAAATATAATATGTTGGGAGCTAAGTTAGCCAGTAATGGAGAACTAATTCAGTCAGGGATTTCAGAAGTTGACTGTGTACGTTTATGGAGCACCTTCTCTGCACAGCTGTTCTTTAACTGGAGCGGTAGTGCAGTTTGATACCACTACATACATCACACACACAACAGAATTACACCCTTCTTCTGCGTTCTGGGCCATCTACACAATCTCTGCTGTGCTTAAGAACATGGTTACAGTCACCGTTGACTATTCATATCCCTGTATTTTGCTAATCTTCCACTTTTCCAAGCCTAATGTTTTTTCCCGGTATTGAACCCTTCTGATAATATGTCCTAAGTATGTGGACAAGAAGTCTTTCCAACCTTGCTTCTAAGGTGCACTGGGACCGGCTTAACTGCTCTCAAGAGAAATTTTGTTGTGGTTGCTCTTTTGGAAATCTATGGTACAGTCAATAGTCTTGGTCAACATCATCTTGATATTTCTTGTTTCTTTTTTTTTTTTTTATTTCTTGTTTCTTGTCCAAATTGAAAATACCATGGCTTGGGTTAATCTATATAGTGGTATTGCTGCCCTGAGAACTTTAAAGAGGTTTTGGGCAAGAGATTTACTCAACATCACTTGAATTTTTGAGTACTGTTTCCATGAGTTGTTGAATGTGGATCCAACTAAAATGAATCTTTTGACAACTTCCATATATTCTCCATTTACAATGTTGTCCATTGGTGTATTTGTGAAAATATTTGTTTTCTTTCCATTAAAGGAAAATCCATACTTAAAGCTATAGTCTTTGAATTTCTCCAAAACATGCTTCAGATTTTCATTTTTGAAAAGATTATGCCGCCTAAATATCATAGACTCATGATTAATCCTGATGCCTCATTTACCTTTGTATTGTCATTGTTGTTGTTTCTGCTGTGTATTGACAAGTCAGAACTGACTTGTAGCTGACCCTCCAGCAAGTGTTTAGAGGTAGCCAATTTTCTGGGAAAATATAATCTATCTTTCTTTCTCCATACAGCAACTGGTGGATTCAAACCACAAGCCTTTGGGCTAGCAGCACAGCCCCTTACTACTAGTCCACCAGAGCTCTACATGAATAGACTCAACAACACATAACTACAATAGTATGAAAATATTTATTTTAGAGTCCACTGTCTGTTACCTCTAATGTTTAGTATAAATTACAAATTCTCATTGTTATATACTGTCAAGTTAATTATATCTGATAAAAACACTATGAACAAGTAATCTGAAACAACCTTACAATCTCTGCCATACTCAATCAAGTCAGCTGGATCTTCCTTTCTTTTACCAACCCTCCTCTTTTCCTAGCATGATATCTCTCTCTACAGACTAGTTCCTCCTGGTAATCATGCCCAAAGTATGAATGGAATTTCACCATCCTTGCATTAAAGGGACAATCTGGTTGTACTTCCTTCAAGACAAATTTATTTTTTTCTCTTAGCATCCCCTCTAGTCCACGGGATATTCAATAATTTTCACCAACACCAGGATTCGAAGGCACCAATTCTTCTTTAATCTTCTTTATTCATTGTCAAACTTTAAGATGCATACAAAACAGCTGAAAATATTAAGGCTTGAATCAGGACCACCTTAGTCTATAAATCAACATTCTTAGAACTTTGGAGAGTTTCTTGACAGTAGATTTTCCTAATAAAACATGTCTTCTGATTTCTTGACTGCTGTTACCCAGGGTGTTGACTGTGAATCCAAGAAACATGAAATCATTGACAACTTCATATTGCTTATAGGTTCAGAAGTGAAGATTTATATTTTCTTCATATTGAGGTCACAACTTATATTGAAAACTTTAGTTTTTGATCTTCTGCATTAAGTGTTACAAGTCTTTTTCACTTTCTGTAAGAAAGATTGTGTCATCAGTATAATGCAATTTGTTGATGGGACTTCCTCAAGTCCTGATGTCCCTGATGCGTCTAGTTCATTTAGTCTAGTTTCTCAAATAATTTGTTCAGCATATATATTGGAAAAGAAATATATCTATATCTATATCTATCTATCTATCTATCTATCTATCTATCTATCTATCTATCTATCTATCTATCTATCTATCATCTATCTTGCAATCAGTTAACCAGGCAGCTGTCCTCCAAATTTCCTGGCATAGACTGGTGAGAACATCCAGAGTTATATCTGTTAGTTGAAACATGTCAGTTGGCATGTCATGGATTCCTGGGCCTTAATTTATTTTGCATGTGTCATCAGTGCAGCTTGAACTTCATCCTTTATTACCATTGGTTTTTGTTTATATGGAAGTGGTTGTTGTTGTTGTTGTTATGTGCCATCAAGTCACTTGCAACTCACAGCAAACTGATATACTGCAGCTCTGAAGCTTGCCCTGTCCTGAGCCAGTCTCACTAACTCTGATACACCGACCCCCATTGCCACAGTTACTGTATCAAACCATCTCATCTGGGATCCTCCATTCCTGCACTGTCCCTCCACCCTTCCAAGCGTGATGTCCTGTCCAAGGGCTGGTTCCCCCTGGCAATGTGCCAAAAGTATGTGAGATGGAACTTCAAAATCTTAACCGTCAAGGAGAAACTTGTTTTTCCCCTTTCCAAGACAGATCTATTCATTTTGGGTTTTGGTTTTATGGGGTTTTCTTTCTTTTTTGCACCTACCCCCCCGCAGTAAATGGTAATTCAAGACTCTTCTTCACCACCACTGTTCAAAGCATTGATTCTTCCATCATCCAGGATCATTGTACAGCACTTTGATGCACAGCAAGTGAAAACCATAGCATGGAAAATGCACACCTTAGTCTCTAGACTGGTATCATGCTTTTCAGTACTCTGGAGAAGTCCCAATGACAGATTTTCCCAATGCATTTTGTCTTTTGAATTTCTGGCTGCTGGTGTCAAGAGTGTTGATTGTGGAGCTGAGCAATCTGTAACTACTAACAACCTCAATGTCTTCTCCATCCATCACTGTGCTACCAGTTGGCCTAGTGGTGAGAATCTTTGTCTTCTTGATGTTGAGCCTAAATCCATGTTGAAGACTACAGTCTTGACATTCTGCAGCAAGCGCTTCAGGTCCTCCTCACTTTCAGCAATCAAAGTTAAATCATCTGCATAATGTAGGTTGTTAATGAGCTCATTCCTGATGCCACATTCCTCTTCTTAAGGCCCTACTTCCTAAATGATCTGTTCTGCATATAGATTGAAAAGATATGGAGATAGATGGGATGCATCCATGACACACATATTTTCTGATTTTGAACCATGCAGTGTTTCCTTAGTATGTTCTGAGGACTGCTTCCTGGTCCAAGTATGTTATTGTTGTTGTTGTTATGTGCCGTCGAGTCACTAGCGACTCATAGTGACCCTATGTACAACAGCCCTAAACTCTGCTCTGTCCTGTGCCAGTCGCACTGTCTCTGACACTCTAATCCCTATTACCCCATTCACTGAATCAGTCCACCTCATAGAGGGCCTTCCTCTCCTGAGCTGTCCCTCCACCCTCCCAAGTATGATGTCCATCTCCAAGGACCGGTCTCTCCTCACAACATGTCCAAAGTATGTTAAACGGAGCCTTAGAATCCTCCAAGGAGCCACCCGGTTTTACCCTTTCCAGGATGAATCTGTTTGTTTTCCTATCAGTCCATGGTACTCACAATACTCTTCTCCAGCACCACAGCTCAAAGGCATCAATTCTCCTTCTATCCTCCTTGGTCATTGTCCAACTCTCTGATGCATAACAAGTGATTGTGAAG
>NW_006399764.1:19954754-19973275 GCF_000299155.1 Elephantulus edwardii | reverse complement strand
TATAGATATATATATAGAAAAGAAATACAGTCCTACCTTACATTTTCCTGATTTCAAAACTTATAGTGTTCCTTCTTCAGTTGGGACAGAATCTTCTTGTTCTATCTTTAGGTTACTCAAGAGCAGCATAATTATGTGTTCTGGGGTTCCTATTCTTCTCAATGTTTTCTCAATGTCAGAATTCTTCTCAATGTCATAATTGTTTATGATCCACAAAGTAAAATTCATTTGCATAATCAATAAAACACAAACCTCTTTCTAGTATCCTCAACTTTCAGTCAAGATCCATCTAATATCAGCAATGATATTCCTCTTACAATGGCCTCTTCTAAATCCAGCTTGAATTTTTGTCAGTTTCCTTTCAATGAACTGTTCCAACAGGTAGGTTAGTAGGTTTTTGTTGTTGTTGTTTAATAATCTTCATCAAGGCAGTTGGCCAGGTAACTGTGTTTCCTATTTGTGGGCAGAGACAGAGACAATTAGACACATTCAGGGATGCATCTGTTCACCTGAAAACATCAAATAGTATTTGATCAATTACAGGCACCTTATTTTTTACCAATACTTTCAATCCAGCTTTGACTTCTTCTTTCAGTATTATTTGTTCTTGATCATAAATAACTGCCTGAAATGGTTCAGTATCCATCAATTCTTTTTGGTACAGTGACTCTGTGTCTCCCCCACCCCCTGCATCTTTTTTTGGTATTTCCTGCATCATTCAAGATTTTTCCTATGAAATTCTTCAGTGTTGTATCTCAAGGATTAAATTTGTTTTTCAGTTCTTTTTGTTTGATAAGCATCTGGTATGTTCTTTACTTTCGGTGTTCTAACTCTAGTTCTTTGCAAAGTCTATGAACATATTTTTGTTTTGGTTATTTTTGTCTTCCTAAGGTTCTCTTTTAAATCTCTGTTTAAGTCTCTTATCACAATCCTTACCCTTGTTTTAGCTTCTTTTAGTTCCACTGCAAGATATAGAGTCTCTTCTGACATTGATTTTGTCTTTTTTTAATCTTCTTCTTCTTCTTTGGTTTATGCTTTCTTCATGAATGATGTCCTTTATGTCATTCCACAACTCTTCTAGCATTCAGACATTAGTGTTCAGTGCATCAAATCTATTGTTAAGATATTTTTTAGATTCCTCTGATATAAACTTAAAGCCGTATTTTGATCCTTGTGGACTTCTTCAAATTTTCCTCAAATTCAATCTGTATTTGCATACATGTAGTTGTCATATGCAAGGCTGGTTTTGACTTCTAAGATTGAGCTTCTCCAATATCTCTTTTGACAGACGCAGTCAATGTGATTCCATAGCGATAGTCAATCTGAATCCTGTGTAGGATTTCTATCTGAGAGAAATTCTACAAAAAATTGCAGTCTGAAATTGATTGAACATGCAATCAAGATACATTAATAGTAGTTATTAGACTGTAAATATTGCAACAAAGAAGAAATGATAGATGGAAAATATAGCCTTTGTGACAGAAATGAGTGTGAAGAACACATGATATAAATTTTTACAAGTGATAGCAAAGACCATGGCCTGTATCAGATGCAGCTTAATCTCCACAGAGACACCATTGCTCTTCAGTACTTTGGAGAGGCCCCTAACAGCAGACTTTCCCATGGCAATGCGCTCTTTAATTTCCTGGCTAATGGTGCCAAGAGTGTTCACTGTGGAGCCAAGCAAACTAAATCTGTGAACAATCTCAATCTCTTCACCATCTATCCTGATGCTGCCAATTGGTCCAGTGGTGAGAATCTTTGTCTTCTTGAAGTTAAAAGAGATCATGAATCTTGTATTTATCTAGAAAGCATAGATTCAATATTTATAACTGAAATAGTTAATTTTCATATATATCTTAAAGAATTAAAAAATTTTAGCAAGTTAGAAAGATAAATATCTAGGGAAAACTATATAGATTTCATAATATGTAAAGACTTAAAAATGTGTCTTCATGGTGTTCTGGCAAAATACTTATAAATTTGCTGTGATTAATTGTATTGTTATTGTTATTATATGCCTATTGTGTTACCTGCGACTCATAGTTACCCTGTGTGGAAGAGTCTGAAGCATGCCCTATCCTGAGCCAGTCACAGTGACTCCAACACACTTACCCTTATTACCCCAGTTATATCTCATCTGGGGTCTTCTGATTGTTCCTCCGCCCTTCCAAGCATGATGTCCTTCTCCAAGGACCGGTACCATGTGTCAAATGTATGTGAGACGGAGCTTCAAAATCCTGGCCTCTAAGGTGAAAAATGCCTTAACCTTCTCCAAGAAGACCTGTTTATTCTCTTTGCAGCCCATGTTATTACTGTTATTACTACATTATTACTCTAGGAATCATGACCTGTGTTTGATAATTGGAGTATTGTGATATGAGGAAGAGCTGTTTTACAAGACCTCAAATTAAGAAATTTCATTTAACACACTGTCATCAAATAGACATTGATTGATTGATAATATCTATTCTTCATTTGGTTTCCTATGTTGTAAATCTCTATGGAAGGAGGTTCCCTAACTTCTCCTGGTGGAAAAGGGGGTGGATTCCACCCATTGACGTTTGGTTAGCAACACAAAGCATACTACACTATGCCACCAAACCTCTTTAGAAAAGAATATTGAAGCCAGAGTTCTCCAAAGTTGTATTTATTATTGGGGTAAGGTTTTGCAACTTTCCTTTTTTTTTTTAACTACTTTTTGCCATTTTGCCATTTTGTGCCTGAGTCTATGGAGAGAATAACAAAAGAGTACAAAACTCTGTAGTTCCAAAAAAGAATGTCTATGCATCTCTACATGTGAGCCTTACTAACGTTCTTGTTCTTATTACCTCTATCGTCTTGCACAGCAGTATTCCAAATATACTCAAAGTCCCTAGGAAGGTGCAAGGCCCTCATCGATTCTACATAAATAAACTATTTAAAGATTTATTTATTTTATACCATTTCTCCTTTGGCTAAAAAATGTTTTCCATGCAACTCTGTGCCATCAAATAAACTCCAGCTCATAACAACTCTCTGGAAAGAGTAGTGCAACACCACAGGGTGTCCGAGGCTGTAATCTTTACAGGATCAGACGGCAACATCTTTGTCCTGCAGAGATAAGTGATGCGAGCACATGCTAAGGTGAGAATGAACGGAGAAAAAAAAAAATCTGCAGTCAGGCAAGGAACATCTACTGGGAAAAGAAAAAGACTTTGTTAACAGGGAAAAAGTAAAAAACATCATCTAAGTGAGACTTGTGTGATTACCTTTCAAATTAAAGAGGCTTCATTTAGCAGTCATATATACTCAGTAGAGGTTTGAGAAAATGTTAACATGTTCCCATAGGTGGATGGCAGTAATAACATCAAGGGTGGAAATAAAGCAGGGACTACACTACAAACCAGGGAGTTTGGACAGCCTACAGTTCGAAACAGCAACAGTTCACCAGCTGCTGTGTAATAGAAAGATGGTCAGTCTCCAACTGTGTGATTTACTGTCTCTGAAAATGGCCTGGAGGGTAAGATGTGAGCACTAACAATACTATAAACCACAACAGTATTTGTGTGAATTAGCTATGTCTACCTTGATGGAATATTCTGTGTGCTCCAGAGTAAGGTGTTTTGTTTGTTTGTTTGTTTGTTTTTGGTGGGTCCCCCTTCCCTTTTACCCTGAATAGTATTTGTTTCTCTCTTGAAGGATGTGGTACTATCTGGCTCTTGTTAAACTAAACAGTGAAACTAAGAAACAATTAATTTGTATCTTCTGTAAATCTAAAGGAATGTCAGTGCAAGGACAATGAACACAGCCTGAGGTAAAAGCTAAAACACTACCAAGTGCCCTCATTAAGGCAACATAATTCAAGATGTAATTTCAAAGCGGATAAAAATGTAAGAATTGCTCATGTATTTTTAGAGTATTCATAAAGTGATGAAAATGCATATAACAACTTTTTAAACACAGATACTAAAAGTAAAAATTTTTGTAGATCTATTAAGGGATGAAAAACTTGTGAAAAATTCTTTAAGAAGTGCTCAAAATGGAATTGGCAAAGAGGCCCCAAGCCAGTGACTTGCACATACCATACCATTCTTCTGTAGCGAAGCTCGACTCCAAAAACCTCGTACTGCTATGGAATCAACCAATTCATAGCTGACAGTTAGTGGGTTTCTGAAGCTAGAAATCAAACAGAAGATTGCTTATCTTGCTCCCATGACTCAGAGTCTATTATTTGAGGTATTCTCACCATGTACATATTTTAAAAGAGGCATTTCAAGTGTAATGATTTGGATTAAACCGTATCACACAGAAAACAATACTGAACCTCACAATGAGATAAACAGACAGCATCATTATTGAAGGAGAAAAGATTGAAACTGTAAGGATTCACAATCAACAAGCATTGGAGTAGCATTCAAGAAATAAAAAGATACGTTGCATTGGGCAGTTACCTTTAAGTTCCTCTTGAAAGCACTGAAGAGGAAGGATGTCAGTTTAGAGACACTAAGATGTTTCTGAAAAGACCATGTGTTCAAGAACCAATGGAAGGAAGGAAGATGTTCAAGCTGCAATGAAGGCATTGGCAAAAAAAAAATTTGGCCCCAGGAACTGAGGGAATATCAATGGACAAGTTTCAAATGACAGATGTAGGCCTTGATGAACTCATCAGTCTATGCCAGAAAATTTGAAGAATAGCTGCCTGGCTAACTGATTAGAAGAAATCCATATTTGTTCCTATACCCAAGCAAAGTGATCCAACAGAAAGTGGACAATATCTAACAATTTTATTAATATCACATGAAAGAAAAATATTGCTGAAGAACATTCAAATATGTCTGTAACAATACATAGACAGGGAACTGCCAAAACTTCAAGTTGGATTCAGGAGAGGTCTTGGCACCAGGAATAAAATTCTTGCTGTCATCAGATGGATTGTGGATGAGAGCACAAAATACCCAAAGAATGTCTATCTGTGCTTTACTGACTATGCAAACACATCTGACTGTGGATCATAACAAATTACAGCTAACATTGAGAAAAATGGGAATCTCAGAATACTTAATCGTGCTCATGCTAAACCTGTACCTTGATCAAGAAGCTGTTGTCCAAACAGAACAAGAGAACATGATATGGTTTAAAATTAAGAAAGAGATGTGCCAGGGTTGTATCCTTTCCCCATACCTATTCAATCAACCCACTGAGCAAATTCTTTAAGAGGAGGAATGTGGCATCAGAATTGGAGGGAAAATCAACAGTAACCTTTGATTTACAAATGACATAACTTTGTTTTCTGAAAGTGAGGGAGACTTGAAACTTTGCTGATGAAAAGAAAACACTGTAGTCTTCGATATCTATTGAATCTCAATGTCAAGGAAACAAAAATTATCACCACTCAACCTAGAGGTGACTTCATGATACATGGGAAAATACTGAAACTGTCAATGACTTCATCTTGCTTGGATCCATAGTAAATATACTTCACACCAGCAGTCAGGAGATCAGGAGACTTATTACTCTAGGAAAGTCTGTAGTCAAGTATTTATGTAAATTATGATGTTGGTTTGAGGATTAAGGTGCACCTGATTCACACAATGGTCTTTCAATCATCAAAGAGCTAAACAATGAATAAGGATGACAGAAGAAAAATTGATGCCTTTGGGTTGTGGTGCTGCAAGAGAGTACTGATTATTCCATGGACTGCCAAAAGTGCAAACAGATTTGTCTTCGAGAAAGTGAAGCAGATTTCTCCTTAAGCAAGGATGGTAAAGCTGTATCTTGCCTACTTTGAGCATGTTCCTAGGAGAGGCTATTACCTGGAGAAGGGCACCATGCTCAGGAAGGTGGAGGGATGACAAAGGAGAGGAAGAGCTTCAACCAGACGGACGGACACAGTGACTGCAAGTTTGGCAAAGGATAAGGAAGGGTTCAGATTATTTTTATAGGGTTACTATGAGTTATACTCAACTCAGCGGTACCTAATAATCATCATTTAGTAAAATGTCTTATTTATGCTGAGATGTAATTCATACTAGCGCCTGTATTTGTTGATCAAGTTCTCCTCACTGTCAGCAAGAAAAGTGTGTCTCTGTTGAGGGTGTGTGTGTGTGTGTGTGTGTGTGTCAGAGAACTCTAGTAGCCTAGTGTTAAGGAGTTGTGCTACCATCATAAAGGAACACAGTTGGAATCCACCAATGACTCTGCAGGATAAGGACAGGCAATATCCTCCCATGTGATATACAGCCTCGGAAAACTCGCTGATGGGTCACTCATGACTGGGAAGTTCAAAGCCACACAACAACAACAATGTGGACATTTGTGTGTGGTGCATGCATGTCTACATATATAACAAATCATCTAGTGGACAGAGTTCTACATTCTACATACATGTATCAAAACGACTTACAGGATTGACTTTCTCTGTCAAAAGGGGTGAGATAAAGGGGTCTGGGTACAATTTAGTCAATTGGTAGGATATACTTTACAAAGGTGCAATGTGTTGCATTGTACAGTGACTGATGCATCACCATCAACTTGGAACAAAGTCATAACTGATGCCCCAGCAGATTTTCCTAGGTTGTAAATCAGATAGGAGTTTGCCCAACTTTCTCCAGTTGGGCTGCTAATGTATTTAAATTGCTGGGTAATGACCACCTCTGTATTAACACAACAGTGCAATTCCTCAAAGCCTAAGCCACCAGAGCTCCCTGTGCAACACTGAAGATCTTAAAATCTCTTAGAAAACATATGATAACAACTCTTTGTCTCTCAGTAAAAGAGAATGAAATATTAACGTAATGCTCAGATTTAATAGCTCTCAAGGACCACAGTCAAAGGAGATATGAGACCAGAAGAACTAAATGATTTTTAGCTAACAATGACCAGCTGATTGGACTCAGAAAGAATGCCACAAATTAACGACCAAAATTAAAATTCCTTAAAGAAAAAAACCCTATAAACCAGACATATGTTCCCTGTAGAAACAAGAAGCACCTAACATTATAGCCCTAAGATTACAATTTGGACTTGGAAATGAAGTTCTTTCTGGAAGTCACCTTTCACCAATACAGTCATTTAGCTTTCAAAATAAACAATGTCACCTGTGAGTATTATGTTACTTGAAACAACTGTATGCGATCAAATAGTCAACATTTACTCAAAAGCAAAGATGAGAAGAACAAGCAGAATTAAAATAGTGAGAATGCTGACATATTGTGAAAATTGTCACCATGGTAACAGAACAATTTATATAAAAATATAAAGAAAAATCTAATTTACTCTGTAAACTTTCACCTGAGACAGAATAAACTATTTCTTAAAAAAGCAAAACAATAATAAATGCAATTGGCTTTGATCTATATTATACAAAGCACCCAAAATAATTTACAGAAGGCAGTCTTTAGCCAACGATAGCAAAAATGCAAACCAAACCTACAGAAACAAATGCTATCCAGCTCATTGCTGAGTCTAAAGGGAATTAATTAGTAAATGTTCTCATTTGCTTCTGTCAGTCTTGAAGTCACAGATGAGTGGTGTATAAATGAGAGAAAAGAAGAGGTTGGAGACACAACATGAAAGAAATAAAGAACAATCTTCACTGAAACAAACTGATTTTGTAATTTTAAATACAGGGTCATTGATTTTAGATGTTTTTAAATGTGGATCAAAGTATACAAGAGAATGATTCAGCTTTGAAGTTCGGTTTTCTGGTTGACTCCACATAACAGTAGCACTTTTCACTTTCAATTTGCTTTAATGAATTTAGCATGTGTCACTGTGGAAAAGGACTGTGCTAATTGTTGCAGGCAGTCAGCAACAGATAAGTGCAAACTGTTTATCTCCAGGAACTTCTGTCAACCAACACCAACCAGTATCAAGCTTAGAAATCACATTGCCAGTTCAAAGCGTTTGCCAGTTTAAGACTCTACATGAGGACCATACTATTTCCATAGTTTCTGTGTAGTTCACTGATTCTCTGCAAGAATAATACTCTTCTCCACAGACTGGTCTCTCCTTATAACATGTTCAAAACATGTGAGATAATGTTGGTATCTTAGATTCTTAGGAGCATACTGGCTTTATTTTTTCCACTTTGCTGATAGTTCACGGTCCAGGTAATATTATTTTCCAGAACTGTAATCTGAATACATCAGTGAGTCTGCACTGTAGCATCTGTCTTTTCTAAAACATCAAGTTGTTTGTAGCATATTTGTCCATTATAATCATCATCATATTTTTTGTCTTATGTTTCCATGAGTGTTAACTCTAAGTCCAAGTGAAATGAACTCTTTGATATTTTCAAATTTTCTATCTTTATCAAAATATTGTTTATTGATCCAGTTATAAGAATATTTGCTTTCTTTTTTAAAAAAATGCATATGAAAATATTCACAAGATTTTTTCATAAATTTTCATAAGAATATTAGCTTGCTTTTTTTCAAGAACACATCTAAAATTTTTTTTCTCATTAAAGTTTGAGGCACTTGATTTTTTTAATATTTTCCATATGATTTTTTCCTTCTTACAAAAAATTAGTATTATTGTTTTGAGGTATTTTTTTTTATGTTCAGCTGTTGCCCTTACTGAATATGATATTACACCTGTGACAAGTGGTATTATGTGTTATTCAAGAACAACAAAAACCTGACTCATTACCAGTGAGTTAGAACCGACCCTCCAGGGTGTTTTCAGAGGCTGTAAATCTCACAAAGAGGAAAAACTGGAGGATCTGAGACTTGGGAGTGGGCTGTGTCACCTTTGTGTTAACATTGGAGCTTCCAGGGGAAGAGGAAACCAGAGCTCCAGAGCTAGAGAGTGGTTCCAATGCATGCATACGCGAGGTCCATCACAAAGCTGCACCCTCCTGCACCATCCTTGTGATCTCTTGTGTTTAGCTCATTGTTGAAGTCTCTGTGTCAAGCCATGTCGCTGATGGACTACCTCTTTTTCACTGACCCTATACTTTCCAATACGTGATGTTTTGCAGTGACTGGCCCTGCCTGCATCAGCACCCTGATTTGAAGGATTGATCAAACATTTCTTCTTTTTTTTATTATTATTATACTAGTTTTGTTAATCTGGGCAAAGGGGGCCAAAGAGAAGAATGAAGAATTCAGAACTCAAATGCTGATGGCCTTGTCTGCTGCTGATAAGAAGAGCAAATGGCCTTGCATGTCTGACTGAGCTAGCTGGTGGCTAGTAAATCAGAATGGAATGTCCCTCCCTAAAGACTCTGTTTATTAAAATCCTTCCCAGTACGTTCACAGTGTGGCGGCCCATTCTGCCTCTCCAGGATGAGGAACTCACCGAGGAGCTCCCCTTTAATAAAGCTGCATTAAGCTTTCTCTCATTCTCTCTGATTTTTTCTTTAAGTCTACTAACCTAACAAGTTTATTTACAAAATTGGAATACATTGATTTTCAGATCAGATTCTTCCAATTCCCTCACACCCCCACCATCAAATTGTATAACTCCATGATTAATTCCCCCACCCCCGCACATCCTCATCCCTCTGTTTCCACGTTCCCGCAGCCCCCTTGTATCCTTATACTCATTCTACAATAATGGTTTTATACAATATTTGTCCTTACAGGACTGAGTTAGTTCACTCAGCATAATGCTCTTCAATCCCTCACAGGTTAGGTAATAGTTTACAAAATCATTGTTCCTGCATGTTGTGTAGTATTACATTATGTGAAGGTACCATAATTTCTCAATCTATTCAATGGTGGTTGGACATCTGGGCTGTTTCCATGTTCTTGCTTCCAGTGTCACTTAATATTTTGCACAAGAAATCATCAGTGATGAAACTGAAGACATTCACTGTCAACATTCTTGACAAAAGCAGCCAGGAAATTAAAAGACATATTGCCACAGGAAAGTCTGCTGTTAGGGACCTCTCCAAAGTACTCAAGAGCAATGGTGTCTTTCTGGAGACGAAGGTGCATCTGATATAGGCCATGGTCTTTGCAATCACTTGTTATGCATCAGAGAGTTGGACAATGACTAGGGAGGATAGAATTGATGCCTTTGAGCTGTGGTGCTGGAGAAGAGTATTGAATGTACCATGGATTGCCAAGAAGACAAATTCATCCTGGAGAGGGTTAAACCAGGCTGCTCCTTGGAGGCAAGGATTCTGGGGCTTTACATGACATACTTTGGACAAGTTGTAAGGAGGGACCTATCCTTGGAGAGGGACTGTGCAATTGGCACAGGATAGAGCAGAGTTTAGGGTTGTTGTATATAGGGTTTCTATGAGTTGCAAGTGACTCAATGGCACATAACAACAACAACAACAACTTCAGAAAGAGAAACCCTTTTAAATATCTCAAAAATGGACTTTTTTTGAGACGATAATTAGATTAATGGGAAAATTTACAAGCCTAAACCTCTTCTCCAAATATAAGTTTCTTTTTGTTTCATTTTTTTATACGTCCCTACGAAGTGTTTTCTATTCATTATCAAGAGATGAATATAGCCAACAGCTATATCATGGAAAACGTGCATAATATGTTTGCTATATTAAATGATAAAACTTAATATAAATTATGTATGTGTAATGTTTTGTTTTGACAAATACTTTCAAAACCACAAAATATATTTCTTTATCCTATATGGGTTCTTCATAACAGAAATAAAGTAATAATGAGCAACTTTATATAATTCCCTAATGGTGTACCTATTTTCAAACCTCAGTGTTCTTTAATAAAGAAATGTTAGCTTTAAGAAACAGAAATTCAACTAATAACTACTTAAGAAAAGCAAACATAGCTGTAGTCTGTAAGTGAAACATACAGGCTTGGAGCACTTACTGGCGATGGATACACACATGTACACACACTGCTGTCAAGTTGGAACTTGACTCACAGCTAATCCTCTGGTGAGTTTTCTGAGGCTGTAAAACAGATGAGAAGAGCTTGTCTATCGTTCCGTGGAGCACCTGGTGGATTCAAACCACTTGCCTTTTAATTGGCAGCGCATATCCTTACCCACTTTACCACCTGAATTCTCTATGTATGGCCTAACGGGTAAAGATTTGCCCTGTCACTGCAAAGTCAAGTGGTTCCAATGCACCAGCTGCTCCACAGAAGAAACACAGGCAAGTTCCGCCTGAACAGTTCACAGACTGTGAAAACTCACTATGGATCCCCTATGAGTTGATTCTGACTCAGCAGCAGTGTGTGCGCACGCGTGTGTGTGTGTGTGTGTGTGTGTACACACACATATATGGCAGACATAGGATTTGTCATTTGTTTTCTTTATTCTCTGGCTGTCTCTTTGTTGCGGTCTGTGGCAGCTCTACTGCTACATTATCCTCACTGTGATCTTCTATTTTCTAATAGTTATAACACAATTCCAAGAACTCATCTTCATTCTCTGGGCTTCTTACTGTGCCAGGGGCAGTGGAAGATGGAAAGGTTTGGGTTGTATGTCCATTTCTTGGGCAAAAGTGGCCATAAGCATTTCTGCAAAGGAAAATTGAGGTGATTTGCCCTCCAACCTGCTCCTCTGAACCTGGTTGATGGTAGTTGGTCCTGTTCTAATGATTAGTCTGACACTCTGTTCCCATTTCATCAGATACTGGTTATTGCTTACTTACTTGCAACCAGAATGACTTTAGAAAGAAAAACATAGTATTTCCACATGTTCTTATTCCATGTACCATTATCTGGTGGAAAGAAATGATTCAAAATAATTTTCATGTTTATTGCTATTATGTTGTTGTGAGGTGACTTTGAATCCACTCTGCGTCATAGTGACAGTATGGATAACAGGAGCAGACCTTGTCCAATCTCTCCATCCTCATAATCTCTACTGCATCCGTTCTTTCAGTCACTGTATCTGTCTGTATCATTGAGGGTCCTCCTTTCCATCAACCTTTCCTAATACGATCTCCTTGTCCAAGGAATAGCTCCTCCTGACAGAATGCTCAGAGGATGTGAGCCCATGGTTCACCATCTTTCATTCTAAGAAACACGCTGGCTGCAATTTGTCCAACACAGATTTGGTTTATGGGTGGTTTTTTTTCTTGTTTGTTTGGTTTTTTTGTGGTTTGGTTGGGGGTTTTTTTGGTTGTTGTTTTTTTTAAGCGGGTTTTTTGTTTGCTTGTTTGTTTGTTTTATTAACTCCATGGTATGCATATTCAATACTCTCGGTCAGAACTACAATTTAAGAACATCAATTTTTCTTTAGTCTTCCTAATCTCTGCCCAACTTCCATATGTATGTGAAACTATTGAAAAATACCCTGCCTTGGGCATGGTATATCCCTTATAGGCTTTAAAACTACTTCCTTGTTATTTAGTACTTTAAAGGATCCATTGACCACCAATTTGGCCAATGCAAGAAGTCATTTGATTTCTTGAATGTTAATTCTATCTTAGTTGATTATGGAACCAAGTTAAAAGAAAATCATTGAGTAATTCCATGGTTTCCCCATTCATTCTGATGTCACTGTACTACGTCAGGTATGTCTCGATGTGGTGACTGTTTTTAAATGAATGCAGGACTTTTCCTTTGGTTTCCACATTAAGAGAACAGGCTGGAACATTTAAAAAGGTTTTGATAAATCTCGTAGAGTCAAAAATGAGAGGAGAAAAAAAACAAACAAAACAAAGCGGCTATGAAGAGAAACATATGAGTAGGCAATCTCTTTTAGAAAATGCAGCTCTTAGAGATTAAGGGAGACAGTTGAGCATGCTTGTGCTACTATCTCAGTTTTGTCCCTTATGAGGTACGAGACCTTGAGTCATTATTTAACAGCCTTCTGCTTCAAGTTTCCCATTAGCTATCTACTGATGACATTACTGTACAACTAGTATGGCGAGGATTAAATTTGTAGTAGATTCAATGTATTTAGAATAACCCTAGGCACTTAACACATTGCTACACACTTTTTAAACTGACGACTGTGCTTAGAAACAGATTTGCCGACATTTGCGGCAACGTGTTAATAAAGTTTAGTTGATCTAAGCCATAGTATTTCCGATTGCTTCCTAATGCTTTTGAAAATTGCACAGTAAACAAGAATGATCTATGCCTTTGCATTGTTGTATTAGAGAAGAATGCCTAATATTCCATGAACTCCAGAAGGAACATACAAATCTGACTCAGTGGAAGTGAGACCAGAGTGCTGCTTAGAGGTAAACATGAAGAAACTTTATCCCAGATGGTTTGCACGTATTGTCAGAAGATGCCAGTCCTTGAAAAAAGACTTTATTCTGGGAAAAGTAGAAAGCACAAAGGAAGAAGACTCTCAAAGACACGGATTAGGAGTGTAACAATAGCTTGAACATGGACGAAATGATGGTGGGACAGAATAGAGCAAAGTTCAGATGTGTTGTTCATAGGTAACTACGAGTCATCGCTGACTTGAGGAAGCTCAGATCTGTTGTTCATAGATAACCATGAATCATTGCTGTCTTAAAGCTATCTGACAACAATGATAAGATCAAAAGAATCAGAATATTTTCTCTACAGAGGAGTTTTCTGCCAATTTTCTGACATTTCTTCATGTGACAGAAGCGGTCTGCTCTCGATAACCCTAGACTGCTCTCCAGCACCACTAGTACTCTCAAAAAAACAAAGCGTAAAGGTGGGATCCACCTCTCTTTATATTCCAGTTTTCAAATTCCAGAATTCATGTTAAACCTTAAGAATGTCATTGATGCCAATACCAAATGGGTTTTTTTTCCTGAGAAATTAATATGTAACAACATTTTCTATTTCTACATTCCTCATATGTGTGATTCAGGGCTATCAATGATTTTTATCATGTTGTTCCATCATCACTATTATCAGATTTCAAGTGTTTCCATCATCTTTATGAGAAACACAGTGTTCACAAGAAACATAATAATGGGGCAACTACTTCCTCTACTTATTAAAGTATGCCTTTCCTGGTGAGTTCCCTTAGTGAATCGGAATATTCGAGTATCATCTCAAAGCCACAAATGAAAACTTGGTGATGAATATTTCTTAAGAAGCTTTCAAAGTTTGCAAAATATGGTACAGTTACTATGCATCTGACTTGGTTTTCACATCATCATAGACTAGTATTAATTACATAAAATACAATGTACATAAATGATTACAGAAAGCGATGTATATGAATTATTTCAAGCAAACCAATAAAACAAAAAGCTAATAGAAAGAGTCTGTCATTTTTATCTCTTACTGTCAATTCACTAACAAATATAAGATATTGTGTATCCAGTTATATTGGTTGTCTTGTTGGCCTTTAGAAATCCAAATAAACTTCACTAACATCCATAAGGAGTTGCTCTGATAAAATCTGTCAGGTAGTTTGAATCTCCTAGGAACTTTAAGGGTAAAAGTGAACAATGACCTCACGTGATATTACAGCTTCATGAGTCAGTTCTGAATGAACGATAATGAGTGGAAAAAAGAAAGTTCAAGAGCATGTTTTCAAGAGCCCATTGTGGCATTGGGAGCTGGTAGTTTTAACTTCCATTTACTTTCAGTGAAAAGTGGTGGGAAATGACCATTAAATATATTTTGTTAACACTTACTGATTTTCCTACTTTTACTTTTTAAAAATCCTAATATTATCTTTATATACCAATGGTCTTAATACTTATGTTACTATTAAAACACCGGTGTTTCTGGGCTATTTCCATATCAACTATTGTTCTCTCTTTGGGAATAATTAATTTTCATGACTTTACTTTTCTACTTTCATTGTTTTCTCAGAATTTCCTCTGCAATCTCAAAATTCTATAATTACGGATTTTACCAAAAGAGGATGATAAAAGGCTCAGAGATTTGATGTCAAAGCAAAGTACTTCACTGAAAAATTTCAAGTGAATTCTACATATGTTTATCTTAAAATAAAACCTCAAAAGTAATGATGGAAAATTTCTCAGGCTCCAGTTTAAAAATAAAACCAAAAATATGGTGAAAAGCCTTGTAGTTGAACAGGCCTCTATATGCATGAGTGCTTGTCTACTGGAGTTCTTTGCTTTTTTCTTTAAACTTTCTGATTTTTCATTGAATGAAAGGAAGGTGTCATTCTTCAAAAGAAGGACATTGCAAATAATGTTAGTATGACACTTAAATATACTAGACAAAAAAGATTCATTTAATCAAAGGTGATTATTTTCTGATACCATTCTTGACCTACAGTACAGGACCTGGCTTTTAATGCATAAAGATATTTGGTTACCATGACTATAATTACCATAATTTTGCACCTATTAATTTTGTCTGTAGAATTAATTTCCGTAACTTATGACTTGAAACAAAAACATCAGTCTCATTCCATAGTTTCCAAGAGCATAGTTATTATAAACCTCATAAATGCCAAATGTTACTATTATTTTTTTTTACTTTTTTTACTTTCTGAATTCTCCAAACTGGTTCTCTCTTATTAAAATTCAAACAGCTGTGAAATGGCCAGACAATTTGAAGATGAAAGTAAATGTGAAGTGACCTTCATCCATGCTGAACAAATAGAATATTATAAACATACTTTCCAGTTGAAGTTACACAATGCAAATTAAGAAATACCTAGGGCTTTAATTTACTATGAAAATGTTTCTTAAATTTCTGACAGTTTCATTTAACTGACTAATTAAATTTGCTTGTAGGCATTTTAGAGATGGAGCCTAATAACTGCACTGTCATTTGCAAAGAAAATGAAAGTGGCTTTTTTCTTCTTTTTTTTTCTGTGAGAAATATGTTTGTAACGGTCCAGGTCTCCTACTAAATATTTGACAAATATCTGTGAGTAGTTATGCCTAGTTGTATTAGGCGATAACAGTAATTCTATTAAAAGGTGATTAAAAAAAATCTCACAAGTAATAGCTTGGAACTGTAAATGCACACTTCTTAAATAATTGGCTAAAAGGGAAATTGAAAAGGAATTTTTCTCAGTCGTCTGTTCTGTTTACACATTCCACAGAAGATGACCCATTTTACAATTCTTCATATTGAATGTGTGCTCTGTTCTCCCTCCAGGACCCAAATCAAATCCCCTTACAGAGAGCTTGAATTCTCCAGAAGCCAGTAATTTGGTATTGAAAATTGAGAAATCCACATTCCCTAGTACTCGTGCTCGAATGTTGAGAGAGCTAATGGATTTGTTGATTATGTTATTTAACTTCCCTCTAAAGAAACCAAAAACATCAACTCTTTTTCTGAAGCCCATTCTACGGCTGAGAAGAAAAACATTGAAACAGAAATTTTGCAAACAGTGTCTTCAGGTGAATCTTACAGTAAAGTATCCTACAATCTTCTATAATTATACCCTAGAAAGGTAGATAATGGTCAAAACACCGATTTTCTCTTTTTGTTCTCTTCAGAAACAATCCAGGATCTTGGCATACAAAGTATAAAAAACCTGACAAAGTTTAATAATTATCTTCTTTCATTATGTATAATTGTGTTATTCATTTTACGAAAATGGCATTTAAGAGAAAAATGGGAAAGCTACAATTATATAATTATTTTGCCAAGTACTCGTGATTCCCTGCTCCCCAGTCTGGGGGAATGTGTTTAAAATGTCCCTGAACACGTGTGTGAAACTGTTGCTGTTAAGCGTTCCTGCATATTTTGTTTTGTTGTTGTTGTTATATGTTATCAAGTAGGACTCATTGATGACCCTCCAGTGGGTTTTCAACGGCAGTAAACCACATGGTAGAAGAATGTCTACCTTTCTCCAGCAGGGCCGCTGGTCGATTTGAACAACATGCCTGAAAAGTGGCTTGATCTTGTTCCTCTGTTAAGAGCAGGTATTTGTATAAAGTTCTGGTGGCCTACGGAGGTTAAGCTGTCAATCCGAACTGTCCTTGCTCTTTTTGAAGCACTGGCCTCTTGATCTTTGTTCAGGTTCATTGTAAGTCCAGTTAAGTGTGATGAAATTACTATTCTTTGAAATGTTATCTTCACGAACTGTATTTGGTTTGAACACTCACCATTCTCCTTGATTCATAATGTGTCCATTCTATGTTTTTATTATTAATAGGAACATTCTGTGTCCCTAGTAACAATAGAAGTGTGAAGCTGCTCTTCTCATTTTGAGCGTTAATACATCAGCAAATGGAAGTAAAAAGTTTGCTTCAGCCAAGACATTAACCTCACTTTTACTGTGAGAAGTCGGTTCTTCCTTAATCACGTGTTGATCACTTTTATACCTGTAAAGCTCATTTTCCAGAACTATATCAGATAGTATTCCACAGAACATTTTCAGGGATTCACTGGCTAATTTTTTTTTAAGCAGATTGCTGGGTCCTCCTTCCCAGACTGTTCTATTTCTCAATTGGTATGCATATAATTATTTTTTACACTTCTTTTATTTTTATTTTTTAATACTTTATAGAAGTATAAAGTTTATAGAAAACTTGGATTTCCATTCATTCATTATTGTACATTTTCCTTCCTACACCACACCCCAATTCACTTTTCTCTTTAAAAAGGTTCTTTCATTGTTGCACAATTTCATCCCTACTCCAATTTGATACGCATATAATTATTCATATACAGTGTGTCTCATCCATGTATATATAGTGGGGTTTGTATATGTGTCTTTTCCTTTTTCCTTCACTGATGTTAAGTTTCATACAATTATTCTCATATATTGTGTGTTTTATTTTGTTGTTGTTGTTGTGTCATTTTGGAGTTTTTTCCTTGTTGTGTACCGTCAAATCAGATCCAAAGGCACAGGAGGAGATTGCCCCTACTTCTCCAGTGGAACACCTGGTGGATCAGAACTGCCCACCTTTGGGATTGCAGTGCAACTTCTTGCCACTAGGCCACCAGAGCTCCCTTCATATATTGTGTTGTATAAAATTATTCACCATTAGACTATGCCTACTATTACCCATCTTTTCAGGTCGTCACTGGATCTTTCTCCTTTCTCTTACTGTTCTCTCCACCCACCAAATTGTGTGACCCTATGATTTTCCCCCCTACCTGTCCTCCCCCCTCTTCTCTTACCCCTTCTCCCATTAGGTCCTCATACACATTTTACCAGTTACCCTTCTATTTCTACAATAATGGTCTTTTGACATATTTGTCCTTACAAGACTGAGTGTTCTACTTTTGAGGCACCACTAAAACTACCCGCCATAGGTGACGTTCTTATATTTGAAATACCCATGAAATAACTTCCAACATCACCACAGTGAGAGAAGCCAAGAGAGGATGACGTGCCATGTGATGAGAGGGCCATGTCCAAGTTTAGCTCCTAGGATTTATCAGGTGAAGACAGAGATTGTGTATCTCCTGAAAATAGGACCTATTAAGTTTGAACCATCACATACATAAGGACATATGCATCCTGGATATCTACCTAGAAGAACTTCTCCTTAAAGCCAATGGAAGCTCATGGAAATCAGTCCCATATTCTAAAGCTAGAGAAAGAGGTAGATCGAACATGCAATCAAGATGCATTGATAATAATGGGTGACTGGAATGCAAAATTTGGGAATAGTGAAGAAGAATCAGTAGTCGGAAAACATGGGCTTGGTGACAGGAATGAGGCTGGAGATAGAATGATTGAATTTTGTAAAATCAATGATTTAT
>NW_006399764.1:19950966-19952611 GCF_000299155.1 Elephantulus edwardii | reverse complement strand
GGTTGGCGCAGGATAGAGCAGGGTTTAGGGCTGTTGTGCATAGGGTCGCTATGAGTCGGAAACGACTCGACGGCACATAACAACAACAACAACAGAGAAAGGGGTAACCAACGATCAAACAGATTCTCAACTACATTTCTGAGCTCCAAGACCTCTGGGCCAGTTTCCTCACCACTATAGTAGAGAAAAAACATCAGTGAGCTAATTCACGTACACACCAACAGACATGTAGGTGGACACACACGTGGCATGTGTATCATCTAAGGTCAACTGTTACTATTATCACCACAGTCTTTTCCATTTGTTGAGCTGACCAACCAGTTTCAAACAATTAGGAATGATCCTAAGTCCTTAAAAGTATTCCCCTAACGCTCATTCATCTTTCCGTCCTCATTGGTGATTTGAAGAGGATGAGTTGGACCCCCAAATTTGGAAAAGGAAACTAAGGTCTAGAGAAGTTAAGGTGATAATAAACAGATCCAGGGTCAAACAGGGAAAAGAATCCAGGCCAGCATTTTTCAACTGCAGACTCTAGCTCAGAGAGGATAGGGGCAGAACAGAATAGGTGAGAGTTGCTGCATGTTGGGGCTTAAGAGTGCACACAGGGGGCCTGGAGCAGGAGGGTCCTTGTCTGGACTTCTGGGGTCTGTCCTGATAGTAATGTATGAGAGGATAATCTGCATTATAGTTAGCAGATTCTGCTCTGCTCTCTCTCACTGTAGGCGGCATGAGGACAAAACATGGCAACCCTTTGACCACGTGGTGGGAATCTTGAGTGAGGCACGTTAAAACCAGGAGCTTTAACCAGGACCTCTGCAGGGAGTTGGTGGGAAAGGGGGGCAGGGGGTGTATGGACAGATGCCGTGAGGACGGTCTTTGGTGGTCCTGGCATTGGCTTGGAGCCTTTGGTCTCTGGCTCAAGATGCCCTCCTGGAGGCTCAAGAGTCTGGTAGTGATACAGTGACCACAGCTAACTAAGCACACTCTTAGGTTTTGGCTTCTGCAGCCTGGAGAGGCCCACACACGTCTTGTTCATGGAGAATCCAACAACAGAGGCCACAGTGTCAGTATCGATAACTCCATGTTAGATACAAAAGTAAAGTAAATTCATAGTTGTTGTTGTTGTTGTTAGGTGCCATTGAGTCGCAAACGACTCATAGTGACCCTATGAAGTCCTCGACACTTGGGTGCCTTTCATCCTCTCTCCAGGTTCATAAGGTTTTATGGAAGTGGATGCCACTCCTCCTTCCAAGCTTGTTTTAATCGAGGAGCTGCACCCCACTCTCTGTCCACATTGGGTAACCAGCCATTAATGCATTTGACACATCAGGGTCACAGTGTTCAGCCTCACAGCAATCACAAGTGCCCACGGTACGGCAACTTGTACACTAGGGCCATATGACCTAGAGGAATGTCTGAACACAAACAATGAAAGACAGGCCTGAGGGCCACGGATTAAGTCACCCACCTTTGTCTTGGTAGCATTGTTTTCTGTTCACTGGGCCAGCTGATCTCTCTCTCTCTCTCTCTCTCTCTCTCTCTCTCTCTGTTGATATTATTGTTGTTAAGTGCCGTCGAGTCGCAGGCGACTCAGCGACCCTATGAAGGAGAGTCCTCGACACTTGGATGCTTTTCATCCTCTCTC
>NW_006399764.1:19944613-19950866 GCF_000299155.1 Elephantulus edwardii | reverse complement strand
CCTCTCTCCAGGTTCATAGGGTTTCCAGAGGCAAGCTATTATGGAAGTGGATGCCACTCTTCCTTCCAAGCTTGTTTTAATTGAGGAGCTCCACCCCACTCTCTGTCCGCATTGGGTAACTGACCATTAACGCATTTGACACATCAGTGTCACAGACAGTGTCACGGATGCTACCAAGACAAAGACATTCCTCTAGGTCATATAGCTCTGGTGTACAAGTTGCCCTACCATGGTCACTTGTGGTTGCTGTGAGGCTGAAGAAATTCATAGACTAATTTTATTTTTGGCATGTTTTCCTATGATATGAGAAGTACATGAAATATCAAAGTCTATACTGGGTTTTAGCATTGCACAGTGAGAGTTATCTACCATGAGCCTGGCTCCACATGCTGAGAGGTTTTTCTTTCTAGTTTCATTAGACAATCTCCACTGAGTAGGTATAAATGTTAAATATTCTTTCAGGAAACTTGACAAGAGAATGTGCAGAGACTTCACATTGGAGAATAAAAAGGGAAGAGCTCACTGAGCTAAAAGAACTGAAAAGCAAATTCAATCCTCGAGTTGGAATGGGCAAACTCTTGAATGATCCAGGAAGAATCTAAAGAAAATTGAGGGAATACACAGAATCACTGCACCAAACAGAACTGGCTGGCACTGAAATATTTCAAGAAGAACAGTAAGATCAAGTTGAGTGAAGCGTAATGAAGGGTAAGTTCAAACAGCACTAAAGGCACTGGCAAAAAATAAAGCCACTGGAATGGGTAGGCTATCAACTGTTATGTTTTATATGACAGATGCAGCCCTGGGCATGCTTACCAGGAAATGTGGGAGACAGAGTGTGAATTAAGTAAGGGTATAATTGAATAAGATTGTGCCTCATGACACACTTCACAGTGATCCTACCTCGCTAATATACGAACATTCTCCCTTGGAGTAATTTTTGGTTCACAGCACACTTCACTGGGCCTCCATGGAATAACCCATCCTATTCCAAGAAGGTATTGATGCACTGAAACGGAAGACTTTTTGATTATTGCCCCAATATGCAATACAATACTGACACTCATTCTCCTTTTGTTAGCATATATTATTGTTGTCAAATGTCATTGAGTACAACATGAACAACAGATCTATACCCTATCCTAGGATTTCTAATGCTTCACAAAATGAAGGATAATTACATCCAACCACAAAGAATAAACTTACAGTACTGGGAATCATGATCTAGAAAGAGTTGCGTTTTCTTCGGAAGTGGGTGCATATCATTCAGTCCATGGTATACACTGAGCCAGATTTTTCTGGTTTGGTTTTGGTTATTTTTTTTAACTCATATTTCTAAAACTTAAAATACAAAAAATCAATCTATCCAGGTCATGACAAAATAGAAAGTGCACATTTCAAAGTAACAGATTAAGGACTACAGCTGGGATCCAAACAAAGCCTCATTCTGGGGAAATGGAGACAAACCACGTGATCGAACTAAAAGGAATTCCGGACTCACATCTATTGGTCCTTACAAATCAGGCCTATGAAAACTACTACAAAAAAAATGTAATGGATATTCTATGTGAGTTCATTATTTTAGAAAACAGCTGACAAAAATATAACATTTTCAAGATGGATATCACCAACCCCAGACAAAGATAGAAATACGCTGACTTAAAATATCACACATAGTAAAATTTTCTGAAAGATATTGAGGGTTACCACAACATTTAGTAGAAAAGTAATGAGGAAATGTTTTCATTTAGAGAGTTGTATTCACATTTTATTCAGATATGACATTTTATTCAGATATGATGTCCTATTTAGATATGATAGTATTTTACAAGTACTCTGAGTAGATATTTTAGAAGTAGAAGAAATATGATAAATTTAAATGAAAATATACAAAACATAATCTATGGGATTTGGTACACCTACTGGTTCACAGGTAACACTTGTGTGGCCCTAACATGGTATACTATACAATGTGGGTCTGCTAATAGGAAGGTCAACAGTTTGAATCCTTGGGTGTGGTCTGAGGGGTAAGGGTTAGGCAATCTCCTCCAGCCTGTACTTACAACCTCAGAAACAAGAAGGACCACCATCAGTCAGAACTGACTCAGTGGCATTTGGTTTAAACTTTTAGTTAATATAACTTGGCCAGGGATCTCTAGAGATTTACTGCGTAGGGAGCAGAGCTGCCAGCACAAAGGCTCTTGGTTCTATTCAACCAACTACTCCTTGGGAGAAAACTGAGCAGTCTCATCCCATATGATTTACAGCCTCTGAAAACGTGTTTGTGAGTCATCTACAAGTGATGACTGATGCTCTTGCTATTTCAACTTGTGTGATATTTTATCTGTTGCTGTTCAGAAAGGTAGGAATGTCTCTATCTGTTCAGCTTGGCTATTAGTAAAGACTTTGAAAATTAAGAATGGTATGTACTTGGAGGATTAACAACCTTTACTTATCAAATTATAGCAAAATACAAATTTGAAAACTCCAAGCAATTATTCTTCTTGCAGGAAGAGGATCAGAGAATGCTCCAACATAAGTGTGATCAAAAAAAGTAATTTTTGAGGCATTGCAAATTCTTCAATTTTCCTGATGTTTCTTTGGCTATTGTTTCTTGAGTAAACACAAAGAAAACGGGAGGTGGACACCTCTCACCTTTTTTTTTCCTCTGAGGGAAAAAGAATTCCCTTTCATCATTTCCCCCCTTCTCTGTTGTTAAGAGGGGGAAAAATAATTTCAGAAACTCTGAGCTGTGCAGAGAAGCTAGTCCACTTTCACTCCTCTAACAAGACTTAGAAGATCATACCCATAATACTCCTCTCTCCTGATGAAAAGTACAGTGGTAGGTGAGTGTTAAGACTGCTGTGAATTCGAACAAGTGCTGTCATCTGGACAAATCATCTTTAAAATTAAGAGAGATGAAGAAAAAGTCTGCAAAATTCCCTTCACCCTTAATCTTTGACTGTGCAACTTCATGTCAACAGAATCTCTATTTAATTTTTTGCAAAGTACAAGAAATTGAAAATAAGATGAATATACTCAAGCAATTATTCAGTCGAATGAGTCATTTGCTGTAAGACATTTTTTGAAAAATGTGCTTGGCACTCTGTGGCTTCTAAAGAAAAGAGCACTGCTCATTTTTACCAAGAGGGTGGCTTTAAAAGGGGAAGCGAGGATATAAATGTGATCGAACAGGACAGAACTGTGATGTGATGGCTTTTATGCCAACCCTGCAACAGTGCTGAACTTCAGGGAAAGCTAGAATGGGAGTGGTTGTTGTAAGGTGCCATCAGATAGGTTCTGATACAGAGCTGACCCTCCAGCAGGTTTTCAGAGGCAGTCAATTCCACAGCAGGTTACTGCCCATCTTTCTTTCAAGAAGCAGCTGGTCAATTTGAATTGCGTACCTTTGTGTTGACAGCATAGCTCCTTAATCCTGAGATACAAGAGTCCTTGAGAAAGGGAGAAGGCATCATTTCCCTGATGGTGGAAATTGTGGAGAACACGTGTACTTGGCTTCTTCTAGCTCTGGCACTGATTTAATACAGATTTAATGTTCATCTTCATTATGCAGATGCATTACTGCTATAACAAGGACCAGAACTGGATGGCTGTAGGGAACAGATAGTTCTTCTCTCACAACTTAGGAGGCTAGAAATTTGAATCTAGAATGCTGCTCCTAGGAGAGTAAGGAGTTGTACTGCCGAATCAAAAGGATTCAAATCCACCAGCTGGTCTGCAAGAGTAAGAGATGTAATCTGTTCCTGTGTGGTTTACAGCCTCCAAAAAGCCACTGAAGGATCTGTTTTGAATAGATTCTGACTTGACAGCACATAACAACAACATAGCATAACACATAACAGAGCATAATATAATATACCATACCATACCACACCATACCATAACAACATAGCATAGCATAGCATAACATAACATAACATAACATAACATAGCATAGCATAACATAACATAACATAACATAACATAACATAACATAACATAAAACATAACATAACATAACATAACATATAACATAACATAACATAACATAACATAACATAACATAACATAACATAACATAACATAACTATAACATAACCATAACATAACAACATGATTCTATTGCCAGAACAGAAGTATAAGTGCAGGTGTAGTGTTTGGATGTTATAATACATAATTTTGGGAGAACACAGTTCACTTTCTAGCAGGAGGATAAAATAATGGCTTCTTTGCGTTAGTGATTCTCCATCTGCACAGGATGCGGTTTAGTTCGTTGTTCCTTCTGCTTGCAAAGAGGGTTGGAAAAAAGACTGAAAGATCTTGAGATGCCCAAGGAGGAGGCACATAAATGCAACACTTTCCTAATCACCATTAGGCTGCTATTTCTTTTTTTCTGAATGACTCTCTTTGATTCATCAACTCATATTTCAGAAGGAAAAAAGCGAAGTGCTTTCTCATTGCAAATCCTTTGATGTGGTCTTAAGGAAGGTGAGATTGCTTGTTGGACATTTCAGAAGGTGTTCTTACATTTTTTTAAAATAATACATTAAAAAAAAACCTACTTGAAGTACTACTTTCTGATTTTCATTTCCGTCATTCAAATCTTCCACTAATTCTTACTAAACCATACTAAATATGTCTTTTATCTACAGGTCTCAGACAAAAGTTAATAAGAGTTAAAAGAAAATATTAAGAAAAACTGTCACGGGAGCTCTGGTAGCCTAGTGCCAAGAAGCTGTACTACAATTCCAGAGGTATGTAGTTCAAATCCACCAGATGCTATGCTAGAGAAGAAGAGGCAATCTCCTTCTTTCTTTACCAGTCAGATCTGATTTAACAGTACACACACACACACACACACACACACACACACACACACACACAAGAGTAGTTTTTTTAAAAAAAGGAATAACTGTCAAACAAATCTAGAGTTTGATGAGGAGAAGCTTTATTTAGACGATAAGGGGGGAAAGGGGGGGGAAATCGGAATAGTGTGGAGGAGAGGCTGTTAAAACAGCAAGAACAACCTGACGTTAACATCTTCAAGTGTATCAAAGACTTAAAGAAAAACGGATTTTCTTTCATAGAGACTAAGAGTAAACAAGAGACTGCAGATGCACTATGAAAGGATGATGTCACTGGATATTATCATTGTTTGGTGTCAATCAGTTCAAACTCAGTAGCCGTTTGTACGCCCAAATAAGGCGCTGGCCAGTCCTGCACCTCCCCTCCCGCAGGGCTGTGGTTGTTTGAGCGTGTTGTTGCAGTTGACATGTCAATCCATCACATTCTGGGGCTTCCTGGGTTTTGCTGCTCTTCTGTTTTACCAGGTATGATGGCTTTCTCCGGAGACTGATCCCTCCTGAGAACGTGTCCAATAGACTTGCGAGAATGCTCTCCGTTCTCACTCCTCGGGAGCACTCTGGCTGTACTACTTCCAAGACAGACACACTCATTCTTCTGGAACTTTACAGTATAGTCAATATTCTCTGACAACACCGTAATTCAAATGAATCCGTTTGTTCTCACTCTTCCTTATTCACTGTCCAACTTTCACACGCATGTAGCAACTGAAAAATAGCATGGCTTGGATCAGGCACAAGGGTATACCTCAGCCTTCAAAGTGACATCTTTGTTTTCTTTTTAAGATTTTAAAGAGCTTTTTGTAGCAAATTTTCCCAGTTCCCAATTCATTGTGATTTCTTGACTGCTAGTTCCATGGCTGTTGATTGTAGATATAAGTAAAATGAAATCCTTGACAGCTTCGATCTTCTCTCCATTCATCATGAACTTGCTTATCAGTCCGTCAGGTTTTGCTTTCATTATGTTGAGGTGGAATCCACACTGAAGGCTAGAGTCTTTGATCTTCATTAGAAAGTGTTTCAAACTCTCTTTCATGAAGCAAGGTTGTGGGATCTGCTTATGGCAGGTTGTTAATGAGTCTTTCTCCTATCCTGATGCTGCTATCCTCTTTGTCACATAGTTCAGCTTGTGAGAGTACTTGCTTAACACACACTTGGAATACATGTGATAAAAAGATACAGTCTTGCACGTGAAGAACTACTCTGTCTCCAGGAGCCAGGCAAGTCAGGCTTGGCCTTGGATTTAAGGCAACAGGGGGCTTCAAGCCCAAAAGGGGAAGAGGTTTGCTCCCCCAGGGCTGCTATGACCTGGTTGCCAGAGAGAGCATAATATCAACACAGAGAGAGAGATCAGCTGGCCCAGTGGACAGAAGGCGATGCTACCAAGCCAA
>NW_006399764.1:19942303-19944073 GCF_000299155.1 Elephantulus edwardii | reverse complement strand
GCATGGCACTGTTAGCCAGGTGTTATGATTTATACAAACAAAGACCTTTCTGTAGACAATGAAACAGGCAAACATCTTTCTGGTGCTGTTTTTTTTCAGTCAGTCAGTTGCTGTTGTTGATTGCCGTCAAGTCAAGCACGACTCATAGCAACCCTGTGAGCAAAAGACCTGAAGCCTTTCAATAACTATTGTTTCTCAATGTTCATAGAGTTTCAAGAGGCAGGTTGTTTAGGAAGTGTCAGGGTCCACTTACTAACAGCAAATTATATGTCTCCTGGTAAACCTCCTCCAATCAGGTTAAATTTTTGGCTGTTCCCTGTCAGTGCACTGTTGCAATTACTTTTAAATGATCTTCAGCAAAATGCATATAGTAATAATAGCACTGATTCATAGTTTTATGTTCTGATGGCTATTATTTGGGATTGAAACAGTGATGATCTCTTCTGATTAGTTGGTCAGGTAGCTATCTTCCAAATGTTTTGGCAAGGAAGAATGAACACCTCCAGTGTGGCATCTGTTTGTGGAAATATGCCCAATGGCATGGTGCCAATCCCTGGAATCTTCTCTATTTTTCTAATACTGACAGTGCAGCTTGAACTTCTCTCTTTAGTAACATGGATTCTTGAACATATGTTACCTCCTGAAATAAGTGACTGTCAGCCAATTATTTTTTTATACAGTGAATCTGTGTATTCCTTCCTCTTCTTTGGATGCTTCATAAGCTATTAAATATTTTGCCCATAGAATCCTTGACTATTGCAATTTGAGATTCTATTTCCTAGTTCTATTTCTATTTGGAAGTTCTATTTCTATTAGGAAGCTTTGGATGCTTCCTAAGTTATCAAATATTTTGCCCATAGAATCCTTGACTATTGCACTTTGAGGTTCTATTTCTAGTTCTTTCAGCTTAAGAAATGCTGACTATGTGCTTCCATTTTGGTTTTCTGACTCCAGATCTTTGTGCATTTCTTGATGGCATTTTAGTTTGTCTTCTGGAATCACTATGTAAATTCTTCCCTTCAGCTCTTTTACTTTAAAATTTCTTATATTTTCTATGCCATTGAGCACTTAGAGTCTTTTGTGCTGAGGTCAGCCATTCCCCTGGAAGGATCCATAAAAGAAGGATAGTATATTGGCCATCTTGCCACACTGTTGTATTATTCTATTGGTGAAACAAATAACAGCAAGTTAACCCACAACAGGCGACAATCAACGGAGCTTGCCAACCAAGAAAAATTAGGAAGACATTCCTGGTTATTTAATTGTTAAAATTAGTTAATGAAAACCTTGTTGGTAACAACAAAAATATATCTGACTGACTTACTTTGAAGACATTATTAAAGACATGTTTAGTGAAATAGAGGGCCAATGAAGGCATGCAAGACCCTTGGTGAGAAAGGGACAGAAGCTATGGCAATGATCTCATGTATACTGGTTGTTGAGGATTATGCAAGACCCAACAATGTTTAGTTTCGTTGTTCATGAGTTGTCTTGAATTGGAGGCTACTTGATGACCCATATTTCCATGGACACATATCATGCTTTCATCACAACACAGTAGATGTGGCTATAACAGTAACAAGGGAGTCTGAGAGCCTCTCCTTCATAGGGTCGCTATGAGTCGCCTGCGATTTGACAGCACTTAACAACAACAACAATATTGTTTTCTCATTCTGTTTCAATGATGACCTAGATCTTGGCAGAGCATTTATATAATTGAGTGTTCTACAACTTCCATGCATGGCACTGTTAGCCAGGTGTTATGATTTA
>NW_006399764.1:19941308-19942153 GCF_000299155.1 Elephantulus edwardii | reverse complement strand
GTCAGTCAGTTGCTGTTGTTGATTGCTGTCAATCCCTTTTGGAATAATGTGACCCCAACTTTTTATGTCGTTAAGTGTCATTGAGTTGTAGATGACTCATAGCCACCCTATGAATGAAAGACCTGAACGCTTGTATAACTTTCATTATTTCTCTACATTTATAGAGTTTCTGGAGGCAAGATATTCCAGAAGTGGATGTCACTCCTGCTTCCAAGGTTGTTTTAATTGGAAAGTTCCTCCAAGCACTGTCCATCATGAGTAACCATTATCGCATTTGACACATCAGTGTCACGGTGTTGAGCATCACAGCAACCACAAATTAACCACTGTACAGCAAATGGACAAAGCAGTACTATACCATTTAGAAGAATATTTGAGCAAAAACAATTTAAAACAAACTTGAGGGCCACATATTAAAATCACCCATCTTTGGCTTGGTAGCATAACTTTCAATCCACTAAGCCAACAGAACTCTCTCTATGCTATTGTTAAGTGTTGTCGTGTCATAGATGACTCATAGAATAGGAAACATCAGAAATTAGAGACCTTGTGCAACAATGAATGAATGGAAATCCAAAGTGTCTGTAAATTTTTACTGAAATTAATAATAATTTTAAATTAAAAAAAATTAAGTTAGAGTAAGGAAGGCAATGGGTTTATAACTGCTCATGCTAATAACACTATATCATGGCATGGAGGAGGAATAGTGAAACTGTATCCACATTTACAATATTCTTCTTACCAAAACCATTTATGGAAAATAGGAATGCAGTGGAACATGTATCTCTGGATTGGAAATGATCATATTGTTAATATTTCTAGCTTTAAACTTAAAATATTTTATT
>NW_006399764.1:19903030-19940118 GCF_000299155.1 Elephantulus edwardii | reverse complement strand
GAATGAATGGAAATCCAAAATCTCTGTAAATGTTTATTAAAATTAATAAAATTTAATAAAAATTAAAAAATACATTAGAGACCTATAAATATCTAGGCTTTATATATCTTTATACTATTTTTATTACTGGTAAATGAAAGCTAGAAGAAGTGTGTAGGTGAACTGGATGACAAAGAACATGTTTGCTTCAGCACGATTTGATAGAGAGTGAGACTTAGGGTTCGCAACGGTTTTCTGCAATGGTCAGCAAAACAAGGAAATGATTGGTGTTAATTCTGTTAATTGGTATTATCTTCTGTACTCATTTGAAGCCTTAACCATTCTTACATGAGGAAAGGAAAACAGTTACAGGAAACTTCAAGTAGAAATAGAGACTGCATCTTTAGATAATTATATTAATGACATTTATCAAAGCATTCAAGTTGATTTCCAACAGCACTTGTATACAACAAATCCTGAGGATAAATATTTCTCAACAAATAGGCAAGAGTAACAGCACATGTAGGAAGTGACACATTTCGTGGTCAGAATTTGCCTTTTTAAAAAGTTTCACATACCTCAAAACCACTTTTGTAGGCTCATGAACTAGAAAGCAAAACATCATTATTTTCGATTTTCAAAAGGAGAAACCAAGAATAAACAAATAGCACACTTTACTTCATTCTATAAATAGAGCTAAGATTTTTAAAAATTTCTTTTGTTTTTATAGTTTTAAATTTAAATCCAGTTGCTACTAGAGAGAGTTAGTAGCAGTCAGTGTACCTTATAAAACGACCTTATGATAAAACAATGTTGAAGAATATGCCCAACAAATTTATTTTTAGTTTGTCACGTAAGTATCACAAGCTATTTAGAGAAAAATTGCTGCAGATGTGATAATAGAAACAATTCTTTAGAATGCATAAAATTGTTTCTTTACAACATGAAAACATCTGGCTCATAAATTAGAAGTGAGATAGAGATTTTAAGGCCAAGTGTCTGAGTCTGTCATGAATGTGCTTTACTTTTCAACCAGATGTTCTGTTGGCCTTAAAACAACATGGTACAACTGTATCATTTCTTTGATTGAAACACAAAGACTCTATTGCTAGGAAAAACTTCCAGACTTGTTAAAGACTGATTCATTTTAATTGATGATATCTTTATTTCTTCTTTGCTCTAGGCCATATGTTATAACAGAATTTTTATCTGAGACAAAAAAGATCTGGAATTGAATCTGTTTGCCATCAACCATCTGCCTGATATGAATCAATCTATCACCATGGACCGCTCTAGTGACCAATCAACAATTTCATGCACTGTCTTTATCCTTACCTGTTGCCAGGTCCCTCCAAGCTCGTTTGCCTGCCAAGATCTCCTCTCATCTTCTTTGCTTGATCTATCACCAAGTTTTTCCTCTGGACCTGTGGGAATATGCAATCTGGAATTATGGCCATTCCTAGCCAGATTGGTGCCAATTAATCCTCACATAACAATATCACAGAGTTAGAAATCTGTAATCCTGGTCATCAGACTGTGTAGGTTGATGACATTTGGAAATTGGACCTTTTATATAACTCTTTCTCTTTCCTCCTCCCCCTGCCTTTCATTGAACATGGAGTATAATAGCCAAATGCCACCAAGGTTCTTGGCTGTGAAGCTTGCTATCTCCTATGCTGTCCTTTTTTAACGACTGAATTATAGCTCAAAAAGATACATTTTTAAAACTCGTATTTTTTATAGCTGTTTCCACAAGATATGGTCTTTTTAAATTTTTTTATTCATTCATTCCTGCACATTTTCTTCCCTTCCGCTCTCGCTCCCTTCCCCTAGTCTACTTGAAATTCACCTCTTATTCCAGATTGTTGTCATACACACAATGCTTAATCATGCATTTGAAAGAGAGCTTAGGCATATTTAATGATTTTTTTCTTTGCAACTTTAAACTCTGTGTGTGTTTAAGAGATAATCTCATTAAACAAAATATTATTCTACATGTTAGGAATATGTGGGGGGTTTTTGCTTTATTTCATATTATCAAAATGTCTCTCATAAGTTTTGGAATTGCTTATGGTATTTTCTGTGTGTGGGCTTAGGTCTATTTTTCACAGTTCTCTATTGTGTGCTTTACACCATAAACCTATTACCATTGAGTTCATTACAGTTCATACTGACCCATGTAACAAAACAGACTGTAACTGAGGGTTTTCTTGACTGTAATACTAACAGAAACGGATTTCCAGGCCTTTCTTCTATGCACCACTGGGTAGAATTGAACCATCAAACTTTAGGCTAATATTGTTGTCACATGCTGTCGAGTTGAGTAGGACTACAGTGACTTTATGAACAATAGACTGAATCCTGTCCTATCCTGTGCCAACCTCATCATCTCCAACACTTGAGCCCATTGCTGCAGTCTCCATGTCAATCCACCTTGTACGGGTCTTCCTGGCCTTTGCTGTCTTTCCATCTTTTCAAGCATGGTATCCCTTGTTGAGGAATAGCTTCTCATAGAAACATGTCCAAAGTACAAAAGGCAAAGCTTTATCATCTTTGCCTTCAATGAGTACTCAGGTTGCACCATTTCCAAGACATGTCTGTTTGTTCTTCTGAAAGTCCATGGGATAGTCAATACTCCTCTCCAGCACCAAAAGCATCAATTCTTCTTTTTTCACTTACTTGCTATCAGTCTGAACCAAGTGTTCCTTAATCTTAAAACTGATCTCATTGCTTTTCAATATTTTAGAAAGATCCCTGACAGCACATTTTTCCAAAACAATGTGTCTCTTGATCTCATAAATGCTGGTACCAAGAGGGATGGTTGTTGATATAAGTAAGGTGTCATCATTGACAGCTTTAAATCTTTCTCTATCTGCCATGATCTTACCTGATGTCAAATACTGAATATCCCATGTACTGCCAAAATAAAAAAAAAACAGATATATCTTGGCGAAAGTACACCCATGTGGCCTTGTTTGAAGCAAAGATGGCAAAGCTTCATCTCATATGTTGTATTGCTGTTGATCGTCCTCAAGTACAACTCATAGCAACCCTATGAACAAAAGACCTGCACAACGTTCAATAACTATCATCGCTTTTCTAAGTTCATGGAGTTTCCAGAGACATGTTGTTTAGGAAGTGAATGCCAAAACTGCTTCCAACCATCTCATATACTCTCATAGATATATTGTTAGGTTTAGACGATGGGGAAAATTGGACATGGAGGCACAGGATCATAAACATCTCTCTGAAAGGGCCAGAGGGAGTAAGAATAGAACAGCCCCTTTCTGCCCCAGAGAAGAAAGAAGCTAAAGATTCCACAGTGCCCCGCAGCACCTCTAGAACCACACCAACAGCAAGGAGTTCATTTGTTCATTACTGTCTCACAGACTCACAGTTGTGGTACCAACAATAGGGTTTACTGGGGAAGGAAGTTGGAGAGTGATAGAGGTAGTGAATGTTACTCCATACAAGTCAAGGTTTTAGCCTGAGTTCCAAGGCACAGTTCCTCACTTAGTCCAGGCTCTGTTTTCAATTTGTCAGTCAAATCTGAATCATATACCAAGGTTTTTCTTGTAGCTGATATAAGTCAACCTCTACTTCGAGCATCTAGCAGGAACACCAAAAACCTTTAACTGTGGCCAGTACAAATGCAAGAAGCCTCAGGCCACGCTTTGTTATCATTTCTCCACAGCAATGCCACAGTCTGTCTACCACCATCATCAGGGTTTAGTTCTCACCGGAGTCTTACTCCAGTGTCCTTCAAGTCTTGTCACCACAAGTCTTGTTGTCTATTGTGTGAAGCACTCTTTCTCTTATCCTAGTCCCACAGCTGTTGATGATTTGCAAGACCATGATGATTTGCAAGGCAATGTGTCTATAGTTAAAATAGCTGGAGACCACAGAGGGACAAGGTAATGGCTATAAAAAGCCAACTTTGGATTAACACTACATTAGGAAAGACTGTTCCTTGGAAAATGATACCATGCTTGGCAAAGTGGAGATCAGCAAAAGAGATGACCCCTCACTGGATGTAGTTTCAAAGTGACTGCACAATAGGCTCAAGTATGTCAGAGATTATGAACAAGGTTCAAATCTGTTGTTCACAAGGTTGCTAAGAGTTATACTCAACTCAACTGTACCTAACAATAACAACAATGTTAACTATAAGATGAACTTCACTGAAAGCAGATAATAACAGAAAGGTGTTTTCTTGGGTTAGTTGTTTTTGTTTTTGTTTTTTTATGAGAGATAGATAGATAGATCGTTGGATATTGGATACATAGATATCGATAGATAGATGATTAGATAAAGATGATATAGATATATGGCTTGTGATTATTTGGATCATAATAAATTACAGACAACTTTGAGAAGAATGAGAATTCCAAAACACTTCTTTATGCTTATTCAGAACCCACACCCAAACCAAAAAGCTGAATCAATTCTAAGTGAACAAGGAGATACTGAATGGTTTAAAATCAAGAAAGGTATGCAATAGGGCTGTGTCAATTCACTATACTTATTCAGTCTGCACAAGAAGCAACTAATCTGAAAAGCTGGTCTATATAAGTAAGAATAGAGCTTTAGTTTTGGAGAAAGATTCTTCAACAGTCTGGATTATACAAATACATTTTCTGCTTGGATTTAGAACATGAAGATTATTTGAAGCATTTACTGAAGAAACAATGACTTAATATGGACTTAATCTTAGCATTAAGAAAAAAATAATCCTCACAACTATATCAATAGGCAGCATCAAGATATATGGAGAAAAGTTAATAACTTAATTTCACCTGAATCCATAGTCAATACCCTTGGAGGTAATAGTCATCAAATCAAAAGAAATATTGCCTTGGGCAAATCTCTTTTCAAGGAAAACTTTAACGTGCTGAAGAGCAAGGATATAAGTTTTAAGACTAAGGTGCACCTGGTTCAGGGGTATTTTCCATGGCTTCATATTCATTTGAATGGTGGACACCAGATAACAGAGACTGATAAATAACTGATGATTTTGAATTGTAGTGGTAGAGAAGAATATTGAAGACCAAAAAAAAAAAAATAAAAATAAAATCAAACCAGTATCCTTTTGGAGGAAGGACAACAAAAATACTTCTTGGAGGCAAGAACGGTGAAACTCCATCTCTCATACTTTGGTTATTTTGTCAGGAAGTGCCAGTTTTGGAGAAAACAACATCAAGCTTTGGAAAAAGTAGAAAATCAGCAAAGAGAAGTAGAACCCTAATAAGATGGATTGATATTATGACTGCAGCAGTGGGACTGAATGAGGCAGAGATTGTGAAAATAAAGTACAAAACAGAAAAACATTCAAATTTGTTGTTCATATAGTCATTATGAGCTAAAGTAGACACAAGGCTTTTAGCAATAATAACATACTCTCTAAACTTATAATCAGTCCTTCATGCACATGGGATCTGAAAAGTCAAAGAACAACAGACAGAAAATATCTACAGGGGGAAAATATCAAAGAGCAAAGGTTAAATTTGCCACACACTCAGCACTCCATTGAATGTACTGAATGGGGGGGTGTGCAGGCTGTGGACTCCCAACAGAGATGCTCAGTTGATCTCCAGCATTCCTTCTGGCACATTACTCCTGTGTAGTCCCATTTGTTCCATGCTTGGTTGTGTACATTTTTTTTTAAATTTCTGTGTGAAAATGTCTCCTTAAGAAAGCAATTAAATCACAAGAGTCCAGAATTAAGGTTGCATAGTGGAGTGTACTGGGGGCGGTGGGAGGGGGGAGGGGGGGGATTGTATACCAAAGAAGGAATTTTTCTTTCATTTTCAAAGAGGAGCGAACTCAGAGTGGGGAAGGGCTGGGCAGGGAGAAAAGTGCAACACTGAATGAATGGAAATCCACAATCTCTGTAAATGTTCATTAAAGTTAGTAAAATAATTTTTTTAAAAAAAAGAAATCTGCAAAGGCAGCAGAAAAGTGCTAGTTAGATAGCGTTTACATCATCTTAGGTATTGTGGATAGTAGAGATGATTTAACACATAGGACAGATTGTGTGTAGGTCATATGCAAATAATCCACCATTATATATAAGGGGCATGAACTTCTTTGCATTTTGGCACTTATGGGCCTCCTGGAAGCAACCACCCTCAGACAAGAAGGGACAATTGTATAAAGATATATAAAAGCAGTCAAATTTAATAGAACATTTTATATTCTTCGATAATGTTTAAGCCTTAACTCTATAAAAGGATATTTAGGGTGAAAGAATGAATGACTCATATTATCCCTTTCTTATTTCTTTCCTTTAATATTCAAATTTTTTTTATCTTTTTCAATAAATCGTGGAAATCCCCTGCTTGAAAATCAGGTCTGTAATTATGATCTTGAGAGCGTAATGATTCTAGGTTTTCCTTTCCCCTCTAGTTCCCTTTGAAGCTGCATCATTAAATCATCATTTGCACATTCCTTTTTTCCTCTCTTATATAACTGACGGAACTACTGAATAATCGAGCAAAGCCTTAGATTTTTAGAGAACACTTTCTTCCCCTTACTTAGTAACATGCAAAAGAAAACCTCATTCCCCCCCTCCTTTTTTTTAGAATGCTGCAGTAATTACCCAGGTGGGGTTTTTTTGTGTGTGATTTTTCCCTAATTAATATTTCACTTCAATTGCCGTTTTAGCGATATTTCTATTTTGGTTTATCACACATACGAGCTAACACATAACATTTGCCTTGATATTTATGTCAGAACTTTTCATCTTTCTTCAATGGCACACTGATAGAGCTCTGTAGCATCATTTTACCAGACACAATGGGACGATGGTTGGCGCAGAAACTACTAGATGTTTCCAACACTAGTTCCCTCTTCCTTGAGAGCACAATAGCTAATGTGTGGAAAAACAATGTATATGACCTTTATGACCTTTTTATGTAAACCAGTATAACATAAAATTGTTTTTAAAAAGTTAATTCCCATGTCTCAGGCTTTTGTTATTAATCAGGATAATTTTATACAACTGTACCTTAGCTCTCAGGAGAGGAACTGGCAAGTGATTGGTTCCATTTCAACTCATCAAGGACACCTCAATCACGCTTTTTCAATTTCTTTGTTGAAACAGATGCATCATCATCTGTGGTCTCTATGGAAATACAGTATTTCCTGAAATGCTCTATAGATGCTGTATGTAGAAGGTCATAGAGTGATCATCAGCTTGTGTCCTTGAATAACCGCCTAGGGCAGAACCCTTCTGCCTCTCTGGAACTTCATGTACCAATTATCCCCGTGCAATCAGTGTAACGGAACTCTGGTAGCTTGGTGGTAAGGAATTGCACTGCCAGCACAAAGGTACATGGTGGTGTTGTTTTTTTTTTGGTTTTTAAAATTTTTTTCTTTTATTAATTTTAATGAAAGTTTACAAAGACTTAGGGTTTCCATTTGTTCATTGTTGCACTTTTCTCCCTGCCCACCCCCTTCCCCCAATTCACTCTTCTCCTTGAAAAAAAAGAAAAACGCTTTCATTGTTATGCAATCCCTCCCCCCAAGTCCACTCCACTGTGCAGCCTTCATTCTGGACTTCTGTCATGACAATAATATACATCCCTTTTAAATAATAATAATAATAATAATAATAATAATATACATCCCTTTTAAACAGTTCTCTCCCTCATCTGTTTCAATGCACCATACATCATTGCTCCCCTCCTGTCTTCCCTCAACCCCAATGTCAGTCCTGTTTTACAACAATGGCCCTATGCAATATGTGTCCTTTTGTGACTGAGTTATTTCACTCAGCATAGTGTCCGCCAGTGTAAAGGCACATGGTTTAAATCCATCAGCTGCTCTGTGACAGAAAGATAATCTCCTCCCATGGGATTCACTGCCTCTGAAAACATAGCACTGGAGGGTCAGTGCTGTACACAACGCTAGTGAGTCAGTTCAGACTCATGGTAACAGCACGTGTTACAGCATATAACGCTTCTTCAGTGAGTTTCACTTCTGACTGTTACCGAAGTAGCTTATCAGTGAGCAAGACAAATACTGATATTCTATTTTTTAATCTGGTGTACATTTTGAGATCTACCAGCAATAAAACTAAATGTTATCCTAACAGACACAGATGACACAAATAAATTCATCTTTTCTCACTAACATTTAAAAGCCCTTTTTATCAAAGTTTCAGTATTTTTCTTGCTCCTATAATCATCTCTAATGAGTCCTGGTAGTATGGAGTGCTAGGTTGCTAATCAAAAGTTTGGAATTTCAAATCTGCCTTCTGCTCTCAGGGGTATTGATAGACTTTCTCCAATAAAAAATATGACAGTCTTCGAAATTCCCATGGATGGTCATGGCCAGGAGACACCGGTGTATTTATATTCATTTCTAAATCATACCTTATTTTCATTTTCTGCTTTAGGACAACTTTGAAAAACTAAATTTTAATCATTAATAAATCGAAGAGCCATCATGTTTAAATAAATACTCTCTAAACTGTGTTAGGATATGGGAATTAGCACAGTGCCCTTTTTCATAATTTTTTGGTAAAATGAGAACTAAAGAAAAAAATAAAACCAATTAAGAAAGAGACAGTAATTTTAGGCTATTTTGATATTTGATAAATTATGTTAAGAAAAATGTATATTTTCTCTCCAATTACGTGGAAATTTGGGAGATATGAAGGAGTAATTAAATATCATTACCTCTACTTAGAACGGTCAGGGTGGCTTAATCGGAAAGGAACTGCATTATTAACCCAAATGCAGGCTAAAATCCACCAGTGACTCTGAGGGGCAAAGATGACCAGGCTCCTCTTGTGCCATTTCAAACCTCTAAAAACCTGCTGAGGGGTCAGCTCTTACACCACCATGCAACAACACAGAATGATTAAGAAAATGCTATTTTGTCTTTTATGTTCAAACTATCAGTGCAATGCTTGCTTTAGTTTTATCACATAACCTACTGAAAGTGTTTGGATATAATAGCATTTTTAAAAAATGGGAAATGGTAACATGTTGTATACCTACTTCTGACCATGCGAGCACCAGCAGTAACCTGGAGCGGATTCGGCATGCTGGGGGTAGCTACCAATTGCAACATGAATTCTTTAGAAGGATTCTTCGATCCAATGAGATTTATATCTGTGAAATTCTTTGTACTTCATGTGTCCAACACAGGTTATGGGATGATTTTTTGGCTTTAAAATAATGATGGCAAATATTATAAAACACTTGCTTTGTGCCAACTTCTATTCTAAGCCCTTTGACTTAAATCCTTGCATTTTCATAAGAGAATATAGTATTGTTATAATTTGATTTCTTAGTGACTTCTAAGTGACTTGTCTCAGGCTATATGAATACTAGGTATTATGGTGTGAATGTTGGCTTGACCCATGAACCCTGCTCTCTTGGTCATTGTACCATTCAATGAGCCATTAGGAGTTATACTCTAAAATGCAATCCCTTAAACAAACCAATCAAGATCTTCCATGATATGGCATAGTCTTTGTTCCCTGACTACTTCACTTCTCCCACTCTCTACTTTAATCAGGATCTAACTAATTGAAGAAAGTGACATAGTGGTTATTCGTTCAAATCTTCCCAGATGAACCTCAGAACTAAGATTTGGCATCCTGCTTGTGAGGTCACAACCTTCAAAAGCCTGTATGAAGTACAGACTCTTCTACACCCATGAGGTTGCCTTGAATTTAAATTGACTCAATAGTAAACAATAAAAACATATGTGTTATCTTTTTCTCCCTCCTTTTCTTTTGTTAAAATTCTAGTGATTCTTCTGCATTCAGGGAAATTCTACCCTCCTAAATACTTGCGTGATCGATATTTGTGTTGGATGAGCTGAGTCCATTCTGATGTGCACTGAATCCACATGGTAAAGTAAAACTACTCCAACCCAAAAATGCCTAGGCTACAATCTTTATGGGAGCAGATAGTCATGTATTTGTACCATGGAGTCACTGGGTGAATTCAAACTACTGACATTTGGTGTATCAGTCAAGATTTAATCATTGCATGATGGCACTTTTTAATCTAATCTAGCACTCTGCATTGCCTGGCTTTGTACTTCTTTCAAAGGGCCCTAGTGGTGTAATGTGTTAAACACTGGAATGCTGACCTGAAGTTCAGCAGTGCAAACCCACCAGCCGCTTCAAGGGAGTAAGATAAAGTAATCTATTTCCATGAAAATGAACAGCGTCAGAAGCCTTCTGGTGCAGTTCTACTCTGTTCCATGGGTTCACACTAAGTCAGAACTAGATCGATGGTGGGAAGGGTCATAAATGTCAGAAGGCATCCTTGTTAGTCCACATTTACAACCGTTTATTCACTTACTAGGCTGGATCTCAAGCTTCCTGACAGCGCAAACTGTCCTCCTCCTGTGTCTCCCCAGAGCAACCGGCACAATACTTGTACTAAAATCCCTTCTCAAATACACTGCTGGGTCGAGTTGAACCAGTGCACTCCATAATTTTATAAACATTCTAAACAGTTGTGCAGAATTGCTGTTTGTGAAGTCCTACGGAAGAATATCTTAAGTTAACATGCTTTGTGTTCCAGAATCTAGAAAATACATAAAAAAGAGGTGACCTCAATTTATTTTATGTGATAAAATTAGAATGACAATTATTTTATGGTTAAGTTATTTCCAATTATCCAATTACTCATAGATCATCAAAGATGACAGAACAACCAAGTTGAGGTAGTCACAAGGAAGCTGAAGGTTACAATGTTATCCGATTAATCTAAAGTGGTTTTGACATTCAGGTAGGGTAATCCAATCAGAGAGAAAAGATTATGTGCGTGCTCGTTGCCTCAGGAATATTATTTTTCTCCATTCTTCATAATTAACTACAGGGAACCAAACACGTTTTTTTTTTTCAGAGTAAGATATGTCATAGTATATTCCCTAAAAATAACATAATAAATGTTCGTCTCTCTGATATTTGCATTTAATGTACTCTGCACAGCAGACTAATACATTGCTCTGCTAAATGTGTCAAGACAACAATGACATTTTCCTCAATCAGGACGTGAATTCTCCTAACATCAAATTCTATGGAAGAATAACATTTTCTTTAAAGGTTATCACTCTTAAACTTTTTTGCTGTGTAAGAAATTCAATCAGGCAATAGTATTGAATCAGCTGTCTCTCGCTCATTTGCTTCCATATTCATACAGTCACACACACACACACACACACACACACACACACACACACACTCTGACCTATTGTTGTCAAGTCAGTTCCAACACAGAGAGCCTACAGGATAAATCGGAAACATCAGTAAGGTTTCCAAATTTCTACAGAAGCAGATTGCCACATCTTTCTCATCTAGATCAACTGGTAGATTCAAACCACTAACCTTCCAAATAGTTACTGAACACTTGACCCTTACTCCATCAGGACTCCTTACACAAGTGTAGGCAATGAACACTTACAATTTAAAAAAAAATCTTTATATAAATTAAGTGAAGATTTCAGGTTTTCCTGTCAGGAAAGCTTGAAAATCACCAAGTATGAAAAATTCATAGTATTGATATAGAATATCTTATGCTCACATTTACAGAAAACAATTGCTGTAACATCAAGAGGAACATTTGTCTTGGCCAAGAAAGTATTTTGTGGTGGTGACCTTCTGAAAGTGTAAATGTATGACCAAGTGCTCTCTCAGGGAGTCATAAAAACCAGGTAGAACGAGAAGAGAATGCTTTAGCTTCTGGGCTACTATGAGAGGAATACTGACTGTGAATTGTCTCCAGAAAGCATTGCTCTGTTGTAAGTAAGCACTCTCAAACACTTTGAGCTATTTGCCACATAGCTGAAGTAATCCCGGTTTTCTTAATAGAGCTTAATCTTAGTAATATTTTTAGTGATATCATATTGATGTAAAATAATTTAAAAAAAACAGTTTTCTAATTCTTGCTTCTCTTTTCTATCTTGGTGATCTTTGCCTGTTCAAATGGAATTCTTTTGTGATAGTCTAGGATATAATATCTGCAGTTGCATGATATATGACACATGTAATGTTTGAAAGACTAGGGACTGGATCACATGCACTTTAGGTCTTAAAGTAGCATCTTTGCTTCTTGAACACTTTGTTTGATTGAGACGGGAGACTAGCCCCAGCAAATATGAAAATTGATGATGTTGTTGTTATGTGTCATTGACTCAATCCCACAGTTGATTTTTAATGTTTTACACGGAGCATTTGCCCAGTGCAATACATTTGTGGTATCTTGACATTTGCATCTATAGGGTCTTATTGTAGACTAAGGGCAAGAGAACACTTGACAATGTCAATGTTTGATGTTTATCATTGATTTATTTTTTTATTTTTTGTTCTTGATGTTGAGTAATAATCCATACTGAAGGTTATAGTGTTTGATCTTCGCTAAGTGCTTGCAGCCCTCCCCATTAGCAGCAAGACAAGGTGTGTCATCATCACATTGCAGGTTCTTAATGAGTTAATTTCATCACATTCTACTTCATCCATTTCATCATCTCAGATTATCTGTTCACCATACAGATTGAATAAGTATGGTAAAGGAACAAAGTAGTCTTTACTCATTTGAGTGCAGGGTGGAGGGACAGTGCATGAGAGGAAGACCCTCAATGAGATGGACTGATTCGGTGACTGGGGTAGTAATGGGGGCAGATGTGTCAGAGATGGTGAGGTTAGCTAAGGATAGGGTGGAGTTTAGAGCTGTCGTGTTGTACGTTGGGTCACTATGAGTCTCAGGCAACTAGACAGCACATAACAACAACAATGTTGCAATTCATGAGCATTCCTGAATACAAACTACATACTTTAGGAACTTATATATGGACCAAAACCCAATTTTTCAAATAGAATAAGGGGATGTTGTATGTTTTAAAATTAGGAATAGTGTACATCAAAATTGTACGCTTTCAGAATCCCTATTCAACTCATGTTGTAGTTAGATGTTATCGAGTCAAATATTACTTAAAGAGACCCAAAGAACAACAGATCTCAACTCTGTTTACCTTGTGCCATACTCACAATCTCTGACACACTCAAATCCACCGCGGTAGTAACTGTGTCAATTCACCTTGTTAAGACTTTTTCTTTCCTTGCTACCCCTCCACCTTTAAAGCATCTTATCCCTCTCCAAGGAATAGCCTGTCCAAAGTATGTGAGGTGAAGCTTTATCATCTTTGCCTCCAAGGAGCATTCTTGCTGTACCTTCTCCAAGTCATATCTATTTATTCTTTTAGCAGTCTATGTGAGACGCAATATTCTTTTCCAACCAGAGCTCAAAGGCATCAATTATTCTTCCTCCATCCGGATTTATTGTACAGCTTTCAGACGCATAGCAAGTGACTAAAAAGATCATGGCTTGAACATCTGCCCATTCAGTCTATGTACTGTTCTAGCTGGTTTTGAGTGATCTTCAGCAGTATTTTACTTGCATGGGTTGTTAATTATACTGTTTGATAATTTCCACATTCTATTGGATCACCTTTCCTGGGAATGGGAGCAAACATCTCTTCCAGTCAGTCAATCAGGAAGCTGTCCTTGAAATTTCATGGCATAGACTTGTGAGCATGTCCAGAGCTGTATCCATTTGTTGAAATATGTCAATTTGTAGTCCATCAAATCCTGGGGCCTTATTTTTTATTTTTTTTTTTGCCAATCCCTTCATTAAAGCGTGAACTATTTCCTTTCTTTTTCACTCCTGATCACATGGTACTTCCTAAATTATTTCAGTATCAGTCAATTATTTTTTAATCATCATAGAACAAAATAAAAAAAATACCAACAATAGCAACGGTGATTCTGCGTATGCCCTCCATCTTCTTTTCATGTTTTCTGAATCATTTAAGATTTTGTCCACAGCATCTCTTAGCATTGCTACTTGAGGATTAATTTTTTTTTCAGTTATTTCACCTTGAGAAATGCTGAGCAAGTTCTTTTTTTATTCTCTAATCCTAGGTCTGTACACATTCTGTTATTACAGGTTGCTTTGTCTTCTTTAGTTGCCTTCTAAATCCAACACTTTCACTTTAACATCTATTTGCTCTGTTTTGACTTCTTACTGCTGAGCAAATAATCCAGGAAGTTCAACTATATTAAGAACAAAGTTTCAAGATTGAAGGAAGATTAATTAACACCTTGCTATATGCAAATTAGTAAAGTGAGCCATATTTTTAGACAATAAGCTTGTCACAGGATAGAGCAGGTTTCGGGGCTGTTGTACATAAGGTTGCTATGCGTGGCAAGCTAGGTGATGGCAAATAACAGCAACAACACATGCAAATGACAAAATCTAGCATTTTGAAAACATAAGACACTTAAAGCACTCACTAATGAAGCTTGAAGACTAAAGTCTCAATAATATTTGTCACATTTTAACAGAGAAGAGACAAATATCCTCACAAGTGGACCCAAAATCCACCATCATGATAAGCAAAAAAAGATTGAAGATGTTAAGGATTTCACTTGACTTGGACCCACCCAAGTTAACAGTTGTTGTTATGTGCTGTCGAGTCATAGATGACTCACACCGCCCCTATGAATGAAAGACCTGAACACTTATGTAACTTCGGCCATTTCTCCAGGTTCATAGAGATTCCGAGGCAAGCCAGATGCCACTCCTGCTTGCAAGCTTGTTTTATCGGGAAGCTCCACCAAACACTGTTCACCATGGGTAACCATTATCACATCTGACACATCGGTGTCACAGTGTTTAGCATCACAGCAATCATGAGTTACCTCTGTACATCAATGCACAGATCAGTGCTATACCACCTAGAAGAATGTTTGCCAAAAAGCCATTTAAACCAGACCTGAGAGCCACAGATTAAAATCATCCACCTTGGGCTTGGTAGCATACTTTCTTTCTGTAAAGCCAATATAGCTGTCTCTATGCTGTTGTTGTTATTGTTGTTAAGTGCCATCGAGTCGTAGACAACTCATAACGAGTCAATAAATTAAATGGTCTATTACACAAATGCAATAAAGAAAGTGTTTAAAGTGACAAAGATAAAAAACCTTCATTTTAAAGACTAAGGTAACCTTGCTTTGTTTGCTGTAGTTGTTATGTGCCTTCAAGTCACCTGTGACTCATAGTGACCCTATATACAATAGCTCTGAAGCATGCCTGTCCTGAACCCATCTCACTGACACCAACATACCTATCCCCATTGCCACAGTCACTGCATCAATCCATCTCATCTGGAATTTTCCTCTCCTGCACTGTCCCTCTAACCTTCTGAACATGATGTTCTTCTCCAAGGACAGGTCCCTCGTGGGCATGGGACCAAAGCATGTGTGATAGCGCTTCAAAATCCTAGTCTCCAAGGAGAAAACTGGTTTCACCCTCTCCAAGATAGACCTATTTATTTTCTTGGCATCCTTTCTTTATGTCATAGTATTGTCATTCACCTTATGTTTGTGAAAATCACATAATGAATCAGAATCACCAAGAAATTGATGCCTTTGAATTGCAATGCTGGTGAAGAGTATTGAATATGAAATTACCAAAGATAACGAAATCTATGTTGAAGGATATATGACCAGAAAGCTCCACAGATGTGAGAATGGTGAGATACTATCTTATATACTTTGGACATGTTATCAATAGAAGTGAATCACCAGAGAACAACAACAACAACAAAAAAACCCAACAAAACCAATAATAAAAACAAAAATATGCTTAATAAAGTACATGGCCATTGGAATAAAAAGCAATGACAAAGTTTCACATGACAGAAAGAAATGTTGGAGAGGATGTGGCAAGATAGGAACTCTTACACACTGTGGGATTGTAAAATGGTACAACCATTCTGGAAGGCAGTTTGGTGCTTCTTCAAAAAAGCTGAACATGGAATTTACATATGACCCAGTTATTCTACTGCTTGGAATATATTCTAAGAAAATGAAAACTGAGACACAAATGGAGACAGGTATACCAATGTTCATAGCAGTAGTATTCATGATTGCAGGAACATGGAAACAACCCAACTGTCCAACCATAATTGAATGGATTTAGAAATTATGGTATAGTCACACAATAGAATACTATGCAGCGCAATGAAGCAATGATTTTGTAAATCACTACCTAACTTGGGAGGGGCTAGAGAGCATTATGCTAAGTGAACTATCTCAGTCCTATAAGGACAAATACTATTTAAGACCATTACTGTATGCAACAATGAATGAGTGGAAGCCCAAAATCTCTGTAAATGTTTATGAAAATTAATAAAATATAATTATAGAAAAAAAAAAGACCATTACTGTAGAAATAGATAACTAGTAAAACATGGATGAGGATCTAAGGTGGGGAGCAAGGGACAAAGATGGATGGTGGGTACAATCATAAGGTTGCACAATTTGATGGGTGAAAGGAGAGATAGATTAAGGAAGTGAGAAAGATCATGTGAAAAACAAAGTAGATGAACTTGTAAGTAAATCAGAAAAAAAAGGTGTGTTTTTTTTTAAAAAAAATGTAATCAGTAAGTTAACTTGTATTTTTTCCTTTGTTCTGTTGCAGTTTCTAGGTGCCGTCCAGTTGATGACAAGTCATAGTAACTCCATGGATGACAAACTGAAAACTTGCTCTATCCTGGGCCATCCTCACCAGCCCACCCGGTTTCCTTTACACACAGCCAGTGAAATGGTTTCATAATATTTGTTGGATTGCAGTGAGGCATCAATTTAGTCTAAGCGTTCAAATGTACAGTGCTTTGTAAACATCCTCTAAGTGGGCCTTACAGGTATCTTGATTAACTTAGTTGCTGCACTACTCAATAAAAATGTGGCCTGCAGCAGCCCACACTTAATAGATCATTTGCACTACTCAATAACATCTAAAGAATATTAATCAAGTTAACATGAGAGATAAGAGGCTAAAGAAATTCAATATAAGCATGTTTCAGGGTGAACTTCTTGACCTCTTCTTGTTGGAACAGAAAAGTTAAATCTCTTACTTAAATTTGGGCAACAACACACAGAACGGATTGGCCAGAGTTATCAGATTCATAATAATAATCAGTGACAATGATAAGACCTTGTGGTGAATTTGAGCACTGTGTTTAAATTAAGATGAAATGTGCTAGATTAGGCATTAGATAAAGCTGCCCATTATATTATTAATTTTAATTAGATCCTTTGCTGCCTTACGTTCTTTGATCTGAGTTAAGTATTTAAGCCCATTTTACTTTCTAATTGGATTACAGTACATGTTTTGCTAAATCCAAATATAAAAGAAATGTGCAGATCCTGTGTATGTAGATGCTTTGTGATGGGCATGCTGTCTATAGACTGGTGCTCTCGGTTTAAGAGTCTAGTTTGAAATTCATTTGTTTGACTAAAGTAATAGTGTTGCTCTTTCCAGGGAGACGAAATGATTTCTTAAGCATTTATGTAAAATGTCCTGCTGAGCCCTTACTTTTCAAAACATGAGTGTAAGCAAAACTAGTGTAATCCTGAAAGGGGAAAAATAAATCTGTAGTTCAGAAAATTTGGAGAAGTGATAATATTTAAAAAGAATCCCAGGGGTCCATAGCTGGAGTACAGGCCACTTAAAGGAGAGATGTTCCTATACCAAGACGAGTGCAGTCTCCAAAGGCAAATAAATAGATAATACAATCATTATCTAGAACAAGACTCCTGAGAGCTTCGGTTCTGTAATGAAGACCACTATGACTGAGACTTGGACAAGGTTTCAAACACAGTGATAAGCCTTCTATATGAATCATCTAACAAAGTCTCTACTCACGGAATAGATGTTGTTGTTGTTGTTATGTGCCATCGAGTCACTTACAACTCATAGCCACCCTATGTACAAGAGCCCTAAACGCCGTTCTATCCTGTGCCAACCTCGCCATCTCAGACACACTCATTCCCACTACTCCACTCACAGAATCGATCCACCTCATCAAGAGTCTTCCTCTCCTGCACCGTCCCTCCACTCTCCCAAACATGATGTCCCTCTCCAAGGACCAGTCCTTCCTTGCAACATGCCCAAAGTATGTCAGATGAAGCTTCAGAATCCTTGACTCCAAGTAGCATTCTGTCTTCACCCTCTCCAGGACAAATCTGTTTTTTCTCCTAGCAGTCCATGGTATCTTCAACTTTTCTCCAGCACCACAGCTCAAAAGCATCAGTTCTCTTTCTATCATCTTTATTCACTGTCCAACTCTCCGATGCATAGCAAGTAACTGCAAGACGATAGCCTGGATCAGATGCACCTTAGTCTCCAACCTGACATTGTTGTTCTTCAGTACTCTTGAGAGGTCCCTCACAGCTGACTTTCCCAATGAAATTCATCTCTTGATTTCCTGGCTGCTGTTACCAAGAGTGTTGACTGAGGATCCAAGCAAATTGAAGCTGTGAACAATCTCAATCTTTTCACCATCCATACTGATGCTGCCAATTGGCCCAGTGGTGAGAACCTTTGTTTTCTTGATCCTGAGCTTCAATCCATGTTGAAGACTGCAGTCCTTGACCTTCTGCAGCAAGCGCTTCAGGTCCTCCTCAGTTTCAGCAAGCAGCGTTGTTTCATTGCATAACGCATGTTGTTGATGATTCTTCCACCAATCTTGATGCCACATTCCTCCTTGTACAGCTCAGAGTCTCAGATGATATGTTCTGCATACAGATTGAAAAGGTATGGAGACAAATACGAACTGCATTGGAACATGGATCTCTGGATTGGAAATGATCATATTGTTAATATTTCTCGCCTTAAACTTAAAAGATTACATTTTTCAAAATTATTTGTTATATATTTGTTTAAATTTTCCCTCTTTTAACAACTGGGATCTAGAGGGAAGAGAAAAGACCAGATAATGCCCAAAATTATTGGGGCAGCTATTACTGCCAGTTTAGGGCCTATGTCAGGAAAAGGAAGTCTTACTCATAAACAATGCCACCCAAAGGTAATAAAGGAGGTCAGAATTCCTTCCTCTGTGGAAAGCTGGGCCACTTCAGTGGACAGTGTCACAGACAAGAGCCACAGATAGGGAAGGGAGTAGAGAAAGCTCCCACTCACTTGCTTTAACTGTGGATCTGAAGAACACATGGCCAAGGGTGGCCCACATCAGGTCCTGGTGGCTGACAGGACTGACTTGCCCCAGCTCCCAGCTGGAAAAAAAGGAGGATACTTCAACCATGCAGATCCTCCCAGGAGAGCCATGGGTGAGTATTAACACTACTGGTAAGTATATTCATTTTCTCCTGGACACAAGAGCCCATTATTTGGTCCTAAAAGCCTTCTGAGGTCCCCACTATTCTCACTATTTCTTAGTTGTTGGAATTGACAGAAAACCTCATAAGCAGTTCCTTACTTCACCTTTGCCTTGCATGTGTACTTCCAATCTGGAAAATAACCCAGTGGTAGATGGAATTTGGTCCAGGACTTAAGAACAATAAATGACATAGTTTAACCTCTACATCTTGTGGTTCTTAACCTTTATACTATAAGAGACAAAGTGCTAGTCCATAAGCCTTTTATTTTAAGAACTACCTTCCCTCTGTAACTTGATTTGTGCCATTGTTAGAACCTCTACTTGGAATATTATTGCTTTTAATTTTTGATTCATATACCTTTAACTTGTTAGTTAAATTTGTGTCTTCTAGGCTGCAACAGTTCCATGATACATCTTCAATGATATGAAAATGTATGGCTAAGTACAATTGATAACAGTGCATCTAAATTCAAAAATCAATCTCCACAATAGTCTATGTGTTTCCTATTGCCAAAGGGTCCCTTTAGAGTAGTGAGAGAAGATCTTCACCCTGAAACCTACAGCATCCCTTTCCAGCAGGAAGTAGCTAAGAGAATATGCCACCTCCTTTTCCTTATGAATCAGGGTGAAGTCTCTCTCAGGGAGGAGTGGAAGGGAATGGCAAAGGATACACTGACAAAGAAGATTAATCAGAACTGGCTTTGACAAGCATTGTGGCAATGGGACAATTAAAACAGACTTTCACAGGCGGAAAAAAGAGAGGAACGAACTGGGGCGAGGGGGGTAGAGGAAATAGTGTAACAAAGAATGAATGGAAATCCAAAATCTCTGTAAATGTTCATAAAATAAAATAAAATAAAATAAAAAAGAAAAGGTATGGAGAGACAAAATACATCCCTGACAGATCCCTTTCTCGATTTTGAACCATCCATTGTCTCCCTGCTCTGTTCTGACGACTGCCTCTTGGTCCAAGTATAGGTTTCGCATTAGCACAATCATATGTTCTGGAATTTCCATTCTTCTCAGAGTCAGCCATAGCTTGCTGTGATCCACACAGTCAAAAGTCTTTGCATAGTCAATGAAGCACAGATAGACATTCTTCTGGTATTCTTTGCTTTCTGCAAAGATCCATCTTACATTAGCTATAATATCCTTAGTACCACAACCTCTTCTAAATCCAGCCTGCACATCTGGCAATTCTCTGTTGACATATTGTTCCAAATTTTTTTGGATAATTTCCAGCAGAATCTTGCTTGCATGTGATATCAATGATATTGTTCGATAATTTCCACACTCTGTTGGGTCACCTTTTTTTGGAAAGGGAACAAATATCGATCTCTTCCAGTCAGTTGGTTAGCTAGCTGTCCTCCAGATTTCCTGGCATGGAATAGATACTTTACTTAAACCCGATATCTAGAAAAGGAAACAGAGGCTTAGAGACTTAATGTCACTTATATTTGATGATATGGGTCAGAACTGACATTTTTAATCCAGGTTTGAGTAATCCTAATTCAGTTTTTAACCACTGCCTCAATGTAAACTCCCTCATGGGTGACCCTCTCTGGGTTTTCAGGGACTGTAAACCACTGTAAAGCTAGTGTTGTTAGGTGTTACTCTGCCAAAGCATAACTCACAGAGACCCTATGAACCACAGACCTGAACCCTGTCCTATCCTGTGCCATCCTTGCAATCTCTTTGACTTAGTGAGCCCATTGTTGAAAAACTTGTGTCAACCCATCTGCTTGAGAATCTTCCCATCCTTTGCCAACCCACCACCTTTCCAAGCCTGATAGCTCTCTCCAAGTAATAGCTTGTCCTAGCAATATACTCAAACTATGTGAGACAAAACTTTATTACCTTCATCTCCAAAGAGTCCTCTGGCTGCACTTTCTACGAGACATATCTATCTGTTTGTTCTTTTGGCAGTCTAAGGGATATTCCATACTCTTAGTCAATAATTAGCTCAAAGACATCAATTCTTCTTCTATCATTATTATTCATTTTCCAGCTCTCAAATGCATACCAAGTGACTGTAAAGACCATGGCCTGACTCAGATCCGCCTTAGGCCTCAAACAAACATCATTGTTAGGTTCATTTTTAATAATTTGGAGAGGTTCCTGACTGCAGACTTTCCCAATGTAATATGTCTCCTGATCTCCTGACTGCTGGTATCAGGGGGAACATAGTTGCATAAGAGGAGATTGTTTATCTTTCTCATAAGAAAAATCTAGTAGATTCAAGCCTCTTTACTCACAAGGGCCAGAGCTCACCTACCTCTCTGTAGCACTGAATGAATGCATTTCAGGAACTCCTCTGAGAGTCCCTTTTTTTTTTTTTCGGCCTAATTCTAACCAACAATTTTTAGTGTGTTTTAGATTTGAATCAACTATATTGTTAAATAGAATTGGTGTGGCATCAATGAAAATGGTCAGTGAATTTCTTTTCTTGGAGAAAATCTGCTGTCAGGGACCTCTCCAGAGTACTGAAGAGCAACAATGTCAGTCTAAAAACTAAAGTATACCTGATTGAAGCCAGGGACTTTGCAATTACTTGTTATGCATCAGAGATCTATACAATGACTAGGGATGATAGAAGAATTGGTGACTTTGAGTTGTGATGCTGGAGAAGAGTATTGAACATACCGTATACTGCCAAGAGAACAAACAGGTATGCCCTAGAGAGAGTAAAACCTAGCCACTCCTTAGAGGCAAGGATTTTGAACCTCTTTCTCACATAACTTGGACATGTTGCCAGAGAGACCAGGTCTTGGAGAAGGACAGTATGCTTGGAAAGGTGGAGGGACAGAGCAGGAGAGGAAGACCCTGGATAAGATAGATGGACTCAGTTCTAGGGTAATAGAGTGTGTTGGCATAGTAATGTAGTTGTGTTGGAGATGAGAATTTGGCTCAGGATAGGGCAGGGTTCCGAACTAAGGGTACATAAGGGTCACTATGAATTGCAGGTAACCTGACAGCACATAGCATTAGTTAGTTGCTGTCATGAACCTCTCCAAACTGTTAAAGAGCAACAGTGTCAGTTTAAAGACTAAGGTGCATCCAATCCAAATCACATTACTTTTCAATGACTTCTTATGTATTTGAAAGCTGCACAATAAACAAACATAACAGAAGAATCAATGCCTTTGAGTTGTGGTACTGGAAAAATTTACTAAATATTCCTTGAATTTCCAAAGAAACAAGCAAGTCTGTTTTGGACAAAGTGCCACCAGGCTGCTCCTTAGAAGCAATGGTGGTGAAACTTTGTCTCAAATACTTTGGACACATTGTCAGAAAGTGTCAGTCCTTGGAAAAAGGGACATCAAGTTAGGTAAAGTGGAGGGTCAGAAAAAGAGAAGACCCCCAACAAGCTAGGCTGACAAAGTAACTGTAGCAACGGGGTTGAGCATATCAGAGACTGTGAGGATAAAGCAGGATAGGGCAAGGGTCAGATCTGAGGTTCACTGAGCTATGGTTTGTAGGTCACGGTCACCTGTCAACTTATGACACCTAACAAAAACAGCATTAGCTAGAAGGGTTTTTGTTGGGTTGTGTTTTTTTTGGGTGGGGGGTTCTTTTGTTTGTTTTCTAAAACCTACAATCTTTCCACCTTATACAAAGTAACGCAGAGTTTTCTCCAACATTTGCCAGCATCTATATGATTTGACTATACAATGTGCATGATCTTATGTCCTATCATTTACCCAGTCATTCACTATTTCAGCCCAATAGGTCTTGGCACCTTTTAAAGCATTATCAAGCATCATTTTACCTCATGGTCTTTACATATAATCCTCTACCTTTGCTTTTCTGTACTTACATCTTATTCCCTACTTCATTCCAATCCTGATTCAAGTAGGTCCTTCTCTGTGATAGATACCCTCATCATACTGTTTAAAATAACATAAAATGTTACAAATCTTCCATCACTTTTGTTCTCATCTCTCTTTTCCTCCATTTAATTTTGTTCATTGCATATGTATTTTCTTTTATAATGTTTATAATTGTCAGTAAGAGAGAAATAACTTTGCATTATTCATTGGAATGTTGCCAGATCAGAATCTATATGTTGCTTAAATGTAATTTTAAAATCATTCATAATTAAATAATGAACAAAGTTATATTTGTTGTTAATGTCTATTATGTGAAAGGTACTTCATAGTCCGTGACAGAAGTTTGGTGTTAGACTTAGGTTTTCAGGAATCTTATTTCACATTCTCCCCATGTCAAACAACAAAAGCCTGGTGCTGAATAGATTTCACCTCCTGGCAAGCTGACATGACTGAGCATTTGTGCCCCCTAGGATTTCCAGTGACTGATACACTTTCCCGTAAACAGATCACCAGGTCCTTCTTCAAAGGTATCTCCGGATGATCTCACTAGATGATCTCACACCTTCAACCTTTTTTGTTAGCTGTTGAATGTGCTAATGTAATGCACTACTCAAGGTTTTTCATGTTACAAAAATTCTGTAAATACTGAACCATCATCATTCTATCCATAAAGGGTTAGTCTATCCATGAAGAGGAGATCTCCTTGCTTATGAAGCTTCTAGAGCAAGACTCCTTGAATTACTCATCTGGTTATTTCAAAGGCTCTGAACTGCAGAATCAGATAGATTTAATAACCAACTGTAAGCAGGCACTCTAGGTGCGTCTGATTTAGGCCATGGTTTTTCCAATCACTTGCTATATATCTGAGAACTGGACAATAAATAAGGATGACAGAAAAAGAATTGGTGCCTTTGAGCTGTGGTGTTGAAGAAGAGTAGTGAACAAACCATGGACGGCCAATAGAACAAACAAATATGTCTCAGAGAGGGTGCAGGAAGAATGCTCTTTGAAGGTAAGGATGAAGAGGCTTCCTCTGACATACGTCGGGCATGTTGCTAGAAGAGGCTATTCCTTGGAAAGAGAGATGATGCTCCGAAAGGTGGCGGACCGGCAAAGGAAAGGAAGACCCTCAGCCAGGTGCATTTACATGGTGACTGCCACAGTAGGCTCTACTGTGTCAGGAAGTGTGAGGATGGCTCAGGATAGGACAAGGTTCAGAACGCTCGTTCATACGGTCACTATGGGTCGTACTCAACAGCACGTAACCACAATATCAACAACTCTAGATTAATTTCACTTTATAATTTGATACATACCCTCTTACTATATTATGTAATTTAAACTAGAAATCAGTTATATTATTTTTTCCAAGATGCCCCAATATTTTAGTTACATTCAGGAATGGAGTCTAGCTTCTATCATGTATTTGTTATTATTTCCGCTGTCATCCAACAACAATTGCTTCTAATACCTGCTCCTTTCAATATGGATTACATTCATTGGCCAATAGGCAACAACATGGTAGATGGAGAAAGAAGTGAACTTGTCCATGACGGCATCTTACGTGGATCCACAATAAACACGCTCAGTACCAGTTGTCAGGAGATCAAGATATATTGCTTTGGGCAAACCCACTGGCAGGGATGTCGCCAAAATACTGAAGAGCAATGATATCATATTGAAAAATAAGGAGTGCCTGAGTCAGACCATGGTTTTTTCCATTATTTACTATGCTTCTGAGAAGTGAACAATGAAAAAGGACGAAAGAAGAATTGATGTCTTTGAGTTGTGGTGTTGAAGAAGAATATTGAATATCCCATGGACTGCTAACAAACCAAACAGATATGCCTTGGAAAAGTGCAGCCAGAGTGCTTCTTGGAAGCAAGGATTGTGAACTTTTGTCTCTCACACATTGAGCATGTTCCTAGGAGATGCTACACCTTGGAAAATGAGGTCATACTGTGGAGGGTAAGTAAGAGAAGAAGACACTCCAACAAAATGGACTGGCACGGTGACTGCAGCAATGGCTCAAATGTATCAGAGATGATGAGGATGGCACAGGGTAGGACAGATTTCAAGTCTATTTTCCATAGGTTCTCTATGAGTCATACTCAATTTAACAAACACAATAACAATCACCTGTATAGAAAACTAGGTAATTGCCTAGGCTTTGCTACTGAAACTTCTATTTTCCAACATAGTCCTGAAATTTTTGTTTTAGGATCTCCAATCTTCTGTATGCTGTCCAATCTACTTCTCTAGTTTTTATGCCTTTAAATTTCAAAGCATGTTTGAATTTAACAAGCAAGTTATCATGTCAGTTATTAACCAATTTATAGTGATATTTATTGTCAGTGATGGTTATATGTATATATTGTTGTTATGTGTCATCGAGTTTCTTGTAACTCAACAGCTCTGAACTCTGCTTTATCATGTGCCAACCTTACTGTTTCTGATATACTTCCCCCCAGTACCCCAGTCAGTGAGTCAATACATCTCATCGAGGGTCTTCCTCTCTTACACATACACAATCCTACAGAAATGCAAGTGGAATTATTTTAGCATTTCTATGATAAGGTCCCTTGCAGTGAGAAATGAGCTTTTGGTGGGAACCAAAATAAGAAACTAGCAGCTTATCTATAAAGAATTCTATCATGGGTCACTAAAATATTATCCCATTAATCTATTTAATGAGACAGTAAATGTAAATCATTTTCTAAATTATCAAGTGGTTTAATATGTAAACTACAAATTTATTAGGGGTTATAACTCAAATTACACATGATTTTTCAAATTGTCAAGTGCAATTTGTTTAATGTTTTATCCTGAAGTGATGTTATTATTTTTACCACTTGCTTTTACAAATATATACTACAAACTTATAAATACATACTATAATATGACTTTCTGGAGGTGATTATAAAAATGAAGACATGATGTACTGGGAAAGCTGGATCAAACTTAATTTTATACTAAAATAATTTTATTATCATTAATAAATAAAAAATAAGGGTTTATATCTCCTAACAGAAAAGAATTTGTATTTTATAGTGCTACTATATTGGCCTTTATATTTGCCTCATTTTTTGTTAAACTGAACAATATTTCTTGTGGGCTACGCAGAGTAATTCAGAATTAATTTAAATAACTTCCTAAGAACAATATATTTAGTAAAGTAAGTAAAATCTAAGCCTTCAAACCTTAAACAGCACATGTCTATCACAGGTGAGTACCTGAAATGACCAAGTCCTGCTGTTGTTGCTACGTGTTGGTCTAGCCAAGTACCCTTACAATAGATCTCATCTTACCCTGCTCTGTAGTCATGATCTGTCATGCTGAAGTCCCTCTTGTGCTAGTCACTTGTGTCAACCTATCCATTTGAGAGTCTTCCAGTCTTTCTCTACCTCTACCAGAATGATCTCTCCTTCCAAGATCTGAATCCTCTTGAAAATATACTCAAAGTATGTGAGATGAAATTTCATTATTCTTGCTCCTAAGAGGTTCTCTGGTCGCACCTCTTTTATTTGTTCATTCTTTTGAGAGTCCATGTCCATGGAATATTAAATACTCTCCGCCAATATCACAATTCAAACCATCAATTCTTCTGTCATCCTTACTCATTGCCTAACTTTTAGATGCATAAGAAGCAATTACATATACATAGTCTGGCTTGGATCAAGAACACTGTAGACTAAAATGACATTCTAGATCTTTAGAATTTTGAAGAGGTTCTTAATAGGAGACTTCTCCAACAGGACACATCTTTTAATTTTTTGACTGTCATTAACATGGGTGGATCCAAGTAAAAGGAAATTGTTGACCACTTCAGTCTTTATCTATCATCATGTTGCCTATTGGTCCAGTGGTGAGAATTTATGTTCTCTTGATGCTAAAATATTTATAGGATTATAATTATAAAATACTTATAGGTTTAAAATTAATCCACATTGAAAGCTAGAGTAATTGATCTTCTAGAGTGCTTCAAGTATTCCTTTTTTTAAATTTTTCTGTGATTTTAATGAAGGTTTGCAGAAAGGTTGTGTTTTCGTTCATTCATTGGTGAACATTTTTCTCCCTCCTCCTCCCTTCCCCTTCCTCCAGGTTGCTTTGCGACACACTTCTAGTTCAGATTGTTGTCACACACGTAATGCCTCATCATACATTCCTTTCAGACAGTTCTTCCACTCATCTCTTTCATTGTTTATTATATATCCACTCTTTTCCTATTTTCCCCCAACCCACTGTCTTATTTTATAAGAGCAGTGTTATGCAGTATTTGTCATTTTGTGACAGAACTATTTTACTCAGTGTAATGTCTTCCAGGATTGTCCATATTGTGTACTGTTTTATGAACACATTGTGTTTAAATTCTGTGTAATATTGTACTGTATGAATATGCTCGTTTTTTATTCATTTGTTTATTAATGGACATCTTTTTATATCTTGTGACCATTTTGTGATTGGGCTGTAAGAAGTCAAGTTTCAAGTCTTCTTGACTTTCTATAAGTAAGGTTGTGTCACCTGCATAATGTCAGGTGTTCACCAGTCTTCCTTTCTTTAATTCTGATGCCACATTCTTCTTTAACAGAGCACAGCTTTTTGAACCATTTGCTCAGCATATAGATGGGATAGGCATGGAGAAAGGATACAGTCCTATCCTGACTTGGAACTATGCAGTGCTCTTAGTGCTGTTTGGGCAACAGTATCTTAGGTCTAAGTTCCACATGAGAAAGATTTTAGATGTCTGTTCTTCACAGTGTTAGCCATAACTTGTTATTATTGAAACAGCAAAATACTTCCACATAGTAAATAAAACAGGTAAACATCTTTCTGTTATTCACAGCTTTCTGGCAAGATCTATTTGACATCAGTAATGATATAGATCCCTTATACCACAGCCATTGCTGAACCCAGCTTGAATTTCTGGTAGTTTTGTGTTGATGTTCAATTCTAGCCATTTTTAATAGTCTACAAAAGATTTTACTCCTTGGAGAAGGACATCATGCTTGGGAGGGTAGAGGGACGTTGCAGTGGGGGGAAGGCCCTCTGTGAAGTGGATTGATTCAGTGACTGGGGTAATCGGGATGGGAGTGTCAGAGACAGTGCGATTGGCACAGGACAGAGCAGTTTAGGGCTGTTGTACATAGGGTCACTATGAGTCGCAAGCGACTCAATGGCACATAACAACAACAACAACAATATTAGTGATATTGTTTGATAATTTCTGTCCTCTCTTAAATGATCATTCCCTGCCTGCCCCTCCCCCCAGTAGAAACTGATGTGAATTTCTTAGAGTCAGCTGTGGATTAGCCAGCTTTTGAATTCCTTGACATAGACTAGGGAGCCCGTCAAGAGCTACACCTGAACTTTGAAACAGCTCAATAGGATGTACAATGTACTGGGTTTCAAATGATTACTATCAAGATGTGGAATACATGTGCCTAATGCCTAATCTGTGCCTAATTTATATTTTGTTTCCTTTTATTTTTTGTAATGAATGAAATTGAGGAAACAAAGTTTTCTCACCATCCCCGTATTGCAGGCAAACAAAAATAAAATCCATTTACTTTTGTCCAAATAAAATTCATCTTTTGTCCTTGATAGTATTCCGAAATGCTTGGTGATTCTTTTAAAGTATATGATTGCCATTTTGAAAATTGGATTTAATTATAATGATCATATTTTATATATTACCTTTTTTAATTGTCATTAAAAATTAAGATACCACATGGAGAATAATTGTAAAACTTTATTTCTTTCAGTGCAGTGTTTTGTACAAATCGCTCCCAAGAAATACATGTCAGTTGATTCTGCTTCTTTTTTGTAGCTAAGATTCCTTCCTATCTGACTTTCTCATCCGACTGTCATACCTTTCATGTACCCTCTCTGCTGTTAACACGTGTGTTCTGACTTTGCTACCATCCCTGATCTTGCCGATTTCCCATTGAGCAAGGTGGAGACGCAGCCCTGCACTATCTCTGCAGATGGTCTCCCTTCCTAAGTCATTTATCAATTCTTATTACCACGAACGTGGGTGTAATTGAAATTCTGTGCTATCATCACCCACTGAACTGACTTGAATTCTTCTCTGTGATGCTTTCCTATCTCTCCTCATTATACAGTAACTTTATCTGGTAATTTATGCAGGGTTTGAATATTCCAATTTAATTTTGTGTGATATGAGGCACATGGATGTTCTGCAATGCAATGAAATATTTTCTAGAAAAGAAAGGAAGTTAGATCTATGATAGCCATATAGCCTGTATGAGCTCCACTGTAGACCACAAGGGATCATAGGAAGAATTAGTGAAGGTGTGTCACGTTGACCTTTTCTGGAACTAAGAAGAGCAAAATGCTCCTAGCTGAACTTACTAAAGTAGGTATTGTACTGTATTTTTCTCTATGTGGTAGCCAGTTTAAGCCTGGAATAGTTCTGATAACTAAAGTTGAATGAAAAATAAGCTAAACTCAGCACCACCAACCAACTAACCCATGAATACTGAAACAATGGTCACTGATTCCCACCCTGCAGTCACCCATCTAAGTCCCAAACTTATGATGTACAAATTCTGAAATCTACTCAAGTTGATGAGATGGTTAATCTTTAAGTAGACCTGAATGAAGAAAAGATGAGGTAAGCAGAACATTGCACCTGTATACAGAGTGTTTGCTTGCTTAGTAATCTACTGGATGAATGCAAACTTAACCTTGTATAAATCAAATTTGCATGGATTTTTATGTAAACCGCATTATTTCTACATTTTCCCTAAAAAAAGCAATACTTTTAAAATTAATTTTATCGGATCCTGTAACTGAGTACATTTGCCTTTCTCTGTCCATTCTATCTGCTTTTGTCCCAAATACAATGTCTCTCAAATACTTACCTGTCTTTTCTTTATCATGCCATATAACTTCTAGGTATTTCTTTATAAAATGAAATCGTAGTAATAAAACTTTTATTGTGGTTGTTAGGTGCTGTTGAGCTGTCTATGATTCATACTGACACTGTTGAAAAACAGATTAAAGCCATGTTCTACCCTATGCCATCTTCACAATCTCCACCTTGTGCAAGTCCATTTTACAAACAGTGTCAATCCATCTTATTTAATTCCTTTTTTTCCTGCCTTCTACTTTTCCCAGAATAATATCTCTTTGTAAGCCATAGTGTTTTCTGACAGCATGTCCAGAGTATGTGAAATGCAGTTTTACTGTTCTTGCCTCTCAAAAGTATCCTGGCTGCACTTTCTCCATGATAGACATGCTTGGATTTGTGACAATATATTTTATAGTCAATATTTTTCACTGACACCAACATTCACAGGTATCAATTATATTTTGGGCCTCCTTTCTCATTGTTCAACTTTCAGATTCATACAAAGCAAAGGTAAATGGCTTGAATCAGGTGAACCGTAGTCTTTACACTGACACCTTCACTCTTTATAACTTTGGAAAAGTTCTTTACAGCAGATTTTCCAAATGCAACCTGTCTTTTGATTTCCTGACTGCTGCTACCATGGCTATTGATTGTAGATCCAAATAAAGTTAACTCCTTGGCAACTTGTCTTTTCTCTTTCTAACATGATGTTTCCTACTGGTCCAGTGGTAAAGATTTCCATTTTCTTGGTGCTTATATGAAATAGAAATTTTATATTCTCCAATAATTCACCCATTAGCTGTGGAAAAAGTCTTTGCCCTTAAGCATATATGACCTTTCTCGATTATGAGAATGTTTGCAATTATTTCTCTTCCTCTTACTCTCTTTGCAAATTGTATTCAGGAATTGTTGTAATTCCCATATAACAGTGTTTTCACTCTTACATCTGCCTTTCCCTATTATTCTTCCACAGGGTCTTTCTCCTACATACCACCTTATCAAATCTCCTTGGTAAAAAATAAAATTTTGTGTGACTTTTTTGCCACTGTCCTGGGTAGAATTAATTTCTTCTATATTATATTGATTCACCTATAATATTCAGCTGCCAACCAAAAGGCCACACCAGAAGGCTCATACCACCTACCACTCCAAGGGAGAAGAATGAGGTCAGTGTGCATGAAAACATAGATGACCTTGAAAAGCCTAGAGCAGTTCTAGTCCATCCTTCAAGGTCCTTATGAAGTAGAATCACAGAGATCTGTGAGCTGAGTTTTGATTTATGACAAAATTACCATTGTATTATATTTTAAATGAAATTTAAATGAGCTTTTTGAAAGTAATTTATTGTGGTTGAGTGTCCTTGGGTCAGTTCTGAATCATAATGGCATACATGACAGAGAAGAATTGATACATGTTGTTGCTGTTGTTGTTGTTGTTGTTGCTGTTATGTGTTGTCTAGTCATCTGTAACTCATAATGACCCTATGTACAAAAGCTCTGAACCATCCTCTGACTTGAGCCAGTCTAACGGACTTCAATACACCTAACCGAATTGTTCCAGTTACTGTGTCAATTCACCTCATCTGGGGTCTTCCTCTCCTTGCTATCCCTCCACCCTTCCAAGCATAATATCCTTCTCCAAAGACTGGTTCCTCCTGCCACTAAGTGTGTGAGATGCAGCTCCCTAAACTACATTTTCTAGAGAAGCAGATGGCCAGGCCTTTACTACCAAAGAACTACTGAACAGACTCAAATGGGCAATTTTTCAGTTAGCAGAGAAGTACTTACTTATTGTGCCACTAAATCTCCTTCCTGAAAGCATCAATCAATTCAACTCAACTTCTTATTATTCTTACTCTCACTCACTCACACTTTACCATGGGGTCAGAACCAACTCATAGTTGACACTCCAGTGGGTTTTCAAAGATTGTTAACTGTACAGGAAGTGATTCTTCATCTTTCTGCAGAATCACTGATGGGTTTGCAGAGCACCTCCCTTTATACTAGGCCACTAGAGCTGTTCCTCAAAAACTGAGATGATCTAAAGCATCTTTCTGGCCCAAGTTTTGAAAAATATCCTACATAGCACATATATTATTAGTTGTGATAGAAATTGAATTTAATGCAATTCAGCAAGTTTTTTTATTGTCCTCTTGTCAGGAGATAGAAGCTCTGCTGGACTCAACAATCTTATCATAAAATAGAAATTTGTTTTAGGAACATAGTATATGCATCAAATAGTGATAGAGTACTTACATGTAGTATGATCTAGGAATTCACAAATGGAATTCATAAATAGGAATTTATATACATATATACACTCTAATTGTTCTTTGAAAAATCTATGCTAGATTGGTTTTTAGAATCTAAACCCTAAAACCTGTTCCTACTTGGAAAATACTACCTCTGTAGTATTACTGGATGGAGCTCTGGCGGTATATTTTGTACCAAATTAGTGCTGCTAATCCAAAGAGTGCCAGGTCCTACAGGTTTCGAGGCACAGGCCCCTCCACAGGAGAAAGATAGCAGTCTCCTCTCATTGTAACGCATAACCTTGAAAACGTGGTGGAGGGCTGCTGTGAGTTAAAATCATCTTGATGAGAGTCAGTTGGAGTATTACTGAAACCATTTCTCCAACTCTAACTCCGTTTCATCATCCATAGGTGAAGTCCATCCACAAACTTTGACCCTGGTTGCAATCTTTTTTGTCAAAGGTTTTCACCAATTTTCTACTATGGAGTCTCTTTTTATCTTTTTATTATTTTTTTTACCCATACCCTCAGTATAAATGACTAATATAGTAAGCAATATTTTGTTTTTCTAATATCTTTTTAATTCCTGAGTATCTTAGTGGCAGAGGATATTACACGTTAGCTTGCTAGCTGACAAGTCTGTGGTTGAATCAATGATGCATTTTACAGAAGAGAGATGAAGTCAAGGAGTCTCTACTGAGAAATAGTTAACAGCCTCCAAAAGCTGGATGTCTTTTCCCCTTTCCCTTCCCTTATTAAAAACAAATTAAAAAAAAACAAAACTACTGGGAGACTCGTTATGAGTCATAATTGACCTCATAGCAGTATTGTGGGATTTTTGGTCTGAATTTAACTTTGTGTTTGTTATGAACTAGATCCATGGCTATTGTTTAATCAGGGACAGATTATATAAATGTATTAAACATATATACAAAAATTGAGTTCTAAGTAGTATAGATTTTTTTGTTTTAAAAGATAATGTCTCTTATTAAAACAGTTTCTTATGATAACATGAATTAAAATAAAAATCACTAATGAATTGTGACATATTGAATTATTTTGCTGCTGTTAGGTGCCATCGAGTCAAGCATGACTCATAGTGACCCTATGAATAAAAGATCTGAACCAAGTCATGTCCTGCGCCATCCTCATATTTCCTGATACACAAGAGCTCATCATAGCAGTCACCTTGTCATTCCACCTGGTTGAGGGTGTTCTTCTCCTTCGCTGACCCTCCATCCTTTGCAACATCATGTCCTTCTCTAAGGAATAGCACCTCCTACAAATATATCCAAAATATGTGAGGTGAAGTCTCATCTTTCTTGCCTCCAAAGAGCAATCCAGCTGCATTCTCTACAAGACATACCTGTTTGTTTTCTTGACTGTTCATGGGATGTTCAGTTTTCTTCTCCAACACTACAGCTCCAAGGTGCCATTTCTTTATCTAGTATCCTTATTCATTGTCCAGATTTCATATACATAGTTAGTAATCAGGACTATGGCCTTAATCAGACATACCTTAGTCCTCAAACTGACATCATTACTCCTCAAGAATTTGGAAAGGTCCCGAAACTGCAGATTTTCTCGTTGAAATGTGTCTCCTTATTTCCTGACTGCTCATACCAATGGTGTTAATTGTGGATCCAAGCAAGATGAAGCTGTTGGTAGTTTCAATCTCCTCCCCATCCATCACGACACTGTCTATTGGTCCAGGGGTAAGAATATTTATCTTCTGGATATTGAGATGCAATCTATACTGAAGGCTGCATTCCTTGATCTGCACCAAGTGTTTTAAATCCTCCTCACTTTCAACAAGCAAGGTTGTGTCATCTGCATAATGCAGGTTATTGATGAGTCTCCTTCCAATCCTGATACCACATTCCTCTTCATAGATTATTAAACAACAGAGGCTCCTTTGTTTCCAACTACTTTGTATGTACATGAACCAGGATGTAGGTGCTTCCTTAAAATAAAAGTGGATGTGAATACAGTTTCTAGCATGAGATACCTCCTCTCACACACAGATCGAGTTTTATTTCATTCAATCTTTTGGAAAAATAAATGGTTTTGAATTTTTTAATACTATGAGAAGCCATATTCTGGTCATCTATCTGTGCTCCCACCTCAAATGTGGCAAAAAATCTCCTTACCTCTGTTGTGTATGCACGGAGGGTACACTGGGAGTTGAAAGTTTATTTTTTATTTATTGTTTATTGTTTTGAAAAATCCGAATACTCATTCAGCCTCATGTTTGTATTAGTCCTGCACAGTAAAAGGACCAGTTATTGCTTGTTTCAGAACAGGTGTAAATTTGACTTGATACAAGCAATGGATGCTCACTTTCTCCGATGTAAAGTTGCTTTATATAAATTATGTAACTACTTCAGGCAACTAGCTCAATTTATATGCTCTGTTAAACACCCAATCATAAAGACAGCGCCAGCTACCTTTGCCATCAGAAAACTGTATTTCTCTCCCTTTATATTAGTATGTGCTTTAAAATTCACATTTATGTTAAGCTTACTCAGGTCAAGTTTTAAATTCCTTCTCTCTTCGAGAATATTGTGAATATAGTGAAAATCCTGGTTATTCAACCATGTAACCACACTGAGAATTAGCATCAAAATGGAAATATGAGGACTAACCCTAATAAAGATGTTAGGAATACTCAAATCTTCAGATCAGAAACTTTCTACTTTAAGAGTCCAATGCATAAATGTCAGAGAAAACCACTAGCTTTTATATTTATGAGGAGAACTCTCTTGCCATCTTGTGGACCATTAAGGAAACTCTACTTTTCTTTCTGTGGCAGCTGTACTTAATGAATTGAACTCTTGAGGTCTAGTGGGAAAGGAATTTGTGCTGTCAACCCAAAGCAGATGGTCCAAGTTCACCAGAAACTCCACAAGAGAAAGATCTCCTCTGAAAACCCTCTGGAGGGTCAGCTATAGGTCAGTTCCAACTTGTCTGCACATAACAACAACAACAATAGGCAAAAGGGGGTGGGGGGAAACTCTGGTGGCTTAAACCTTGGAAATTATACTGTTAACGCAAAGGTGGCTTCTGGTGGTTTGACTCCACCAACAATTCCCAGGGAGAAAGATAGATACTCATCTATCATTTTAAAAGGACACGTTTAAAAGGACATGGCAAAGGGCATTGGAAAATCAGAGGCAGAAACAAGTGCAAAATCCTTAATGACGGAATAAACTTATTTACTTTCAAAATTGAAAAGATGACTATTGTACTTTACTAAGGTAAGGGTGATATAAGATGAGGCTGAAAAGCCAAGTAATAGCCTAGCTTTGGATATGTGAGCTTAACTATTTAATATTTCATGCATATTTTCAAACCTGCTTGCATTCTTGGGATAATTGTTCTAGAAACTTTACCAAAGAGGGAGCTCCGACGGTCAGTCTGTAGGAAGTGGCAATGCTAACTCCACTGAGGGCATCGTGGGTGGGTAGACTTCACTTACAGCAACTGAAAGATATGCAATCTCCTCGCATGGGATTTACAGCCTCAAACACCCAACAGAGGGTCCAGGGTTCCTATTTCAGAACAACGTGTTGAGTATCAAATACATAACCAAAAAGGATATACAGGGATCAGGTAGTTCTGTTGTAACTTTTGTCAAACACGGAAAAAAGAAATCACACAAATTCTACATTTCCACACAAGGAAACATGTCCTAACTCATGGTATTAGATCAGAGTTTCCAGAGGCACGTTGTTTAGGAGACGCCGCAGACTATAAAAAGAGAATATATTTTAGACAATAGAACTGCAGTTCAATAACCTTAATAAAGGTAGACAGAAACTTTTAACAAAATACTAATGCATAAAACCCAGAAACATAAAAAATGGGTACCACAATCACGTGAGTTCCATCCCAGGAATGCAAGGCAGGCTCAATATTTGAAAGCCAATAAAAAGCATCATAAAGATCATGGTAGTTTTATCAACTTTATATTCTTGTTGATACTCTTCATTCTCTGTTGTTATTGTTATTGAGTACCTTCAAGACTCAGAGCTGACCCTAGAGTGGTTTCTGGAGGCAGTAAATCACACAGGAGGAAACTGCCAATCCTTCTCCCTCAAGCAGCTGCTGGACTTGAACTGCATACCTTAAGAAGGTACCTTGTATCTTCTTTCTTTGAGGTAAGCTTATACTTCCATTTAGCAAGGATTGGATTGAATGATTCTCTTAAGAACTGATATGAAAAAGGCAAAGGACTTCTGACGGTGTCTCCCAGAGCATGATGAACTGCTAATCAAAGAGAACCATGGGAAACCAAGAGGAGCATTTAGAACTCTGATAGTTCAAATCCACCCTTAATTTGGAGTGAAAAAAGTGTGACAGCCTTTTCTGTTAAGATTCAGAGATGTAATACTCCAAAGAGGGTCACCGTGACTTGAAACAAACTGGAAAGCAGTGCAGTTCAGATTTCACAGGAAGGAGTTAAATAAACATCTCAGATAAGAAAACCAAAAGATGGAATTTTAAACAGATGTTCAAGTTTAATGCTACTAGTGTTAATCCAAATGATTTTGGATAATTTTCAGCAGAATCTTGCTTGCATGTGGTATCAATGATATTATTCAATAATTTCCACACTCTGTTGGGTCACCTTTCTTTGGAATGGAACAAATATCGATCTCTTCCAGTCAGCTGGTTAGCTGGCTGTCCTCCAGATTTCCTGGCACAACTTAGTGAGCACATCCAGGGCAGCGTCTGTTTGTTGAAATAAATCAATTGGTATGCAGTCAACTCCCTGAGCCTTGTTTTTTGCCAATTCCTTCATAGCAACTTGAGTTTCCTCCTTCATCATCATAAGTTCTTGCTCTTCACCAAAGACGACATTCAGATGGCTAACAAGCACATGAAGAAATGCTCAAAATCCCTAGCCCTAAGAGAGATGCAAATTAAAACAACTATGAGATATCAT
>NW_006399764.1:19900864-19901780 GCF_000299155.1 Elephantulus edwardii | reverse complement strand
TGCAACAATGAATGAATGAAAACCCAAAATCTCTGTAAATGTTCATTAAAACTAATAAAATTTAATAAAAAAAATAAGTTCTTGCTCATATGTTCTTTCATGAAATTCCTCTGTGTCAGCCAATTCCTTCTGATACAGTGACTCTGTGTACTCCTTCCATCTTCTTTTTATACTTCCTGGATCATTCAGCATTCTACCCAAACTATCCTTAAGTATTGCCACCCCTGGCTTGAATTTGTTTTTCAACTCCTTCAGCTTAAGAAACACTGAGCGAGTTTGGCCCTTTTGATTTTCTGACTCCACCTCTGCACATTTCATTATAGTATCTTGCTTTGTCATCCCAAGCTGCCTTTTGAAATTTTCTATTCAGCTCTTTGATTTCTTGATTTCTTCCTTCAGCTTTGGCTTCTCCGCGCTCTAATGCAATACTGAGTCTCATCTGACATCCATCTTGTTCTTTTCTTCTTCTTCAGCCTTTGTAATGATCTTTCGCGTGCTTCATGGACGATTTTCTTGATATTCTCCCAAAGCTCATTTAGTCTATGCTCATTGGTGCTCAAGGCCTCAAACCTGTTCCTGAGATGGTTTTGAAACTCGAGCGGGACAGACTGAAGGTCAAATCTTGGTTCCTGTGGACTTGACTTAATTTTCCTCAACTTCAGCTTGAATTTGCGTCTGAGTAGTTGGTGGTCTGTCCCACAATCAGCACCTGGCCTGGTTTTCACTGCTGATATTGAGCTTCTTTCTCCAGCGAATCTTTCCACAAATGTAATCAGTCTAATTCCTGTGCACACCATCAGGTGAAATCCATATGTATAGCCTGTGTTTATGTTTCTTGTAAAAGGTATTTGCAATGAATAAATCATTGAATGTTCAGAACTCTATCATTCTATCTCCAGCCTCATTTCTCTCACCG
>NW_006399764.1:19875485-19899964 GCF_000299155.1 Elephantulus edwardii | reverse complement strand
AACAACAACAACAACAACAAACAATAAATTTTAATCCATGATGATTAATATACTTCATGAAATAATAACATTCAAAACACATTTCATATCTTTATAATGCTCTCCGCAAACCAATAAACTCGATCTAATACTGACAAAAATCCAGGGAACTCAAGTCAAGAGACACTGTAGCAAATGCCTGAATAGTTAATACTCATCAGCTGGCGTCGTGATTCCTAACAGCCCTGCAATAGAACGGAAAGTGCCGAGTTCAACCGTAGCCCCCCAGGTGTGCTCTGTGAGCCCACTGGTGGAGCCACAGTGTCAGTCTACATTTTGACGAACTGTTTCCTTGTAAAAGTGTAAAGGTTATAAAACATGGAATATTTGTCAAAGTATCACAGACTTGAGAAGATTACTGAGACAAGATGGCTCAACATCATATCATGGACTCTAGCATGCTTATGGAAAAACTGGTTAAGGAGTTCTGGTGGCCTAGCAGATAAGGAGTTGTACTGTCCATCAAAAGCCAGATAATCTGAGTCCAAAAGCTGTTCCTCAGGAGAAAGATGAACAACCTCCTCCCTTGCAATTAACAGCCTCTGGAAACCCATTAGATGGCCAGATAGCAAGTCAGTTCTAACTCAACAGCAATGAGGGCTACGATGAACAGGAGATAATACACAGATGGTCCAAGGAAGAAGAAAAGTTCAAGGAGACAAAGAAAAGTATCATAATGTGCAAAGGCCAGGAGTTAGAAAACACTCAGGGAAAACCACACTCAGCATTTCTCAAGGTGAAAGAAATGAAGAGCAAATTCAAGCCTCAAATTGTGATACTGAAAGATTCTATGAGCAAAACAGAGAGCAATGCAAAAATAGATAGATAGATAGATAGATAGATAGATAGATAGATAGATAGATAGATAGAAAAATAGATAAATAAATAAATGAATGAATGAATGAACGAAGACACAAGGAATACACAGAGTTACTGTACCAGAGAGAGTTGGTAGACATTGAAACATTTCGAGAAGGATAAAGAACCAATGGAAATATAAAGAAAGAAGTCCTATCTGCTCTAAAAGCACTGGGGAGAAAAGTAGGCAGCAGAAACTGATGGAATAACAGCTGAAGGTTTTCATGAAAGATGCAACCCTTGACTTATGTCAAGAAATTTAGAAGATAGTTACTTGGCCAACTAAGGAAAAGAGATCCATACTTACTCCATTTTTTTAAAAAAAGTTAATTTAACAGAATGTAATCATTATCAAACAATATCATTAATATCACATACAAGAGAAATCTTTGAAAGCTACATGGCTAACTGACTAGAAGAGTCCATATTTGTTCCTTTTCTAAAAAATAAAGGTGATACAACTGAGTGTGGAAATTATCAATTCATTCACTTCACATGCGAGTAACATCTTGCTGAATACATTGACAAGTAACAGCCAGAAATTCAAACTGAACCCAGAAGAGGCCATGATACAATGGATATCATTGCTAATGTCAAATGGACCTTGGCTGAAAGCAAAAAATATCAGAAAGATGTTTGCTTATGTTTTGATTATGCAAAGACATTTGACTGTATGGATCATAGTAAATTTCCAAAGAGTTAATTGTGTTCATCTGACACACTAAGAAACAGTTTCAGGAACTGATTAGGAGTACTGCATGGTTTAATGTCAGAAAAGGTGTACCTTGACATTTTTCTATACCTATTCAATTTGTTTGCTGAGCAAATAATTCACGAAGCTGGAAAAATTAAGTGGCAGAGTTGAAGATTCATCAACAACACATCTAAACAAATGACACAAATCTGTATGCAGAAAGTAAAGAGGATTTGACATACTTACTACAGAAGATCAGATATGGATTAAATCTCAAGATCAAGAAAACAAAATAACCTCACCTCTGGAGCGAATAGGGAAATCACATTAGATGGAGGAAAGACTGAAATGGTCAGTAATTTCATTTTACTTGGATAGACAATCAACTCTCATGGTAACAGCAGTCAAGGAATAAAACAGATGTATTAGGTTGGACAAATATGCTGCCCGGGACTTCTGTAAAGTGCTAAAAAGCGAGGATATTATTGCAAAGACTAAGATGAATGTGATCCAAGCCCTGGTACTGCTTCATATACATCAGAAGCTGGACAATGATTAAGGAGAACTGAAGAAGAATTGATGTCTTTGAATTGTTGGAGAAGAATACTGAATATACCATGGACTGGAAAAAAAATATGAGTCTAGTTTAAAGGAAGTGCAACCAGAGTGTTCCTTAAAGGCTAAGATGGTGAAATGTGGTCTCATATACTTTGGATATGTTTCCATGAGGGGCCAGTCCTTGGAAAAAGATATTATGGTGCAAGAAGTAGAGACGCAAAGCGAAGAAGACCATCAATGAGATGGACTGATACAGTAATGTAATAATGGGCTGGAACATGTCTGAGACTGTGAGGATGTAGAGAGACAAGACAACGTGGTGAGATGTTGGCCAAGGATTGCTCTGAATCATCGTCACTGGACGGTACCTGACAACAACAGTGATTAAACTCAATATTATCCACTTCCTAAAGGTCATGCCTCTGGAACTACGAACTTAGAGAAATGATGCTAGTTATAGAAAGACTTGGGGTCTAGTGTTCATAGGGTCAGTGAGTCATTCTTGATTTGATTTGATGGCAATCAACAACATATATATTTTTTACATATATATATATTACATACATATATTTACATATATATACACACAAAGAATAAATTAAATTTATAGTTCAATTATTGTATGAAAATTTCTATATAATCACCACATTAGTCAAAAAATGAAACATGGACAGGCCTTACAAGAGTTTCAAGTATGCTTCTTCCTAATTCAACCTTTACTATAAACTAAAGGTAACTATTGACTTTGTATGCATATTAACTGTTCACTTTTCCCTATAATGCCAATACATAAATTTAAATCCTTAAATAGTGAACATTTCTATCAAATTTTTTTATCTTTGTAGTTTTTGTGTAATTTTTTTTTCTTTTCTGTATTAGAATTTTGTGTTTCATCCATTGCTTCCGTTGCATATGAAATAGTTGCATTATGGATAATTTGTTAATATATGACATTTATTCTTTCCATTTTATAAAAGTACACTGGAGAGAAAAGGAGTGTAATTGCTCTGGGGCTTCTAAATGAGAAGACTTTAGTCTTTTATCTCCCTACATTTATCTTTCAAATTAGAATGTACCAGTCAACTTTTGCATACTGGTTGGCTTGCTTGACCCATATATCCTTTTCCTTTTTTTGTTACGCTTTGAGGATTGAGGGCCATATTCTAGGGCTTGTACTGCCAGCTGGCTTTTGGTAAAATTCACTGGCAAGAATGAGCATCATGGAACATAAGCCTAGAAATAGACTTTGAAGTAGGTCTCCTTGCTCTGGAGGGCAGATATCAAAGTGTGTTTGGTTGGCAACACAAAGATGACAAAATTTTATTAAGGTTCCAACACAAGGGTGAGTTTTTATTCTATTTGATGTCTAATGGCTTCTGATTTGCTCTGGGAGGAAAATAGAAATGTTAACAGCAAAAATAACCAATATACAATTCTTTAGTATTTCTAAAAATCTGAGGTAAAAAGAAACCACATTTTCCTATTTAACCTGTCAAAATTAAGTGTCCCTGTGTATATATTTTTATCGTTGTTGTTATTGCTGTTGTTATGTGCTGCTAAGTTGCATGAGACTCAGAGTGACCATATATATGTACAACAGCCCTAAATCCTGCTCTATCCTGTGTCAATCTTATTGTCTCTGGCACACCAATCCCCATTACCCCAGTGAGTAGATCTATCCATCTCATCAAGGGTTTTCCTCTCCTGTGATGTCCCTCCACCTTTCCAAGCATGATGTCCTTCTCCAAGGACTGATCCTGCCTTGCAACATGTCCAAAGTATGTCAGATGAAGCTTCAGAATCCTTGCCTCCAAGGAGGATCCCAGCTTCACCCTCTCCAGGATGAACTTCTTTGTTCTCTTAGAAGTCAATGGTATATTCAATACTCTTCTCCAGCTCCACAGCTTAAAGACATCAACAGCAGACTTTCCCAATGCAATTAATATTTTAGTTTCCTGACTGCTGGTTCCAAGAGTGTAATTGATTTTAGAGCCAAGCAAACTGAAGTTGTCAATAATCTCAATCTTCATCATCCATCATGATGCTGCTAGTCAGCCCAGTGGTGAGAATCTTTGTTTTCTTGATATTGAACTTCAATCCATATTGAAGGCTGCAGTTCTTGACCTTCTGCAGCAAGTGCTTCGGGTCCTCCTCAGTTTCAGCAAGCAGGATTGTGTCATCTGCATAACACAGATTGTTGATGAGTCTACCCTCAATCCTGATGTCACACTTCTCCTCATAGAGTCCAGCCTCCCGGGCAATTTATTCCGCATATAGATTGAAATGATATGGAGATAGGATACATCCTTGGTGAACACCCTTCCCAATTTTGAACCATGTAGTGTTTCCTTGCTCTAGTCTGACGACTGCCTCCTTGTCCAAGTATAGGTTTCACACGTAAAGAAATTATCATTCAAGCTATCACAGGTACAAGATTTTCAGCCATTACCTATAATTATCTGTGTGGTTCATAATTTTACATCAATATTGTAGACATAAGACATACTAGGAGAAAAATAGGTGTTTTACTTTGAAGAGTACACATACTAGATACTTATATGTAGATATTTCAAGATGAACCAGTCCCTAGAGAAAGACATGCTTGCTGAACTAGAGGTTCAGTAGCAGAGAGGGAGGCCTTTAATTAAATGGACTAAGCAGTGTCTTCAATACTTGTTTAAGTACAGTGAGTCTTTGAATATGCAGCAGGACCAAGTATTATTTTGTTGAGTTGCACACTGGATCGCTGTAAGTTGGAGTCAACTCTAACAATGGCAATATGCAGGTATCTGAATCAGAGGCATAATACACTTCTAAATTTGTTCCACATTGGTTCTTTTTTGATGTGCTGGGGTTTTTTTTATTACCCATTTCAAAGGAACAATTTATCAAGAGCAATTCTGGTCTCTGCAGATATGCAGGAAGTTTTCTATTTAGCTTTACCTAGTGCATCATGAAAGTAAAAGGAGAGAAAACCTATCAAAGAATGAGGCCAGAGCACCAGATAATTAAAATAACATCTCTAGGAAATAACATTTTGAATTGTATTGCCTCAAAGAGTAACATTTAAAAGAAGATGGAACTAAAATGGATTTATTTTACCCAGAAAATTGTTTAACACTGAACCATCTCCTGGAGTAGCGTATGATAAAGAACCAATGACAATGAAGGAAGAAGACACTAGCAAAAGATAGGGCTCTAAGAATTGACGGGATATTAATTGATGTGTTTCAGCAGCTACAGCCCTGGATGTGCTTGTTCATCAGTGTCAAGCAATTTGGATGTGAGTTGCCTGGCTGACTGACTTGAACAGATTCTTATTTGGATGCATTGTATGGGCAGTACAGCTCTAATGCTCCTTAGACTCAAGAATGATGAGCCTACATCTTACATATTTTGGGAATGTTGTCAGGATGACTAAATCTCTAAAAAAGACATGAGGCTTAGACAAGTGGAAGATCAGAAATGAGGACCTTCAATGATATTATGTAAAACAGTTATTGAAATGATACCCTTAAGGACAGAAGAGGTTGTGAACATGATGGAAGGTCAAGAAGCCTGGTTTCTGTTGTACATAAGACCACTATGAGTTAGAGCAAAGGTACTTAATACCAACAACAAATTTTTATGGGAGTCGATTGCCTCAACTTTCAACAGGGCATCTACTGGCTTCAAATTCCTGACAAGTGAACAGTCCAAAGCTTCAGCCACTGAGCCGTCAGGAATACAAATTAAAGTCAGCTTTAATAAATAAAACTAAATAAATACAACTCCTGACAATTTCCTTATGGTTTGCACTTATTGTGATGGTTCTTATTAGTAAAGTTAAATGAATTTCTGTCTTCTCAATGTTAAAGTGTCATCTGTCTGAAACTGTAGTCTTTGGACCTTTTCTATGAGTGCGTGACTTCTTTGCTTTCAGCAGCTGAATTGTGGTACTTGCACCTAGTAGGTATTGATTCTTAACTCCAGTCCTGATGCCACATTCTTTTTAGCAGAGTCCAGGTTCTTTGATAATGTCTTCAGTTACGTATTGGAAAAGTATAGTAAAAAGATACAGCTGTTATGCACACATACACTGACACACTTCCCATAACCAAACCACATAGGATTTCCTTGTTATGTTTGAATGACTGGCCATATATTTGTGTACAGGTTCCAAATGAACACAGTTAGGGGTCTGCAACTCTCATTCTTTACAATATTATCCATAATTTGTTACTGACAAACAGAGTTGAAACACTTTGGGTTCACTGGTACTCCATGTGGATAAATAATTATGATTATCACACTGCTGTGAAGAACTAGACATTCCCATTTGGTGAAGAAACTGAAAGCAATGCCTTGTTGGAATCTTTTTCCCCCTTCCTTCCGTCCACCTCTAGACCTCATTATTCTTCACAGTTACATGCTATTGTTTCTCCCTTTTGCTTACCCAACTCTGTAGTTTTTCTAGGAATGTGTGAAAATTTTTTCTACTTGAATTAGTGATTTCTTTTATGAACTTTCTAAAAGCAATAGAGAAATAAAAATGCCCAAGAAAGTGGCATTTCACTTTCTTAGATGTGTCTGAAATGACTATGTGATGAGTTTACTTTGTAATTATTGTCACTGATTTCATTATTGTGCTTGTTGTTCTTTCCACCTTTCTGTGAAGTAATAATGGGACACACAATTCATAATGATCTTAGTATTTTGAGTCATCATAGAATATATTTACCATTTCTTATTCTTTCCATATTAACTGTGATATTTATCTATTAGGTTAACTATCTTTTTTTTTCAAATCTGTGAATAGAGACTGATTCTCCAATTATTGAAGACAAATGGAGACAAATTTCAGCATAAATATAAGTAATTTCTAAGAGAAAAAAAAAAGAAACTGTTAATCAATCTAATAGCCAGTGTGACTATAAGGGAAAAAAATACCTGAAGAAAATTGAGAGGTGGTACATATTTTGATGGGTTAAGAAAAGTCTACATTAATCTTCACAATTCATTACTATTTTCACAGAAAACAAAGTTGTCATCTGATCATGTTGATTTCATATAAACAGATGGATTATAATCACTATATAATGATACTATATATACTAATGAAATTATAAAGCCTATCAGAGGCTCTCAATTACCGTGAAATTATTTAAATGTGAATGGCAAAACTGATTACTGAAGGAGACATATAAGCAAGGCAAGAGGTCCTTAACAACCACATGAAAATGAGCCCACGTCATCGAGCTGATTCTGAATTATCTCCATAGCTTTCTGAAACTGCAAACCTCAGTGGAGAGAAACTGACCATATTTATTCATTGGAATAATTATTAACTTCAAACTACCAACGTCTGGGTTAGCAGCCCAACATTTAACCAACTTATACTATTAGAGTTTTTAAATCTCAAGGTTGTCTTCTTACCTCTGAGGGCATCCTGTATCAAAGAAGTAACACAATCTTATATTGAAATACTTATACAAGAGTCACATATATTAGAAGTGATATATGATTGAGTATTATGGTTAGCACAGGAATCCAGAATTAAGGTTGCATAGAGAAGTGTACTGGGGTGGGGGGAAGGGACGTGGGAATTGTATACTAATGAAGGATTTTTTTTCTCTCTCATCGGAGGGGGAAGCGAGCTGGTGGAGAGGGGTGGGCAGGGAGAAAATTGCAGCAATGAATGAATGGAAATCCAAAACCTCTGTAAATTAAATAAATAATAAATAAAATTTTAAAAAAAGAGTCACATATACATGCAATTCAATGGATGCAATTTTGTGTGTGTGTGTTTGGAATAGAATAGAAAGAAAATTCTCTCTAAATACAGCTTATTTCCTTGTGATTACAATACTCATTGGCTACTGCTGTTGGTGAAAGAATTTGTAAGACTCTCTGAGAGATTTCAGAGCTGCACAGCTTCTTAAGGTAAAAATGTAGCACAGTTCAGAGGATATAGTGGCCTTTTGGCATAAACGTCTCAGCTCTCTGTCCTACATCCCATCGTTTTCAAGACTAAGATTATGAGATCACCTTAGGAATAAGTCTATGGCTGTGGCAAGGAACAATAAAGGGAAGATCTAAGAGATTAGAACCACAGGAGAAAGTATTTCCCTATTGAAGATGCAAAGAACTCCATTATTCACAATAGCTAATGATGCCTAGAAATCTCTCAGGCAAGCCAAAGAAAAAATTCCAGCAGGCCACAGATGCCCATAATCTTCACCTTCATTTATTTTGCAGTCACATAAGATAAATGACCTTTCTGGGAGGGGGTATCTCCCAGGGAAATATGAATGATTGAAGTTCCCTTTAAAGTTCTAATCTCTCTCCAAAGCTCAGTGGGAACTCTGGACTGTAATAAAAAAAAAGGGGGAAAAAAAGAAATACAGCTGTACCATTTTCCCTTCTTGGACTTAATCCTTACATTTTCCCTATATTTTTAGTGTAACCATCACTATATTCTTTCTAATATAATTATTTAATTATATTAGATATTATTTAAGCAATAAGGGTGCTCTGTTTAATTTTTATCTAAGAGTGCTTCGCCTACTCTAAATATATGAATATATGGTATGTTGGATCAACTGATTTTCCTGTTAAACACATCTTCAGCTAAATGAATTATACTGCATTTTAATTTCTACTGATGTCAATGCTAAGTGTAGAAATTAACCTGTTAGAGTTGCTTTAAAGAAGATCTTTGAAATTGTGGGAGTCTATTTTCCAGGGGATAGATATCAGAATTTTGTAAAGATATGTTATATCCAAAAAATGGAAAGAAAATTAATAACATGAATACCTGAAAGATTCAGAAATTAGTAAAAGCAGTGACTACTTAGGGTTGGAGACTGATCAAAGAAAAAGAATATGATGTTAGTGTATGAGGCCAAGAGATAAAAATAAAAGATTAAAAAAATTAGAAAGAAATTTAACCACTCACAAATATGAAGATATGTTTTTCTGTGCACATGATTTCCCTCCTCAATCAAGGGAAGTTTCTTCATTTAGGTATTATCTATAACAAATATCCAACTTAGAGTTGCTGTTGTTGTTGTACTCCCTTAAGTTGAAACTGACCCATAGATGACCCTCCTGGGGCAACAGAAGTAAATCACCACACACACACACACACACACAAAGAGATTTTCCATCTTTCTGCCACAGAGTAGCTGGTGGATTTGAACCATGTACTTTTGCATTGTCAGCACAGTTCCTTACCTCTAGGATAGAAAGGGTCAGCACGAGAGAGGGAGACCCGGGATGGTGTGGACTGGCACAGTGACTATGGCAACGGGGGCAGGTGTGTGAGAAGGGCTCAGGAGAGAGAAAGTTCAGAGCCAATGCACAATAGGGTTGCTATGAGCAGTATGTAGTCAACTCAACAGCACTTAGCAACAATTATGAAACACAAATAAAAGAAAATGGAAGGAAGGAGAAATTTACAGTTTAGAATCCTGCAGTGTTCCATTTGTCTTCTTAACCCAGAACTAACCTCCATACTTTCTGTCATTTTTTCCCATCTCCCTTGAAGTCAGTTTGGTACTCCATCTCTATCTTCCTCCATTTAAATAGTTACCTTTGTTGTTGTTGTTGTTGTTGTTGTCACATTATCATAGAATCTATTTAATAAATAAAACAATAATTTTATTTCCTTAATAAATAAGTAAGTTGACAGATGGTTAGGACTTCGGGAAAATCCATTTTCACAGAATGAAAATGGCCGCAATACCAGAACACAATAAAAGATGGTGGTTGTTACGTGCTATTGACTTTAGGGAAAAGAAATATTATCATAGGGTGTATAGTCTGTGTCAGCACCAAGGTTAAAGGGACGCTGCCTATAAAACTCAAAGAAAGAGGTGGGTGCAAAAGGTGCAAAGGAGACGATGCCGACAAGATGTGTTATGGGTCACTGGCACATGGTAAGGTCACTCTGGTCTCATATTTAAGCCCCACTCCCATCTTGGAATCATGATCTTAGGTCACTCCTATGTCAGGTACCTCTTTGCTGTGGATGTGTGTGACAAAGTTTCATTTACTTTTGTTTTCCTTTTGAAAAGCACTTCAGTTCTGAATTTCTACAATAATATCCCAGTTTATAAGACAATAATACCTCTTAAGGTATGAGGACAATAAAACTTTTTTTAATAACACAACCTTGATATTTCACAAATTTTTGTTTATACAGTAGCAAATGCTTAACTATATATATGTCAAGCTAGATGTATGTTATTAAGTGTCCATAAGCCAGAGTGTATGAGTGTGTGAATGGCAGTAAATATGTTCCTTTAATTTTTTGTTCTTATTTTCCTAGTTCATTAGATCAAGTAAATCGGTTCTTTTGCCTGTTTTCCTTATTATGTCCCTTAATCATGTTTGCAGTTTCATTTTCTTAAATTTTAATTTTATATTAGTTTGCATACAAATTTCATGCACATTCTGTTTCACACTATCCTTTATTCACAATATGTTCTTACAATCATTGCCATTCATTGTGTTTATAAAATCAAACATCATTAAACTATGCCCGTCAGTATCCAAGCTTTCCAGATCTGTAAGCAGTTTCTTTTGAGTTTTCTTTTTACCTTCCTAGTCCCCTAGATATTGACAATTTGTCAACAACTCCAGCTTAGTTGAAACCACAATCAACACCGTTGGCACCAGCAGTCAGAAAACCAAGATCTATTGCATTGGCAAAGTCTGCTGTCAGGGACCTCTCCATGGAGCTGAGCAATAATATGAAAGTTTAAAGGCTAAAGTGCACCAGGCTCAGGACACGGCGTCTTCAATCACTTGCTGTGCATCTGTGAGCTGAACAATGAATAAGAATGACTGACGAATCATCACTGTCTTTGTGTTGTGGTGTTGGAAAAGAGTACTGAATATCCACGGACTGATTAAAGAACAGACGGGCATTGGAGAAGTTGCAGTCAGAATGTTTCTTAGAGGCGAAGATGGTCAAGTATCTCACACACTTTGGGTAGGTTTAGAAAAGGAGCTATTTCTCGGAAAAGAACACCTTGCTAAAAAAGGTGGGAGGTCGGTAAAAGTGATGAAATAGGTTGACACGGTGCCTGCAGTAATGAACGCAAGTAGATCAGAGATGATGAAGATGGTACTGCGCAGGACAGGATTCAGCTCTGTTGTTCACTGGGTCGTTAAGAGAGGGACTCGACCTGACAGCACATAACTGTTCCCTCGATCAGGAATGTCTAGGAGTGGAGTCTCGATGGAACTGTACTGTCCACTCCAAGGCTGCACCTTTCTGGATTTCAATTCACCAGCCATTCATTCAGTGGGAAAAAGAGGAGCAATTTCCTCCCATGGAAACAGTCTCCAAAAATCCACGTAAAAGCCAGCTGTGTGTTAGTTCTGAGTCGAAATTCCCTAGATCAGGGCTGCCATTGAAAAGAGCATTTTGTTATCGGTCTTTTTGATATATCCAAACTGGATTCCAGACTCACGTCAGGACTTTAAAATGGAACTGCAACAAATCAAAACAAAAAATGGAACTGTAACCTGAAGTACAAACTGATGACGGGCCTGTTTTTAAACCTCTTTATTTGTATAGAAACTATATATTTCTGATCTTTAGACTCATTCATTGTGAATATTGCCAAGAGTCCTAGTTTAGTAAAGAATAATCTCTGATCTACATTTGGCCTGGTCCAAGGCTGTACCACAAACAAGTACAAATGGGATGTTGTCAGATCCACTAAATAGACCACAACAAAATGGAGGGAGAGATGGGGGGGAGGGTGGTTAGGATAATTTTGGAATGAAATCAATGAACTCAGACATGATGTAATGAACCTCAGAACTAGATCTTGGACACTTTTTGTTTCGGTAGCCATCCCATGAAACCTACTAGATGACTGAAGTGAGTCAAATGCCAAAAACAAACACAGATCTCAAATCATATTCCACTCAACAAAGTAAAAGTCAAGACAGAAACAAACAAACAAAGTTCTGCATGTTAATTTATGCACATTGATGCCTGGAAGCAATTCCCTCACTAGTTTGGAACTCGGTGATTTCATCACCCTCTCTCTCTCTCTCTCTCTCTTTATAATCTCCCTTGGGATCCCATTTCCATAAAACTGGGATAGTTGCCCAATTTACTGGCTTAATTTTCCCACCTTTAAAATTGTGAATTTCATTAGATTCTTTTCTCAACTCTTTAAAATGATTTCAAAATTATGAAGATTTCTAGCTTTTTTAAAAAAGTATAAACCTAAAATGATTTTCTGTAAGAGTTCTTTTTCTTTGAAAATATCTGACTTTAAAAGATGAAACTTAAGTCTTCATACAAATATCTTTAGGATAGCTCCCAAAGTGTTTATGATGCCTACAATATGATCTGTGTTGTTGTGGGTGATTGCCTTTGAGTCGAGGACGACTCATAGCGACCCTATGAACAAAATGTCTGAAGCCTTTCTACAACTATCGACATTTATCAAAGTTGATAGTTTCCGGAAATATGTTGTTTATGAAGTGGATGCCTCTCCTGTAGGCTAGGGTATTTGTGATGGAAGGGAAACAGTGTTATTGCAAAGCATCTTAAAAAACAATGTAGATATAAGAGATATTACAGAAAATAAAGAAAAATATGTGCTTGTCAAGGCTGCAAGTTTAGAGAAAGCAAATTATTCTTCACACAGTTATGACATTAAAAAATGTTAGTACTTGTCCATCATGTGAAAATAATTGGTATATTTGCCAAAAATTAACCACTGGGGGGAATGTAGCTGGGAACACTGGGAATGAACAAATATTTATATAAATAAAATATGAAGTATGTAACTGAGAAAAACATCAAAAAATCACTAACCAGCATGAAATTGAGATCATGCAGAAATATCATCATCTGAAAAAAAGTGAAAAAAAGTTTGGAATGACCACTTATATTGATTTATTTCCTTTTCCTTTCTTCTTTAGTTAGATGTTAGGTCCTACAGACTGGTAAAAAGGAAACACTGATTCAGAGATGCATTCTCTTACGTGGCTTTTCACCCTGAACTATCAAACACCAAAGTAAATAAAATATATATGAGGAAACATCATTTCATACAGGAAAAGTTTCATGAAATAAGAAGAGACGAACTATTCAGCTTTTCCTTAAATAGATATTTATAAGATGCAAGATCATTTTGTGTGGTTTTGTGCAATATTGCTCATGAAAACTTGGGAACAAACAGACTATTGGTTTGTCTTGGGAAATAGATGTTTAACAATATTCTGAGATCAATGGGGGAAAACCAAAACCACTGTCTAGCAAAACCACTCATAGCAAATCTGTTGCACAATCCTATGGAAATGTCCTAGAATTCCCATGGCAGTCAGTCTTTACGGATGCAGGTTTCCGTCTTTCTCCCATAGAGTCCCTTCTTGTTGTTAGCAACTTTCCAGTCAGAACTGAATCATGGCTGAACCACCAGCAAGTTTTTAAGGCAGTAAGTTGCTCTGGAAGAGACTCCTGATTTTTCGTTCAGGCAGCAGCTGGTGGATTCAAACTATGAGCCTTTGGGTTGGCAGTGTAATTCCTTATCAATAGAAACATGGACCTTTTGCCAAGGAGTCCAAAGATTAGCCTATAGCACCATCAGGACTCATGATAGAAGATATAGGGAACATAAATGTAATAGACATCTATTACTTGTAGGCTAGTCATCATTTTAATGTATGTCCTTTGGCAATTATTGGAATAAAAATGAATGCTTATTTTCTCCCCTTCAGTTAAAGACAAACTTTGTAGTATTTCCGTTTCATTCATCTTATTTTACTAGCAAAACTCCAGAAGCTTTGGTGACCTGGTGAATAGAGAGTTGTGCTGCCACGTAGCTAAGTAAAACTTACTCCCAAGTACAAGTATAAAGAGGAAAAATCAATACAAAGGTCATTTGAACTTCATCCTTGGTCTGTGATTAGAGACTTGCCTTAGATTCCACTTCAAGAAAGAATGACCAGGAAATTGTAGCAGAAATTTCCAAGTGGAAATGTTTTTCTGGTATTTCTATCTGATGTGATACTAGCATTTCCGTATTCATTTTTCATGTGTCACTTATAAAAATATCATTTGTATCTAATTTGAATTATGCAAAAGTTGTATTAACTATTTTTTTTCAAGATTGTCAAAAGGAAAAGTGATTAACGTGGTACATAGTGTCATGAGATTACAGATAATATTGGTGTAATTCCAAAGAAATAAAAATATGTTTATATTCATAGTTTAAAGTAAGAACATCTTGACTATTGTGTTGCCAGCATGAGTGATTTTTGAAAATATATTTTCTTGATAATTAGTCATATAAGCATAAAGAGATGAACTGATAAGAAGGTTGGAGAAAGTCAAGTTTATACTAGTGAGCTCATGTATCGACATGTGTATAGCTCATGTATTCACAAAATTGAATGGCAATATGTGCATAAGGAGTATTTTTGATGAATTTAATGTGTTTGAACTAGTTTAAAGAATAAATCTGTGTTAAATCATAAACTACTTTCTGTTTCAATGCTTTTATTTGATTGTGTACATTTGGAATAATATGAAGATTTGTGAGACACTGCACAAGTAATTATGAAGTTTAAGAATGCCTATTAAAAATGATGCGCTTTTATCTGAGAACTGAAAAATAAGTCTTGCCCAACAGTGTGTAAATATCTGTGAGTTAAGTAACGCTTAAGCAAATATGAAAAAATAAAGTAAAATTATATCAAAATCCTGATCTAACTTTAGCCAATGTATTTTAGCCATTCTTTTTACTTGTCCATATAAAAACCACTACTGTGAGAGTATTTCTTCAAGAAAATATTTCAAAATATAGCCAATCTCAAAAGGTTACATGCTGCCTGATTCCAGCTACATTACTTTCTCAAAAGAAAAAAAAAAGCAGTGATAGAGAACTGAGAAGTGGTTGCCATGGAGACAGTGGGAGGAGCTCTGACTGATAAAGGGTAGCACCAGGTGCTGTGTGTGATAGCCTATTTAGTATCCTGATGGTGATAAGGATTACATGGATCTTAATAGGTGTTAAAACGTTAAAACTGTACGCTCAAAAATAATAATTTTTATAAAAGATTATTTAAATACAAGTAGTAAATACAATACTATGAGTACAGTTGCATGAATCAACCTCAAAAATACCCTTGCACATGTTGTTGTTGTAGTTGTTATGTGCCGTCGAGTCACTTGCGACTCATAACGACCCACCGTACAACAGCCCTAAACTCTGCTCTGTTCTGTGCCAATCGCACTGTCTCTGACACCCCCATCCCGATTATCCAAGTCACTGAATCAATCCACCTCATAGAGGGCCTTCCCCTCCTGCGCTGTCCCTCCACCCTCCCAAGCATGATATCCTTCTCCAAGGACCGGTCTCTTCTTACAACATGTCCAAAGTATGTTAGAGGAGCCTCAGAATCCTTGACTCCAAGGAGCCGCCCAGTTTGACCCTCTCTAGAATGAGTCTGTTTGTTTTCCTAGCAGTCCATGATACTCTCAATACTCTTCTCCAGCACCACAGCTCAAAGGCATCAATTCTCCTTCTATCCTCCTTGGTCATTTTCCAGCTCTCTGATGCATAACAAGTGATTGCAAAGACCATGGCCTGTATCAAATGCACCTTAGTCTCCAGAGAGACACCATTGCTAAAAATTTTAAATATGAGTTAGTACATCTGTAAATTTTAAAAAATACAATGCACGTAAAGTCTATATCTTTAGTCATCCTTAGTCATTGTCTACCTCTCAAAGGCCATGGCTTGTATCAGGCACACCTTACTAAGTCTCTAAGCTGATGTCATTGTTCTTCAGTACTTTGGAGAAGTTCCTGACAGCACATTTTCCCAAACTTTGGTCATGTTGCCAGGAAGGACCAATCCTTGGAGAAGGACATCATGCTTGAAAGGGTGGAGGGATAGTGCAAGAGATGAAGACCCTGGATGAGATAGATTGACTCAGTAACTGGTGTCATGGAGATGTTCGCCAGAGACAATGAAATTTGCTCAAGATAGAGCAGGATTTAGAGCTACTGTATACAGGGTCGTTATGAGTCACAAGCAGCTCAATGGCACATAACAACAAAACTACATATACATATTTGTGGTTGTGATAATTATAATAACTACTATCAATTCCATATCAATTCATAAAAGCTCTATCAAACAGCTTAGAACTGCTCCCTGGGGTTTAAAACACTGTAAATCTTTACAGAAACAAATTATTACATCTTTCTTCTGCAGAGCAGCTCTTGGATTTGAACTGTCCATGTTTAGTTACCAGTTGTATATTTAAATATCTATTTGAGGGAATACTCAAGGATGACTTCAGTATTACAGTATTACAGACAACGCCCAGGAATGAGTTTATAAACATGTAATGTAGGAAATCATAATGTAATTGAAGGGATTTCTGAACCGTGTCTCCTGTAGAGTCAAAACCCCATCAAAGCCATTATAACATTACGGGTTTAAAACAATCAAAATCAACTAGTCTTTTTCCAGCAGTGTCTCATCTTCAGTAGTTTATAGTCAGCAAGTACCTAATTTAATACTAAAGGCTTTGGAGTGATTGGCATGTCACCTGTAGAAAACAAGATAATATTCTCCAGGAGGAAAATGGAGCAGACATCAAGGAGGAGGAAATAGTGTGATAGTAAAGACAAACGACACCAATCTCCTTCCCCATTTTGCCAGCCATCAGTGACAACTGAGGACTGAGTAGTGTCTCGCCGCAAGTTTAGAATCATGCCTAAATGTTATCATTCTGAAATAACTGTATTTTTCTGGGTCTCAGTGACCTTGTCTATGAAGCCAAGTAATTTTTTTCACTATGTACATTCTGTAAGGGTTTAGAAAATAATTTTTTTTTAACATAAAAGCTATAGTACTCATGTAGGTACAAGGAAAGCTATGGCTTAAAGGTTCCCTCAGAAAATGGAGACATGTGTCAAAGGGAAAACTCATGATCTCTTGACAAGTTCTGGAAACTTTTAAGCAAAGGTGAACAAAGGTTATGGAAAACTCAAAATAGGATTACCCCGAAGCTCATCAGAGTTAACCTTTGCCACATGTCTACTTGGTAGTTGTGTTCACATTTTAGAAATACAGTTGTACTCCCTTTATTTTTATTATAATTGAAGAAAAGTATGCTCAAAAGTATAAGCCTTAAGTAATACTATCACTCCCTAGAAGCAGGCCCTGAAGCCATTCTCCTACACTACTTGTTGATCTGGACAGCGAGTCCCTGTGGCACTCACCTGTTTACTCTTACCAGGCCAGAACATCTTGGCCTAGCTAGAGAGCCTTGCCCCCGGGGCCTCTCCTCAACGTCCAGGTCTTGACATCTGTGAAGTTAGAACTTAGGTCACACTTGCTCCAGTTCTTCCGCATCTGCCTGGACTTGCAGAGTAATTAGCTAACTCTGTTTTACAATGTAGTTGGCCATTTCTTCCAACGTAAATTCTACAGATAAAAAGCATTTCATTTCATTTCAAAAAAATTTCGTGCTCTATGTGTGTATCAGAATTTTTTTTAAAAAAGGGTAAAAATGAAGAATAAAAAATGACATTTATTGTAGTATTCAATTCACCCATGGTTATTAATTCTAGGTTAAAATGGACTCATTAATTTTGATAAGTAGCTTATAATTAGTATTCATGTGGCCTTTCTCCTCCAGAGCTCAAATATTTTACAAGTATTTTACTCTTTCGCTATATTGCAAAAGGGATCTTTGGGATAAAGCTTTGGGAAATAAAGAAACAAACACTTTTGCAAGACACATCATTATTGACACTATCTCTCTTTTATTTTGTCCCTGGGTTTGAAGGATAAAGACTTCTCATCTTCTTTACAAAGCTTTTTTCTTTTTTTTTTTTTTAAAATTTAGGTTGTTTATTTTTCATTTCAATGAACATCTACAGAGATTTTGGGGTTCCATTCATTCATTGTTGCACCCTTCTCCCCTCCCCCCCCATTTTCTCCTCTCCTTGCAAACCCACAGAAAAACTTCCCCATTGGAACACAATCCCCCCTGAACCTCCCCCATCCCACCCCCTACCCCCAAATATAATTCACTCTGAAACCCTCATTGCATACTCCTACGATAAAAATAATGCCCCAAAATATAATACTTTTAGACAAAGCTTTCTTCCGAGTATGGGAAACTGATTTTAGCTATTCTCCTATGGAGGAAGTGCAACCAAGTTACTCCTTAGAGGCAAGGATGGTGAAACTTTGCATCACCTACTTTGGGCATGTGATTATAACAAGCCAGCCATTGGAAGAAAACATTATTCTGGGAAAGACAGAGAATGAGTAAGAGAGAAAGACCCTCAACAAGAGGACTTGACAAGGTGACTATAACAATAGGCTGCTCAAGTATATCAGAGATGATGAGGCTGGCACAGGATAGAGCAAAGTTCAGATTTATTGTTGATAGGGTTGTTCAAAGTCATAGTCAACTTGATGGCATCTAGCAACACAATACTTTGTTTCTATCTTGATGATGTTTATGTTTGAAACAACTTCTAAAGTTCTGGTCAATGGGAAGAACAATAAGGTAGAGTAAAATATAATATCGAGGCTGCCTGCCCCGGAACTCTGGTCCTGATGCCGATGCCCCACACCCAAAATTCCACTCCTGATGCCGCAGGCCTGCACCCAGAACTCAGATTCCAACACCACCAGTCCACATCAGGAACTCTGGTCCTGAGGCCAACACCAGTGCTGGGAGCTGACATGCCCAGAGTAACACCGGAACTAGAGTGAGGTAATTTAGGGGGAGTGTCACTGCTGTTTGGCTGGACCATGTGAGACCCCCTTAAGCTCATCAGTGATCTTACCTGGAAGTGAAGAGGATTTGAACTACTTGTTAAAGAAAATCAAAGATTATAGCTTTCAGCCTGCTATGCCATGTAGCCTGCTTCACCACATCACCTGCTATGCTGAGAATCCAGTCAATTAACTAGGTGCCTGCATTTTTCTTAGTATGAGTCCAGATATCTAGTGCCATCACCACCTGCCTGCACTGGGAACTCTGGCCCCACCATGAACATCCTGAGACAACCCTGGCACAGATGCCCCACACCTGGAACCCCGGTCCAAACACCCATGCCTGTAACTCTGATCCTGACCCCAATGCCCTGTGCCAGGAGCTCCTGTCCTGATGCCAACACCAGCACTGGGAGCTGATGTGCACCAGGAACAATGTTGGAACTTGAGCAAGGTACTTTAGGGGCAGGGGATGTCATTGCTCTTTGGCTGGAGCACGTGGGACTCCTTAAGCTCAATCAGAAGGAAACAAGACAGCTGGGGCTCATTCCTGAAGGGAAAACCAAGGTATCCTGGTTTTCCAGGCAGGTCTCTGCACTCCATCTCGTGTCTCCTCACACCCATCAACTGCCTTTAACCCAAAACATCTTGGGCTACTCTAGGTGCAGCAGTTCTCTGACTGAGGAGGCTGCTTCCACCAGCCTTTTCTTTACTGAACTAAAGCATATTTTCCTTTGGGTCAGAAGGCAGAGAGAAAACCAGATGGGGTAGCTCTTCTGGAGAGCTGACTTCACAGCAAGAATGTGCAATTGCTGTTATTGTTGTTGTTAAGTGCTGTTGAGTCATAGGTGACTCATAGCGACCCTATGAATGAAAGTCCTGGACACCTGTATAACTTTTGTCCTTTCTCCAGGTTCAAAGGGTTTCCAAAGGCAAGCTATTATGGAAATGAATGCCTATCCTGCTTCCAAGCTTGTTTTAATTGGGGATCTCCATCAAACACTGTGCACCATGGGTTACCTTCTCACGTTTGACTCATCAGTGTCACAGTGTTCAGTTTCACAGCAACCACAGGTTACCTCTGTACAGCAAGTGGACATACCAGGGTTACACAACCTAGAAAAATGTTTCACCGAAAATAATTGAAGGCAATCACTGTAGATATGAAACTCTACCACAGCAATGTCCTGTAGGAAGCAGGCTACTGCACTCCTTACACAAGCCCAAAGCAAGATGTCACCTCCAAAAAGTGACACAGTATCAATGGATTTTCTGAAGCCAGAAAGTCTGATGAAACTTCCAGACACAGAATTTAAAAGAGCAATAAGTGAATATTTTCAATGGGTGAAAGATAAATGTGAGGAATTACAGGACACTGCAAGCAAAACCCAGGAAAACCTTAAAAAAATATATCCAAAACAAATGAGGCATTAGAGGCTCTGGAAAAATAAGAAACCACAATCCAAAATATGAGGAACTTGTTTCAGATGCTGTCAACATAATGCAGGGACACATGAACAGGTTTGAAGAGATGGAACACAGAACCAGTGAAGCTGAAGATAGAATTGTCACAACAGATCTGCTAGAACAAAAAGCAGAATCAAAAAGGAAGGAAAAAGAGGAAAATCTAAGAATAATGTGGGACATCATAAAGAGAAAAAGCATGCACATCATCAGAATCCCAGAGCAAGAAGAGGCAACCAAAGGTACTGAAAAAGTTGTTGAAAAATTATTAAAAGAAAACTTTCCAGGCATAAGGAAAAATGAGAGAATATATATTTAAGAAGCTGAGAAGACACCATATAGCAGACCTCAAAGTAAAAACACCAAGACATATCAGAATATTGCACCCAGCAAAATTGCCCATCAAATATAAAAGAGAGCTCAAGATATTCCCAGAAAAACAGAATTTAAGGGAGTTTGTGAAAACAAGACCAGCATTGCAGGAAACACTGAGAGTCATTCTTACAGAGGTGCCACAGAAAGCAGAATGGACTAACAATAACACCAAAAAGAACTCAACAAAATGATAGTAATAAAACCTTGCCTCTCAATAATCATACTCAATGTAAATTGTTTAAATGCACCACTGAAGAGAAAGAAAGTAACGGATTGGATAAAAAAATCAAAATCCAACAATATGCTGTCTACAAGACATGCACCTGAAAAATAAAGATAAAATGAAAGGCTAAAAATAAAAAGGTGGGAAAAAATTTACCGAGCAAATGGCAACCATTTGACTCGGCTATTCTACTACTGGGAATATACCCTAAAGGAACCAGAACTGCCACCCAAGCAGATATATGCACACCCGTGTTTATTGTGGCTTTGTTCACAATAGCAAAGAGTTGGAAACAACCCAAGGGCCCATCAACAAATGAATGAATAGTGAAGCTGTGGTATATTCACACAATGGAATATTATGCAGCATTGAAAAACAAAGAACTCATAAAATACTATACAAAATAGGTGACGATGAAGGACATTATGCTGAGCGAAATATCTCAGTCACAAAAAGACAAATATTGCATAATACCACTGTTATAAAACATGATTGACATGGAGGATTGGGGGAAAACTAAGAAAAGGGGATAAATAACATACACATCATTGAAACAGACAAGGGAAAGAACTGTGTAAAAGGAATATATGATTAGGTATTATTGGCATGACAAGAGTCCAGAATAAGAACTACAGAGTAAAGTGTTCTTTGGGGGTGGGGGGAAGGTGGGAGGAGACGGATGTATAACAATGAAAGAACTTTTTTTCCAAAGAAAAAGTGAACTGGAGGTGGAGGGGAAGCAGGGAGGAAAATGTGCAAAAATAAAGGTAATCCAAGTTCTTTATAAACATTCATTAAAATCTCAATTGAAAAATATGATGTCTAAAGAGACACGTTTTCATGTTTAGTATTTTACATTTCTATCTTCATAACATTTGAAAATTTCTAGAGGAAGAACTGTTATATGTATATGAATACAGATCTTTTCATGAATTCTGGGCTATAAAAGAAATCAAGCCAAAGAAATACCTAGACCCACACAGGCATACTTGGAATTCTTTTTAACATTCTTATTATATCAGGTGATTTCATTTTTGCAAAGTGCCTTTCCCAGTAACTAGTCATTTCAGTATCAATTTATTCTTGTGTTCTATGACTGTTAAAGACGTAGAATTCAATAAGGCAAATGGAACTTCTTGTTTCTAGTAGCTTAAAAATATATCTACTCATTGTACATAGTGTCGCTATGAGTCACAAGCGACTTGACGGCACATAACAACAACAGCAACTCATAGTGCTTACTCATAGACCCTGTTGATAAAAACACTTGAGAAACTTTAAAATCCTTTTATAAACCGTTTGCTTAGATCAACCGATAAGGAGCCCCCTTGGTCACAGACATAATCAATCCAACTCATAATTTGGGCATCATCAAACCTAATACACATTCATATTTTAAACTAAAACCTGCATAGATGTATAGTTCAATAAAGAAAGCCCTGCCTTCACTTTTACATCTGCTCCAAGTAAAAGATATAAAGAACAAAGCTAGAAAGTTGAGTGATAGATAAGTGAGTGATGACCATTAACATATAATTTTCAATGTAGATGTTGACTTGAGATACTGCTGGCATGTTCCTTAATGTTATAAGTATTAGTAGATTATCTTTGAATATGAAAAAAGAAAAGTACTAGACATATGACTACAGACTGTTGTTGTTTTTCATTAATAATAATCATCCCCCATTCTATTTGTTAAAATTTATTCTTAATGCTTAAAGTATATCACAAGGTAAAATTATGCAGTCTCATTTTATAGTACATAGGGTCATCTTGAGTCAGAAGGACATGATGTGAATACATTTTATCTCCTTCACAACACAGTTACACAAACATGTCCAATTTTAGAAAACAAAGAAACCTAATTCTTGTTACTAACTGAGCCTCAAATTCATTGCTGTAAAATTGGAACCATGGAAACAACTTATATGTGACACTTCAGTGGGTTTTTGGCAGCTGTAAATCTCAAGAGAGACTTTTCTTTCTTTCTCCTTCAGAGTAGCTGGTGGGTTCAAATCACAAAAGAGGTGCCATCTCTGGATTAGCTGCACAGCTCTATACAGACTAGACCTCTGGAGCTCTGGGTTGTTACCAGGTGCCATTGAGTCCTCTGATTCATTGCCAGGTCCTTGGGTCCTCCTCCCAATCATTGCCAAGTTTGAACTCTTTTTCACAATCACTGTCTCAATCTATCTCATTGAGTACCTTTTTCCTATTCATTGATTTTTATAAGCTTGATGTCTTTCTCCAGGGATTGGTTCTTCCTGATACCATGCTAAGAACAAAAGTCTAGCAATTTCATGGAAAACAGAACATTTTTCTCAGATATTCCAGAAGTTATTTCTTTATGTCCAATTGGGCATTTAATGTTAAATAGAGTTACATGTTCTTCTATCACTAGGAAAAAAAATCATTGTTTTAATACTATCTGAGTCATAGTATCTAAATTACATATCAAAGAACAGAAGAAAAGCTTTTCAAAGGAAACTTAATGGTCACGGAGGAGAAATGGATATTGGAACTGCAAACAGTACCTACACACAGTACGTATTATTATATTCATTTGTTGTTGTTGTGTTGTTAGGGACCGTCGAGTCATAGACGACTCATAATGACCATATGAACGAAAGGCCGGAGCACTGTTCGTACATAGGGTTTTCGGAGGCAAGACATTTCGGAAGTGGATGCCGCTCCTGCTTCCAGGCATATTCACTTAGCAGAGGGTAAATGTGAGATTTGAGGAGATTAAATGATATTTGTACAGCAATGTAACTGGTATATGGTATCATGGTAGAATAGTAAGTTGTTATTGCTCTATCTTCAATTACAAAACCAAATTTTACAATTCTGTTTAGAAAGACTGAATCTTGTCTGGTAGAATAATCTTATATCCAGCTCAATTTGTCTATTTTTCAGAAAAATAAAAATCCATTTTGAGACAAATTACTTCCTTAATTTTACACATACCATGAATTATTCATTGATTACTATAGATTGGTAATAGTGATCAAAGTAAATACTTAGACAAAGACTGCACAAAAATGCTATAACAATCATCACCAGCCACACACAGACATAAATTTCCAGTTAGCCAATGGACATAGAATAATGCCACCTTTATCAAGAATTTCAGTTTGTAACTAAGATACAACTATTGGTTTTTCCTTGCCTTGGTCAAAAAAAAATAAGTAAATCAAAGACTAAAAGAAGAAATTAGTGCAGAGGACAAATACTCTACACAAACCATAGCCCCATCTAGCTTGAGTCCAAAAAAGCTAAATATTCCCCAGCTACTATCATCAACCATTCCAAATAAGGGCACAATCAATGAACCTTGATAGAATGGAATCAACATGTGTAGCAGAGGGAGCTCTAGTGGTCTAGTGGCGAGAAGCTGCACTGCAATCCCAAGAGTAAGGTTCGAATCCACCAGATGCTCCACTGGAGAAGGAGGGGCAATCTCCTTCTGTGTCAGTCAGATCAGACTCGATGGTACACAACA
>NW_006399764.1:19843144-19875259 GCF_000299155.1 Elephantulus edwardii | reverse complement strand
TAAAAAAAAGAAATAACACTAAAAAATAAAAAAACCAAAAGCAAAAACCCCACACGTGTAACAGAAACTCACATTTCTACAACTATACTTATAAACCATAATTATATTAACCAGACTTGCCGAGACTTGAGGACTCTGCAAAAGTAATATTATTGTTCTGTAATATTTCAGATCGTGAATGGGAAATGATCATTTAGATATTATGCTGTTTTAGAGAAATAACAAATTGACAAAAAGAATAAAGGCCACCCATAAGTACTTAGCTCCTTTAAAATATAAATACATGTGAGTCTAGTAAACAGATAATTTAAAACAAAGATGTTAATGTAAGGGGGCAGGAAAATTGGGTTCATGAAAATGGAACAATTAGACTGAAAATACAGAGAGCAATCAAGCATTGTGAATAGTATAACCGATACTTGTTGTTGTTGTTTTATGTGCCATCGAGTCCTTTGCAACTCATAGCGACCATATGCACAACAGCCCTAAACCCTGCTCTATCCTGCGCCAACCGCACTGCCTCTGACACACCCATCCTGATTACCCCAGTCACCGAATCAATCCATCTCATAGAGGGTCTTCCCCTCCTGCGCTGTCCCTCCACCCTCCCAAGCATGATGTCCCTCCCCAAGGACCCGTCCCTCCTGGCAACATGTCCAAAGTATGTCAGACGAAGCCCCAGAATCCTTGCCTCCAAGGAGTAGCTTGGTTTAATCCTCTCCAAGATGAATCTGTTTGTTTGCCTGGCAGTCCATGGTACATTCAGTACCCTTCTCCAGCACCACAGCTCAAAAGCATCCACTCTCCTTCTGTCCTCCCTAGTCATTGTCCAACTCTCTGATGCATAACAAGCGATTGCAAATACCATGGCCTGTATCAGGCGCACCTTAGTCTCCAGAGAGATACTGTTGCTCCTGAGTACTTTAGAGAGGTCCCTAACAGCAAACTTTCCCATCGCAATATGCTTTTTGATTTCCTGACTGCTGGTGCCAAGAGTGTTTGTTGTCTGTGGAGCCGAGCAAACTGAACTGTGAACACTCTCAATCTCTTCGTCATCCATCCTGATGCTGCCAATTGGTCCAGTGGTGAGAATCTTTGTCTTCTTGACATTGAGCCTCAGTCCATACTACCGATACTACTAAAAAAAAAAAAAAACAACAACAAACCTCTGCACTAATTGTTGAATGGCAATCTAAACTGCTATATATATATATATAATTTTACTGAAATGCAAAAATATATCATTTAAATAAAAGAATTATAATCTGATAATATACAGCGATGTCCTATCCAGTTTTATATTTCTGAATATGTTCTCTGCTGAGCACTACATTCATAGGTGGAAACATTATTACCGCCCCTGTGGGATTCAAGTCATTTCGTTCCAAGTGATTCTAACTGAACATTTCTGCTATAAACACAACGTTCATTTTTTTTCTAACTTAAAAATACTAAGATGCCTTTCTGCTTCAGAAAATTTTCTAAAATTCCAAATACTGAGGAGGAAAGGCTGTGAGAAATGCCTATGAGAAATTTACCTTGTGGAAAATATTCAATCTGGCAAAGAGATAGGAAATGGAACACACACTTTTTAAAGGTATCAATTAATCACAATCTTTTGACTGTTGGTGTTCTGGTGCAATTGAGAAATTGCCACAGGTGTCACATGGGAAAAACCCAAACCTAGTTGATTAATAGTAACCAGATGGCTGAACGCAACAGAAAACCAGGAGCTCGATGGGACTTTGAATGCCCTGTCCTTTCCCCTAACAATTGAAAACCTGGAACAATTTGAGGTCAACTAAACTTGCCTAAAAAGTTGTAGACAGAAAAGCTTGAGGGTTGCTGACCTGCAGAAGGAGGCCCTAACTCATATACATAACACACGGAGAAAACCACCCAGAGGGAATTCCCTGGATGCTTTTATCAACACATAAATCAGGCAACACAAGGCAAAGAACTGAGAACAAATGAACAGTAACCTTTACACAGAGCTCATAAATCAGCAAGGAGAAAAAGAAAACTTTCTTGTTAATAGAGTTTCTCCTGGATCATGATAAACAAGGACCTTCCTTTCTTTAAAAGCTCTTCCACGTGCCCTCTCAAGCCAATTCTTTCTTTATCAGCTTAGTGAAATTCCCTCTTCTTGGGGAAAAAAGTCTTTGTGTATATTTTCTGCAGGGAGCACACTGTACTTCTAAAAGACCAGTTATGAGAGAGAAATGTAAGGGCTAGCCTCTAAATTACTCCAAAATTACTACATAAATGCTAAACTGGATGAAGGTTATTAGATTTCTTTGCTTTCTCTTACTAGTTTTGTTTAGTTTCTTCTCACAATGAGAATAAACTGGCCAGTCCCTATATTGTTTTTAGCCACGCTGAAAAAACTAGATACACATCAAGCAGGGACAGTCTTTCCCTTCACCTAAGCTTGTGGACTGCTAACGGTTCCTACCAGCCACGGTCATTCTTAACTTTGCTTTGTATCAGGGTTGATTGTGCAGGAGCTTAAAGTAGTAAGCTGCCTTCCCCCATCTCCCGGGGTAATTCCAGCCTGCTGCCACCAACCTTCCAGTCAGTCAGTTTCTTGTCCCAGTAAACCCATGTCTTTTAGTTTGTCTCTGGGTCTGTTTTCAATCTGTCTGTAAACAAGAATCTCGAGAGACTGTCCCTGTGGGGAGCAAACCCCAGAAAGACCTCTTCATTGCACGTGTCTTGACTCTGCCACTTACCAGCTATGTGACTTTGAGCAAGTCACTTGTCGATTCCTCAGTTTTTTCACCTGTGAAATGTGGATAAATGTGCACCTAACTCACAGGATTATTGAAACATTAGATGAGTTGACCCATGGAAGACACTTAAATAATTGCCTGGGACAGAATATACAGTCTGATGCGCTTAGCTGTTCTTGATACTCATGCTATTTCACCTGGCTCTCAATTATCCAGCTCTGACCTATTTTCTTTTGGGTTAATAATCATTCTTTTATTGTTCAGTGTGTGTACTTTCTTTCTACTGGTCAAAGTGTTGTTGTTGTTGTTATGTGCCATTGAGTCGCTTGTGACTCATAGCGACCCTATGTACAAGAGCTCTATACATTTTTCTATCCTGTGCCAACCTAGCCATCTCAAATGCACTTATTCCCACCTCTCCAGTCACAGAATCGATCCATCTCATCAAAGGTCTTCCTCTCCTTCGCCGTCCCTCCACTCTGCCAAACCTGATGTTCCTCTCCAAGGGCCACTCCCTCCTTGCAACATATCCAAAATATGTCAGACGAAGCTTCAGAATCCTTGACTCCAGGGAACATTCTGGCTTCACCCTCTCCAGGACAAATCTGTTTGTTCTCCTAGCAGTCCATGGTATACTCAACACTCTTCTCAAAGTGTAGTTTTCCCTTCAATTATCCATGGCCACTTCCATGATTGTGACAGCTTTGCTGGACTCACTCTCCACTGGCTTTCATGGTGGGACGGAACAGACACTGCACGCATCTGTCATTCAAATCATTGTCTTTAACATCTCCCTTAAACTGTGTCTACACTTACTCCCTAAAAGATTCATATTTCAGTTCTGCCTTTATGAGAAAGTAGGAAGATGGTTCTAACTATCATATTCTAACACACTGGAATCAGTTCTTACCTTTCTTTTCTCCGACTGCTTCATCTGGATTTCTTATCTAGAATGTTTCTGCATATTCCTTATGAAGGGTCAAAGAATATCCTGGCCTTGCAAGTTATTAATTAGTTAAAATCATCAGTGTTCTTGTAAAAATTTAATATATAAGTGGACAAGAGCCTGATCATACACAAAAGAACTTGGACCCACAATCTTTGCAGCTACCAAGGCAGGAACGCTAAACTCTAGGATCCCTACAGCCTTGTATTAAGCGTAGAACAGAAGAGCTTATTCACTGACTGTTTTCCCATCAGTCCCAACTAAGACCAATCAAAGAGAATCAAATGTGTTCCCCAAACTAGTCATAAAACACCCTACTCTGAGTTAGGGATCTTCCAGCTTCTTTGTGAAAACCTTTAATGAGAGTATACCTGGACCTTTCCTCTTAATTTCATAACACTTTGAAGGTCAAAAGACACTTGCATGTATTTTGCTCATTATTTTAATGGAAAGTTGATACGACATATTGGCTTTCTTAAAGTTCAAACTATCTTCAAGTAAAAATAGAAATTCATATATTTGATTCATTTCACAAATATTTATTAAGAAATAATTATTGAACACCTACTATTCTCCAGACACTCAACAAGGTGCTAGAAATAAAAGTCAGAAATCTACTGCAAGATAGAAATAAATACATTTCTAAATAAAGAAAACATAATAGGCTATGAGCTAATGAAAGGGAGCTCTGGTAGTCTCTTGACAAGAAACTATGCTGCAAACTGAAAGGCACATGTTTCGTATCCACCAACTGCTCCATGGGAGAAGGATGGACAATCTTCCCCTCTCCCTGCTGCCCCCCCCCCCCCCCCGAGTGCAATTAACTGCCTCTGAAAATCCACCGAAGATCGTCTATGGATTGGTTTCAACTCTATGGTACAGAACAACAACATAAACTAATACATACAAAATTCTAGATAGCAAGATCAGAAGAATTCAGAAGCCTACAAGAAAAGAAAGGGTAATTTTAAATGGGTTGATCAGAGAAGACATTATTGAGACAGAGAAATTTGAACAAATATTTAACATTATATAGATGTTTGAGAGAGTATGTTTTCTATCCTCGAGTGAGGCTAGTTTAAGTTATAACAAGGTTGTGTGAAAGGATGCATGAGTGTTATTCTGAATGATAGGGTAAGGCTACAGTGACATAAATGGAAGGAGAAGGTGTCTGATGACACAAGGCCACAAAACCAAAGAACACTTTTGCTTTTCTTGAAAGAAAAAGGGGAGTCCTTGGAGAATTTTGGAAAAAAAAATTCAAATAATTCATGTTACAGAGCAGAAAAAAATCAACATCTATTCTCTTTCTTTACTACTGATTCTGTGAGAACTTTGAAGAAATCTTTTAACCAACGATGCATTTCATTTATTATTAAAGTGTAGGACAACCACTCCATCCTATGGGATTGTTTGGAATCAGTTTAACAACTCACAACATCCTTGTATGGACCCCAGCTCTTGAAAAAAAATGAAAACTCTACTCTCTGGAATATTTGTATTGATTGAAGAAATTCCAGTTTCTCAGATGAATGGGGAATTAAATGACTAATGTTAGAGTTTAATGTGATGGTCCTGGATGGCTAACACACAGCTGCTGGAGAAAGTTAGAGATGCTTGGAAGAGGTGTCTCACAACTACTGCAAATCAGCCCTTAATAACCAAACACCTTACAGGTGTGAGTTACTCAGTTTAAACATTCAGCATCATAGAAAGAACATCAGAGTCAACTGAAGTAACATAGTTCACAAAGGTAGTATCCTACATCCTACTTTGGAAAATAAAATTTGTGCTCTTGAAAGCTAGTGAGCATTTCATTAACATGAATTGCAGCTAATCTAAGGTACAATTATTAATCTCTCTCTCTGACCCGAGCAAAGAGAAGTGAAGAATATGACAGACATATGGAGGCAATTAGTCCAAGGGACTAATTATTTTTTCTTTTAGCTTTTTTAAAATTGGGATTTTAATGAAAGTTTATACAGAACTTAATTTCCATTCATTCATTGTTGCACATTTTCCTCCCCCCACCCTCCCAGTTTACTTTTCTTCTTGAGGAAAAAAAAAATCTTTCAAAGGACTAATTATTAAGTACCATCATGTCAGAACTGACCTATAGCTGCCCATCTTTCTTCTGTGGAAATGGACCATGTGAAACAGGCTTCATGCTCCAAGAGCAGAACAGGTAGGTGGTGTTCACCTACCACTACGGACTGCTCAGAAAGGGTATACAATAGAAGGTCCTAGACAGAGTGGGAGAAAACATGGAGCAAAACTCAAAATCATAAACATGTCCAGAGTTATAGATCTGATGGAGGCTGGAAGAACACTTGAGACTATAATCCTTAGCCAAATGCTAGCCTTTTAAGTCACTCTCCTGGTTCACGTTTCAGCCAACTCACGTTTTTAGATGCCGTCTCATCTATTCTGAATCACTGCAACCCCATGTATAATAGAACCAAGCCCTGTCTGGTCCTGCACCAGCTTCACCATCTCTGTTGGCTTAATTTCATCATGATATTCGCTGTGCCAATCCATCTTGTTGAAGGTCTTCCTCGTTTTTACAGACTTGCTAATTTTCCAAGCACTGTGTCCACAAGCAGACTTCAAAACTCATAAAAGCTCACCTCACTGCTGCCCGTCCAAGTGGGTTTCTGAAATGGTAATTCTTAAAGGGAAGAGAGTGCTTATTTTCTCTCTGAGCCACCAGTAACATGCTGTTTCTTGGTTAACAGTGCAATAAGCTACAGACCACGCCATTAGAGGCTCAGGTGGCCAAATATTAAGAAGCTACGCTGCAATCCCAAAGGTATGTGGTTTGAATCCAGCAGCTGCTCTGTCGGAGAAAGATGGCCAGTATCCTCCGGTATGATTCATTGCCTCAGGAAACTCGCTGGAGGGTCAGCTATGAGTTAGTTCTGATTTGACGGTATACAACAACAACCAGAATGCAATTATAGACAGGCTTCTATGGTGAACCTGTCACCAAGCAGAGACACACTCTCTAGAACAACCAAAAAGACGGCATCAAAGGGCAACATTTGCTAAAGCTTAGAAGGCAGGGAGGAAGTGGAGAGGCTACTGTTGCATTACAGAGGTTGCAATCTAGGCCTTAATCCAAATGGGTGTGAGTTGTTAATTTGTTCTGCAAACTTTCACTAAAATAATAACAAAGGGGTAAATATATAAATGTTTACAGTTTCAAAACCGAAATCAAACAATCTCCCCTCAGAAAATAGTAAAATAGGAAAAAAGTTCTAGCAGCTCAGATTTGCTCTGCAACTAACTGAGTCTCCATGAGCCAAAATCAACTCATTGGAAACTAACTGGTCACAATATGATTGATATGCACTGCAATTCTAAAGGTGTAAATTCACCAGTTGCTCCATGGGAGAAAAGTGGGCAATTTCTTCCTATGCAAATAACTGCTTCTCAAAATCCACTGAAGAGTCAGCTATGGATGGTTTAGAATCAAAGGTACTTCACAAAACTCCCCCGCCTTTGGGAGCTATGGTAGTATAATCCATAGGGTCTCCTAACTAAGGTCTAGCCCTTCGTAAAGTTTTATCCACCAGTAGTTCAGTGAAAGCAAGGTGTCCAGTGTCCTCCAGTGTGATTTACAGTCTAGGTTCCTCAGTGGAGGGTCACCCATGAGTCAGTTCCCACTCCACAGCAATGGAGATCTCTGTAATGTATTGCCCTGAGCCTGCTAATGTTTCAGCAAGCATTTCTTATACATTTTAAAACTCGATTCCGAAGTTTCCTTTGCATCAGAACGGAGCTGCCAAAAGAACTTTGCAACTCTGTTCCAAAGCAGACACATTTTGGTAGTACATATGGTAATATTCCCAAAAGATAATGTAGACTCCTCCAGAAAAGACAGAATCAAAATTCTCCTGGAGCCAGGAAAGCTAAACCCATTATCTCATTCTATGTACTCTCATTAGCATAACAAAGTCAATCAATGCATTTTGGTCAATAACCCTCTCAACTATTAACAGGGACAAATAGGAGCTTCCAAATGAAATACCTTGAGCTAGATAAGGTACTTATTACAATGAGAGGAGCAATTTGCATTTTAACAAGGGAAATAAGATACGGGTTTTTAAAAAACACACCTCTTCATTCTCATAGTCAACCTGATTGTAAAGAGTATAATCATTGCCTCTTTCCTGTAAATTGCATTTAATATTTTTTAATGTATTTTTCCACTAAAAGGAAGAGAAGCAAAAATAAAGATGCAAAGAAACGGAGCAAAAAATTTCCCCCATTTCACAATGACTTGTGAGAGCGTGTTTTGCGCTATCTGGTAGTGACGACAGACTCCAAGCAAAATAGAAGAGAGACCGCAGCAAGTGCACAAGGGCAGCTTGCAAAGGAAGTGTTAAAAGAAGTTCCAGGTTACAAAGCAGATCCTTTGCAACATGCCAGCTTTCTCCCAAATAAGAAGTTAGTATCTAATCAATTCAGAGAGAGTAAAACAAGGGAGAGAACCTGGCGGAGTAGGGGTGGGGGAGACCAGGGTGTGTGGGGGGGTGGGGGGAGGCAGAAATGACTGCTGCTATAATAAGAAGCCTAATTTCATGCTATTATCTGTTTGATGGTTTAAGCAGAATAAAGTGACACTGATGTGGAAATGTGAGAACGAGGCAGAACAAGAGGGTGTTTGTAAGAGGAGTAATTTCAGGCACCCAAGGGGCTTTGCATAAAATTCATTTGCACATAGACAGGGCTCTCTGATGGATGATGGATAAATGTAATTCTCAGCTATCACTGTCTTGTCTTTATTCTAACAAAGAGTCTAAAGCTGAAGAACGAAATTGGGGCTCAAAATGCTTTAAAAATTTGAACAAATTCTAAATAAATTGGTTCGACATAAGTCATATAGCCTGTCCTCGAAGTGTTTATCTGTCATCCCTGAGGTATTTCGTACATTATCAATCATCTTTCCAGTATTGGCAAACAGTATTTCCCACTCACGGAAAATTATGAAAATAGACTGTGAGTTTTACCCAGATCATGGAAGCTTTATATTTTAAACGCCAAACAACATGCTTGGACTTTAACCTTTTAAGCAAAATCTTCCTCAAAAGGCTAAAAGCAAGAAAATGTAAATCAAGACAGATCAAAGCAGATGAAAATGTACGAGCGCCATCTGGTGTCACATGATGAAAATAATCACAGGATGTAGCAGTTAAAGAAACCCTCCTTTTGTGGGGCGGATTTGGGTGTAGTGGGGTTATGCCACATCCGGAAAGAGATTATTTTGGCAAGATCAACTCTTTGAATAGCATTACATGTACTACTTGATTTAGAATTCAACTATCTAGGGAATGTGTGTGTTTGCCTTTATTCACAAATTTTAAAAAAAGGTAAAAATTCACATTTTTACTAAAAATTCCATGGGATCGCTGCCGTTTTCCACCGCGTTTGCTTACGTAAACCTTCCCTGGGATAGAGGAATGTTTCTGCACTTTTCAAAGCAGTGCCTCTTGAAAAATATAGCAGAAACAGATGGGTAGCATATTTTAAGGAAGAAACTTTAAGGCTTATAATGCTAATGTGCTAAGATAAATTTAGCAATATATTAAAAGAAAACACTTAAGTATTGGTATGTGAGTGTCTTGGAAATTTATTCATAGACTCTGAAAACGTCCCTGAAGTTGGCACCTTCCTGCCGCAGAGACCACCACATGCAGAAGGGTCCAGGCAGTAAGTACAGTGGGTAAGCGTCTGTCCACATGGAACAAACAGAGGAATGCTCCCCATTATCTTGGATTCACAATACACTCTGATTTTCAGAGTTCTGACAATTTCAAAGCCCTGTGCCCAAATTCAAAAGCTGTCAATTGTTAAGTAAAGAAAAAAATTGTTATACTCTGAATAAGGAGAACGTTTGTTCTGATTGATAATTGCATGTGTGAGTGGGAGATGGGCTTTTGCAACAGGTAGGGAATCCTAGAATCATAAGACCTACAAGTTTCTCAATAGGTAGCCAAAAGGGGTCTATATTTTCTCATTGGTCCTAGGCACTGTCAAGTTGGTTTTAACATAAAAAGAGTCTCTTGGCACCAGTAGCCAGGAAATCAAAAAACGTATTGTGATGGGAAAGTCTGCGGTTAGGGACCTCTCCAAAATACTCAAGAGCAACAGTGTCTCTCTGGAGACTAAGGTCTGCCTGATACAGGCCATGGTTTTTGCAATCACTTGTTATGCATCAGAGAGTTGGACAATGACTAGGGAGGATAGAAGGAGAATTGACGCCTTTGAGCTGTGGTGCTGGAGAAGAGTATTGAATGTACCATGGACTGCCAAGAAAACAAACAGATTCATCCTAGAAAGGGTTAAACCAGGCTGCTCCTTGGAGGCAAGGATTCTGGGGCTTCGTCTGACATACTTTGGACATGTTGTAAGGAGAGACAGGTCTTTAGAGAAGGACATCATGCTTGGTAGGGTGAAGGGACAGCGCAGGAGAGGAAGACCCTCTATGAGGTGGATTGATGCAGTGACTGGGGTAATCGGGTTGGGTGTGTTGGGGGCAATGAGATTGGCACAGGATAGAGCACGGTTTAGGGCTGTTGTACATAGGGTCGCTATGAGTCACAAACGACTCAACGGCACATAACAACAACAACATACACAACAGGACAAAATCTTGAGTGATCTTGTGCCATCTTCAAAGATGCTGGTATGGATGAGCCCATTGTCACTGTCATTGTGTCCACCCAACCCACTGAGCTCTATTTTACCAACCATGGTTCTCTCCTGAGATTGGTCCCTCCTGATAACACGTCCTATATATTGAAGTCCCACTGCCGTACTTCTAAGGAGCATTCTGAGTATACTGCTTCTAAGATAGACTTGTTGGTTCTTCTAGCGGGTTAAGCTGTGTTGTTCTTGTTGTTGTGGCTAAGTGCCACTGAGTCAAGTATAACTCATAGAGACACTGTAAATAAAAGACCTGTCCTATATTGTTCCATCCTCACAATTTCTGCCACATTTGAGCCTATCATAGTCACTGGATAAGTTCACCAGGTTGAGGGTTTTCCTCTCTCTCACCATCCCCCTACCTTCCCAAGCATGATATTCTCTCTCCAAGAAATAGCCTCTCCTAAAAAACATGCTCAAAGTGTTTGAGACAAAGTCTCATCATCTTTGCCTCCAAGAAGCAAAGGGTGGCTGCACCCTCTCCAAGACATTTCTGCTCTTTTAGCGGTCTCTGAGATATTCAGCATGCTACATATAGTCTCTCTAAATGTTGTTTAAAGAAAGGTACTTGCAGTGAGTAAGTCATTGGTTTGCCAAGATGTTATCATACACTCTCTGATTTTATTTCTATCACCTATTTTCTAATGACCAATTATTTTTTGTTTCCAATTTTCACATTCACATTACTAATTACCGGTAAATCTTGATTGTATGTTTGATCAATTGCAGATTGAAAAGATGGCTAACAATCTTTAAGCTTTTTATCATGGTCATTAGCGGTTGTTGCATACATTTGAATAATAGTCTTATTAACTTGTTTTCCTTGTAGGGGTATAGACATTATCACTGACACCTTTGTACTTCTGTGTGTTTTTTAATTTATTGTGATTTAAGTAAAAGTTACAGAGCAAACTCTTTTGCAGATTAACAACACACACGTTTAGTTTCATGTTATTTAGTGCAGTTCCTACAAGTAATAGCTCCCTCCATTCCTCCTCATGTTGAAGACTTCCCTATTTTTATTCATACTTGTTTCATATCCATTCTTTTTTCCCACTAGTTTATTTACAAAATTCTAATACAAATTCAAACAAATTCTTTCCATTTCCCTCACCCCCTCCCATCAAAATGCATAACCCAATGATTAATCCCCTTTCCCCCCTGTACATCCACATCCCTCTGCCTCCAGCCTCTCCCACTCCTCCTGGATCCTTATACTTATTCTACAATAACAGTTTTATACAGTATTTATCCTTATGGGACTGCATTAGTTCACTCAGTATATTGCTCTCCAGTCCTTCCCAAGTTAGGTAATAATTTACAAAGTTATTGCTCTTGCATACTGTATAGTATTTCTTTGTGTAAGTGTATCATAGTTTCTCAATCCATTCATTTGTGGTTGGATATTAGACAAGAGTCTAACAGTAACAGAATACTCCTGGGCCTTCACAAAAAGAAGACTGACAACCCAATTACGAAATGGACAAAAGACATGGGAAGAATTTTCACAGAGGAAGATATTAAAATAGAAAACAGACACATGAAGAAATGCTCCAAATCACTGGCAAAAAGAGAGATGCAAATCAAAACTACAATGAGGTACCATCTCACTCCAGTAACAGTGGCTAAGTTTAACAGGGCAGCAAGTAATAAATGCTGGAGAGGATGTGGAAAGAAAGGAACTCTTAACACGTTGTTGGTGGGATTGTAAAATGGTACAACCATTCTGGAAGGCAGTTTGGTGCTTCCTCAAAAAGCTGAACATAGAAATTCCGTATGACCCAGCTATTCTACTAGTTAGAATATACCCTGAGTATATGAGAACTGTGGTTCTGGAGAAGAGTATTGAATGTACCATGGAATGCTAAGAAAACAAACAGGTTCATCCTGGAGAGGGTTAAACTGGGCTGCTCCTTGGAGGCAAGGATTCTGAGGCTTCATCTGACGCACTTTGGACACGTTGCAAGGAGGGACCAGTCCTTGGAGAGGTACATCATGCTTGGGAGGGTGGAGGAACAGCACAAGAGGGTAAGACCCTCTATGAGGTGGATTGATTCAGTGACTTGGGTAATAGGGGTGGGTGTATTGAAGACCGTGAGATTGCACAGGACAGAGCAGGCTTTAGTACTGTTGTACATAGGGTTGCTGTGAGTTGTAAGCGACTGAATAGCACATAACAACAATATACTAGAATTGAGACACAAACTAAGATTTGTACACCAATGTTCATAGCAGCATTATTCACCATCATAAGAACATGGAAACAGTCCAAGTGTCCAACCACAAACAAATGGATTGAGAAATTATGGTACATTCACACAATGGAATACTATGCAGCATGCAGGAGCAATAACTTCGTAAATTATTACCTAATTTGGGAGGGACTGGAAAGCATTATGCTGAGTGAACGAACTCAGTCCCACAAGGATAAATGTTGTATAAGACAGTTATTGTAGAATGAGTATAAGGATCCAGGAGGGGTGGAAGAGGCTGAAACAGAGGTATGTGATGTCCAGGGGAAAGAGGGAATTAATCATTGGGTTGTACAATTTGACTGGTGAGGGAGGTGAGGGAAATTGAAAGAATTTGTTTGAATTTGTATTAAAATTTTATAAATAAACTAGTGAAAAATAAAGAAGTGTAAGTAAAGTTTGGATAACAAGTACTTTGTTCCAATTGATCAGTAGAGAGAAGCAGTTCAACTAATTATGTAGGAGGCAAAGTGGAATTTGGAAACTCTGTGTTTAGACTTAGTAAACAAAGGGGCATCTGTGGGTGTCATCTAGAGCTTGTTGAAATAGGTGGTCATTTTAAGTAAGTCATTACCTGGAGCACAAAGTTGTTATTGTCGTAAGTCTTGTACAACTCATCCTGACATTCTGATAAATGGGTGTGAACCCTGTCCTACCTTGAACCAGCCTCATCATCCCTAACAAACTTGAGCCCATTCCTGCAATCACTACTTCAATCCATCTCATCAAGTGTCTTCTCTTTCCCTGACCTTCCACCTTTCCAAGCCTGATGTCCTTTTCCAAGGAATGGCCTCTTCTAACAACATTCTCAAAGCATGTGAATTAAAGTTTTGCCATCCTTGCTTCCAAGAAGCACTCCAGTTTCACTTTCACCAAAACAAATCTATTTCCTTTGGCATTCATGGAATATTCAGTGCTCTTCAACATCACAATTCAAAAGCATTGATTTTTCTGTCTTCTATATGGCGGCCACATCTCAGATGCATAGAAGGTGATTGGAAAGACCATAGTTTGAATCCAGTGCACCTAGTTTGTAAACTGCCAGCATTGATCTTTAGGACTTTGGAGAGGTTCCTGATGGTAGACTTTTCTAATGCTGTGTAAGGAAGTTGATTGTGAATCCAAATAAGATGAAATCATTGACAATTTTTTCTCCATCTGTCATGATGCTGCCTATTGGCCCAGCGATGAGGACTCAAGGACTCATCAACAACTGCACAATCCAGATGGCACCCCTTGCCTGCTGAAAAGAAAGAGAACTTGAGGTGTTTGCTGCAAAAGATCAAGGTCTACAGCCTTCAATATGGATTACATCTCAACACCAAGAAAATCAAAATCCTCACCTCTGGGCCAATAGGCCACATCATCATGATAGATGGAAACTCAAAGGGTGGAAATTCTTTTTAACTTTTATTGGACTCAGCTTTGTCATAGCCCTCGGACGTCAAGAAGTCTCTGCTCTCTCTGCAACTTGGTTGCATTGGTCACTATGTGCCGCGCTCATCTCAACAGTAATCAAGAACAAAAACAGTAACATCACTTTGTTTGGAAATACTTTCTGTTAGTATTTTTTGGTCTAGTCTGTTTTTTTTAAAAAGCACAATGACAAGCATAGTGGTAAGGAACACTTGAAATCAAGTATTCATGTCAGGTAAGGAAAATAAGAAATCTGAATCTATGACTAGTTATTTTTTTAAAAAAAACTTGACTTTTATTAAAAAGCAAAGTGTCTTTTAATGGTAAATAATTGAGTCATTTGGATGGTATATATTATAATTTAAAGTATCACTTCAAAGTACTATGACTTCACAAAATTAGACTATCTTAGATGTGGCTAGCTGATTTTCAAGCAATAGTAAGAAATTTTATGTACTTTTCACCCACAATTCTAAGCATTTAGCCTCTCCAGGAAAGAACTGAACTAAGAGACACAAGGACACAGGAAGGTTAACAGAAAAAAAATAAAATGGCCAAGAATGTGTTTCTTGCATCCAAGGGAAGAATGATTGGCCACGGCAAAGGAGAGGGCTGGCTGTTGGGAATGGGGTCTTTAAGTAGTACCCTGCTCTGTCCTTAGGGCTAGCACTGGCTTGAAGCAACAGTGTGAATAAAGTACAGGCATCCAAAATGTTTAAGAGAAGTGACACTGTGGTTTTCTTGTTATGTGCTGTCAAGTCACCAAATTAAAAAACAAAACAGAAGTTTCTTCTAGGGAGCTTAAGGTCTTATTTTAAAGTAAGGTCAGTAATTCAATTCCAAAACAAAGTTTCTATAATTTAAGACTAGGGATATATTTCACTGAAAATCTACTGTGTTTATGAGTTGCGCAGGAATGAAAAATGTGATCGTGTTTGCATTAAATAAAAATTCACATAATGCAAAACTAATTTCTCTGTGGTCATAAACATAAAGAGCTGAAATGGGCTTCTTCTAGTCCATAAATTTAAATGAAGTATTTCTGGCATTGAATCATGGATGTACCATTTAATGAGACTTGGTGTATTAACTTCTTCTATGTCATATTTCCAAATATCAAGAACTCTTTTTTACTCTAACACAAAATATAAAATTAGATAATGGTATTTTGTCAAATTATCACTATTATGCTAATATCATAAAAAAAGTTTTCCCTTTACCCTTATGATCCACACTTGAATACAGGCTAATGGTTGTAAGTTTAAAGGCACATGCACATGTTTATATGTCTTCATTTTTAATTTTTAGAATTATCTCTAACAGTTGGGAATATTATCTCCTAAATTAACATTTTGACTTGGTGGCAGTTCAGTGTTATTCAAAATACATTTTTCTCAAGTTTTTATTTTAAATGTAAAAATATCAATTTTAACTATTTTTGTCAGGATCAACAATATCACATTAATATAAAAATTCTTGCTTAAAAGTGTTATGTAATACAAAGAGTACTTGAAATTTTAAGAAAATTATTCCCACAATATCTTTGCAAGATGTTATATAATCAATAGTATAACTAATTAGACATGAAGAATAGTAGATAATTTTTTTATTACAGTTATGTGACCGTATGCTGTTGATAAATGTCATCAGGAAGATTATTTATTCCTAGCAAAGTCACGTGACATGGCAATCAACTGTTCACACTTTGTTGTTGTTGTTACTTGGTATCATCGAGTCTACCATGACTCATGGTGACCTCTACGAACAACAGATCTGAATCCTGTCCTATCCTGGGCCATCCTCACCACCTCTGACACACTTGAGCCCATTGCTGCAGTCACTGTGTCAATCCATCTTGTTGAGGGTCTTCTTATCCTTCGCTGACCTTCAACTTTTCCAAGCATGATGTCCCTCTCAAAGGAATGGCCTCTCCTAGCAACATGACCAAAGTATGTGAGACAAAACATTGTCACCTTTCCCATAGATCATGGGAATAGAATTGAGAACCCAGAAATCAGCCCATTTACCTATCATCAACTGAATTTTGACAAGGAGATTAAATCAGTTAAGTGGGGAAATGATAGTCTTTTTAACAAATGATGTTGGTATAATTGGAAAACTATCTGCAGAAGACTCAAGCAAGACCCACACCTTACTCCATACACACAAAAAAACAACTCAAAGTGAATCAAGGACCTAGGACTAAAACCAAGGACTATAAATTTCATTAGAGAAAAGCTTGGAAAAACTCTAGAAGTCCTAATCCACAACATAAACAGTCTTCCACGCATTCTGAAAAACCTACAACCAGGAGAGGATAAACTAGATGAATGGGACCTTTTAAGAATCAAATCCCAATATACATCCAAAAACGTCTCCAATAGGGGAAAAAGGGAAGCCATAGACTGGGGAAAAATATTTGTCAATGGCATGTCTGATAAGGGACTTACACCTAGAATTTATAGAATACTCGAGGGCCACAACAAGACAAAGGTAAAAAACTCAATTGCAAAATGGGCACAGGATATGAACAGACACTTCACCAAAGAAGACATTCAGATGGGAAACAAACACATGAAGAAATGTTCAAAATCCCTAGCTCTAAGAGAGATGCAAATCAAAACAACTATGAGATACCATCTCACCCCAGTAAGAATAGAAAATTTAACAGAACAGCTAGCAACATATGCTGGTGAGGTTGTGGAGAAACTGGAACTCTTATTCGCTCTTAGTGTGAGTGCAAAATGGTGCAACCACTATGGAAGGCAGTATGGTGCTTTCTCTACAAGTTGGAAATAGAAATACCACCTGACTCAGCAATTCCACGACTGGGAACATACACTAAAGAAACCATAATTGCAAACCAAGCAGATATATGCACACCCCTGGTTATTAAAGCTTTGTTCACAATAGCAAAGAATTAGAAACAATCCAAGTGCCCATCAACAAACAAATGAATAGAGAAGGTGTAGTATATTCACACAATGCAATACTATGCTACAGTGAAAAACAAGGCTCTCATGAAATATATAAAATGGGTGACCCTGAAAGACATTATGCTGAGTGAAATATCTTAGACACAAAAGGAAAAATACTGCATATGCATTGTTGTAAAGCAGAAATGACAGTTGGGGGGGAAACTAAGACGGGATAAATAGTGTATACTGCATTGAAACAGATGAGACAGAGAATTGTTTAAAAGAAATATATGATTAGGTATTATTTTCAAGACAAGAGTCCAGAAAAAGGAATGCATAGTAAAGTGGACTGTGGACTTAGGGCAGAGGGGAATTGTATAATAATGATTTTTTTTTTCTTTTTGAAGAGGAAAGCAAACTCAGGAGGAAGGGTGGGCAGGGAGGAAAATGTGCAACAATGAATAAATGGGGGAGTAATTAAATGGGAAGAATATGCTGTAAAAAAGACATGTCTTATTTCTATTTCTTTTAGTCGAGATCCATAGATATCATCAGCAATAATCCTTTTGTTATGACATCTTCTAAACCCAGCTTGAACTTCTGGCAATTGCCCGTCAATGTACTGTTTGAACTATTTCTGAATGATCTACAGCAGGATTTTGTTTGCATGTGATATTAATGACATTATTTGATAACTACCACGTCCTGATGGATCATCTTTCTTGGGCATAGGAACAAATATTGACCTCTTCAAGTCAGCCAGCCAGGAAATGACCTCCAGATTTCCTGGCATAGGCTGGTGAGCGTGTCTAGCACTGCATCTCTTTGTTGAGATACACCAGTTGATCTCATAGATTACTGGGATCTTATTTTTTGCCAGTGTCTTCAGTGGAGCTTGAACTTCTTCTTTCATTACCGTTGACTCTTGACCATATGGTATTTACTGAAACAGTTTAGTATCACCCAGTTCTTTCTGGTACACTGGTTGTGTATTCACCCCATCATCTTTTTATACTTTCTGGATCATTCAAGATTTTGCCCATAGCATCTTTTAGTTTTGTTTTCTATTTTGATTTTCTTTCTTTTCTTCTTCCACCAGGATTGTCCAGCTAGAAACCATTTGGAGTGCTCACTGGTAGACCACTGAGTGTAGAACTAGCCACTTCCTCTGTGCCCTGGTGCCTCAAGTACAGCAGGGCAGCCCTAAGCATCTCTTAGTTTTGCAACTTGAGGCTTGAAGTTATTTTTTTAGTTCTTTCAGCTTGAGAAATGCTGAACAAGGTTTTCTTATTCTCCGATTTCAGTGCTCTGCACAATCTTTTACAAGACTTTGTGTAGAGCTGCCTTCTGAAATCTTCTGTTCATTTACTATGAAAATTGCACTTACTATGTTACAGAAGTATGCATACTTACAGTTCATTCACTGTGAAAATTATTCATGTTAAATCAAATTTTATGCATTCTTGTGGTCTGTTGGGATGGAGTTACACTGTCAACTCAAAGGCAGTCACAGCTTGGATCTACTAGCTTCTCTGGGGAAAAATGGGCAATCTCTTCTCCTACAATTTATAGCTTCTGGAAACCCACTAGAATGTCATCTATGAGTCACTTCTGACTTAAGGGAAATGAGAGAGAGAGAGAGACACACACCGAGAGAGAGAGAGAGAGCAAGAGAGAGAGAGAGAGAGTGAGAGAGATATGGGAATATTAAATGACAAAGTATGTGTAAAATTATTGGAAGAATGTCTTCCTCGTGTGCAACATGAATGTTATTTATGATTAATTTGTATCTGTACTATAAGTAGTGTTGAAGACTCTCCTTCATAGGGTTCCTATGACTGTGACTCGACGGCACTTAACAACAGCAACAACTATAAATAAAAACAGAGAGATACTATATTTGTGACAATACTCACCACAATAGTGGGTGATCTGTTTCCACAAATATTACAGACAAGTAAGGCCTATAGAAGACTTCTACTCTGTAATGGGTGAGGTTGGCAAGCATTGCAATGTACTTAATGCAACAAACAACATCAACAGTACTTTGAACATCTGAATCAAGGTTTCATTTATCGTATTTTTTAAAAAAAGTTTATTATTATTAGTTTTAATGATAATTTACAGACACTTTGATTTTTCCATTATTTTATGGTTGCACTTTTCTTCCTACTCACCTCTCCTCCCCAGTTCACTCTTCTCTTTGAAAAGTAAAAGAAAAACTCTGTCATTGTTATATAATCCCTCCCTCCAAGTCAACTCCACTATGCAGCCTTTGTTCTGGACTCCTGTCATGACAATAATACCCAATCACATAACCCTTTTAAACTATTCTAATTAACCAATGCCAGGAGAGAGGACATAAATGAAGTAACTCTAACTGAGATAAACTTGTATGAGGGTCGGATTCTCATCCATTTTTATTCAGCTGACACTGCAGCCATCACTTCTTAGTAAACGAAGACAATAAGAAAAATCTCAGAGAAGCTCCTACTAGGGGACTCTTAAATGGAACACAGAGATAGTATTTGCAATGTGAACATTTCTTTACTTCCAGCAAGTGACCATTATAAAATAGTGCCATGTTGTCAAGGATAATTATTGTTCTTGCCACCTTTATCTTTTACATGCTTCATAAAATCCTCACTTTCCTTTTCCCTACTTTACAATGTAACAACCAATTTTGTTGTGCTTTTAACTTGGTCATAAAAAAAAAAGAACCATTCATTGAATTTAATTTATCCATACAAGTTGTCAAAGTCTATTATTGCTTACAACCTAAAAGAGAACATAAATGTCTATAATAGTCATATGTTTTTAATACCAAAACTGTTAGGCAGATCAACTGTTCATCCCTTTTAAAGAACAAAGTGCTCCTGTATGAGAATCTAATATACACTGAAACAATTCCAAGAGTAATGATAATCCAAAGTTTCTATGTGAGAACCACTTTCAGAAAAAAGTAGATAATTTAGAAAATGAGAGTAGATTGCCTCCTTTCTGTCTCAATACTCAGTTGTTCTAAAGAGAAGCAGTGAAGAGATTTGGAAAGAAATGCATGATTTTTTTTGATAACTCTTTCTCTCATTTTCACTGAGATGGGAAGAACGCATAGCAGACCCTCCAATAGGTTTTCAGAGGCTGTAAATAGCATGAGAAGAAATTATCCCTTTTCTCCTTCACAGCACCTGATGAATTCAAATGTTTGCCTTTGAGTCGCCAGTGCAACTCTTTGCCCACTGGGTCACCAGAGTTTTTTAATAAAATGCTTATTAAAAATATCCATCTTTAATGTAATTTTCCTCATGGCTTTGCTGGAATTTTCACCATAATTTGAAGACATGTAGATACTGTTCTTGGACATTTTATTTGTTCATAAGTACGGAGAAACCAACCGTTCTCACAAAAGAAGAATGATTCCATTATAAGGACTATATCTAGTCAAAGAAACAGCATCGTATTGTTCACAAAATTCCTTTTTTTTTTTTTGGAAGAAAAACTAGTGGAATAATATTTAATTTTTATGTTCATTTTTTATCTTTAATTTGGAATAAACTTTATAGTAAAGTTCAAACAAAGATCATTATGTGAATACTGTTTATTTTATTTTAGTAACATAAAAAAAATTGAATTTTCTGTAAAGCATTTTCAGTACAATGTGTGAACACATACATTACAGTTGAGAGTGTTAATCACACTGATTCTTTTGAATGGCGGTTTAGCAGTGTGTACTGAAGTTATCTATATAATCATAACCATCCACGTATGGTAAAGTAGAGGGAAAAGAGACAATATGAACAGCTTTAACAAGGTGGATTGTTTAATTTGGCTACTCTAATGGGCTTAAACATAGCACAGATTGTGAGGATGACACAGGATTGCATAGTTTTTCATTCTGTTGGGCGAAGTGTTGCTTTCAGTTGCAGGCAACTCAATGACATATAAGAGCAACAATGACAAACACCTAGTGGTGGCATTGTCATTATCCTAAAGAATTTGGAGACATATGTAACAATGTAACTAAAATAACCACTTAGTACATATGAAGATAGAGATTCCCAAGTCATTTATATGGTTGGAGATAAATCAAAGTAGTCTTTGTAATTGCTATAAATTAGAAATCAATATAGAAGCAAAAATTATCTGTGCATGTAAATGCATAGATTACAATGGGTACATGCACTGAAAAATATACACCTCTTTAAAATATAAAATATTACACAAAGTTATGGAAATAAGCTTATAGAATGGAAAAGAATACAAACTATAATGGTGAATATTTATTTTAAAACTGTGACAATAAATGAAAAATTTTAGGATTGGCTATCTCAAGCTCATTAAGTTAGAGATATTGTTAAATCTCTACTTGCAGTTTTTATATTTTTCTGCTTTTCCTGTCACAAGACTTTGCCCTGATTTCATAGAAATTCAACACTATCCCGCAGGGGAATATCACGTTGCAGAGGCTATTTCCAGTATCATGACAAACACATCATGGCAGTTTCTTGCACACAGAGAAACAAATAAATGCATAAAGAAAAAATCCCAGGTCATATGGTTCCCTGCATTCATGCCGTGGCTCCTTAACCAAGCTGCAATCTGTACCTTTAGGCAGAGCTAGAAAGCAAAATTGTCTTCTATAATCTGAATGGGCCAAGTAGTGGCGTGGGTCCCTGTAACTCCCAGGGTCTCCTGGCGTCTGCACGCCCAGCTCTTTTGTTTGTCCTAGTTCCACTTAACTTTCATAGTTTTGGCATGACAGACCCTAGCCATCAGATACCCTTACCCTACTCATCCTGGATTTTAGGCAACCATGATAAAATAAATTACAGCAGTTTTGTACTCAGTTACAGCACGACTATTCATTGACCAAATGATGAAGAAAAGTCATGGCAGTATCTTTGAATCATTAGGTCCGTAAGTACCTAAATTGTAATATTCATTATTTTTCTCTCCGTAGCTGCCTATTTAATGGACACTGAAAAACAATATTGCAGAGTTTCCCAGAAACTTGGTGAATCTTGAGAACCACATTAAAGGACACAAAGAAGTCCTTGATGCTTTAATGGCATCAGGGACAAGGGAGTACTTGGAAGACTTAATGCAGCTGAATAAAGACAGGTCGGTGAGCTCTCTGCCGTCTCAAAGTTATAAGGCAGAAGACAACCTAATTTCTGTTCTCCCTTAAGAGACTGAATGATAAGAGTAAAGAAAATAGCATCTTCTCTCCCTAAAAGTTCTGCTTACTCTTTATTCTTCTCGCAATGTAAACTCCAAATATTTAATGAGCATATAGAGCTTTTTTCTACTATGTATCATTTAATTTTTTACACGTATTAACGATAGCTCTTGTTCTACGCTAGTTTCTTTGAGAATTAATTAGTCAACTGTCATCTACTTCTTGAAAAGAGGTTAAGAATATATAAAAACAATCTCCTAACATCTTGCTAAAAGTGGGATTCAGTAACATGATTATGTTAGAGAGAAGCACTAGGAAAATGAATTGCAACTATTTTGTTTTTCCCTTACTAAGAAATATAATTATTTGAAGAAAACTCTCATACTTTCTGTATGCTTTCTTTTCTTCTTGACATTGATATCTTTCCTCATTCGGCTTTTTCAAGTGTATTGTTGTTGTGTGTCTTTGAGTCGGAACTGACCCATAGTTGACCCTCTAGTGAGTTTTCAGAGACAGTAAATGGCACTGCAGGAGACTGCCCATCTTTCTCCCACAGACACGGGTGGATTTGAACTGTGTGCCTTTGAGTTGATGGAACAACTCTATACCATTAAATTACCAGAATTCCCTTGTAATTTGTTGTTGTTGCTGTTGTTGTTGTTGATTTTCTGAGAGTTGAGCACAACTCATAGCAACCCCATGAACAAAAGGCCTGAAGCCCCGCTACAACTATCAACATTTATAAAAGTTCATAGAGTTTTCAGAGACATGTGGTTTAGACAAGTGGATGACACTCTTGCTTCCAACTGATAATAATTTGACAAAACCCAAGCCCACAGCTGTTGCTTCAATCCTGATGGTTCACTTACCAACGCATAAAGCGTTTCCCTACGAGAGCTTAGCCTATTTTCTCCATCTCCCCTGGTGTTTTAGTAAAATTGCTATAAATGACAATGAAAACATTAAAGGCAGGCAACATGAAGAGCTACACTTCTTCCAAAACAGCTTGCTTTGTCCTTCTGATAGTTCATGTTGTATAAAATACTCTTTGCCAACCCCACAATTGGAAGGCATTGATTCTTCTTTGGTATTTCTTCTTCTTTACCTAGGGGATGCTGACAATATTTTGAGTCAGTTTCAACTCATAACAGAAATCAAGGAAGGTATGTGCCAAGGCTGTGTCTTTTCACACTTAATCAATCTGAATGCTGAGGAAATAATCAAAGAAAATGGACTGTATGAGGAACACAGAATGAAAATTGGAGGAAGACTCATTAACAACCTGTGATGCACAGATCATCAGGCAAAAGTAAACAGGACTTGAAACACTACTACAGCCTTCGGTATGGATTATACTCCAACATCCAGAACATAAAATTCCTCACAAATAGAACATCAATGTCAATATGTAACACAATGATAAATGTGAAAAGGACTGAAGAGATGAATTTCATTTTCTTTTATTCGAATCCACATGTGACTTTAGGATAGTTATGGAAGATACTTCTGACCATGAAACATGACTGTGCAAACATAAATGCAAGCAATGCTTTGAAACAAATAAATAGTAGGTAAACAAATGCCATGAAAGAAAGGATTGGGCCTAAGAGAAAGGCTTGGATGCTCTCTACTCATTGTCTCTGACATCCTTTTTTACCCAAAGCACTACTTTTTTTAATTTATTAACTGCTGCTCCCACACGGTTTTGGACGTTTTGGAGATTTGGATACCTCTAGGGTCAGATATAAGTCAATCTGGAATTGGTTGTAAGAGCTGATTTATCTTCTCATTTCCACTAAATCTGAACCAGTTCATAGCCGATGTTCTGTTGGGTTTCTCAGATTGTAATTGGCTTGAGAAGAGATTATCCATCTTTCTCCCACAGAGTTTTAAGTCACCAGAGAGGAATGACTTTGGGTTAGGAGTGCAACCCCCTCTGGACTCTCTACTTCTAGAGATCCCATGTAAGAGCTGTGGGATGACATCACAGATAGCATTCAAGAAGAAAAAAAAAGGTAATTGCAGACAGGGGAGAAAGAAAAGACCAAAATGGATGGCAGAAGAGACTTTGAGAACTGCAAGAACATCGTGAAGCTGAAACAAAGGGAAGAGATTTTAAAGTAGAGGAGTTAAACAGAAGGTTTCAAAGAACAGCACAATCAAATAAAACATATTATGTGTTGTTGTTGATTGCCTTCAAGTCGAGCACGACTCATAACAGCCCGATGAACAAAAGACTTGAAGCCCCTCTACAACTATTGACATTTATCAAAGTTTATAGAGTTTCCAGAGGCATGTTATTTCAAGCTGAAAGAATAGAAACCAAAGTCAAATCTCAAGTTGTAATACAGAAGGGTGCAGTGGGTGAAATTTTGAATGGCATTTGAAGCATCAAAAATGGTGCAAGGAAGGGAACGCACAGGCCACTGTATCAAAAAATATTGTCAGACACAGAATCATTTGAGGAAGTAGCATATGACCAAGAACCAATGCTAAAGAAGGATAAAGTTCAAAGTGCACTGAAGGCATTGGAAAAAAATAATAAGGCTCCAGGAATTGATGGAATATGGATTGATGCATTTCAACAAACAGATACATCCCTAGAAATGCTCATTGATTTATGCCAAGAAATTTGGAAGAGAGCCACCTGGCCAACTGACTAGAAGTAATCCATATTTCTTTCCCTTCCCCAAACAGGTGATCCAATAGAATGTGGAAAGTATTGAGCAATATCACTAATATAACATGCAAATAAATCTTGCTGGTGATTATTCAAAACCAGCTGGAACAGTTCATTGACAGAGAACTGCCAGATATTCAACCTAGATTTAGAAGAGGCTGTGGGATCAAGAATATCATTACTGATATCAAACAAATCTTGGCAGGAAGCAGATAATTGCAGAAGGCTATCTATTTGTGTTTTATTGACTATGCAAAGGCATTTGACTTAAACTATGGCTAATGTCGAGAAAAATGGGAATTTCAAAATACTTAATTGTACCCCCACAAAACCTGTGTTTAGACCAAGATGCTGTCTTCTGTACAGAGAAAGGGAATATTGCATAATTTAAAATCAAGAAAAATGTGCACCTTTCTTTATGTGTATTCAATTAAAAGCTGAGCAAATAATTTGAGAGGCTACACTTCATAAAGAACAATGTGGCATCAAGATCAGAGGAAGACGTGTCAGCAACCCGTGTTTATATAGAAGACACAACCTTGCTGGCTTAAAGTAAAAAGGATTTGAAACCTTTGCTCCAGAAAATGAAAGACTGCAGCCTTCCATACGGACTGCATCTATACAGTAAAAAGACAAAAATCTTTACCACTGGGTGAAGAGACAACTTCATGATAGTTGGAGAAAAGATAGAAGGTGTCAGTGATTTCATTTTGCCCACGGCATTAGCACCGGAGATATCAAAACATGTTTTGTAAATCTGCTGTAAAGAGCCTCTCCAAGGTGTTAAGGGGCAATGATGTCAGGTTAAATACTAAGGTGGATTTGATTCAAGCATGGTCTTTTCCAACACATATTTTGAATATAAAAGTTGGATAATGACTAATGATAACAAACTAATTGATGCCTTTGAGTTGTGGTATTAGAGCAGAGTGTTGAATACATCTTGAGCTTTCAAAAGAACAGAGATAGGTTGAGGGTCTTTTGCAATAATGAGCTCAAATACATAAGCTCATTGACCGCAGCAATGAGCTCAAACATGTAAGAGATGGAGAAGATAGCAGAAGATAGGACAAGGTTCAGATTTGTTGTTCATAAGTAGTAGTTAACAGCAGCTAACATATACTAGAAATCTATGTGTGTGTGTGTGTGTGTGTGTGTGTGCATATATATGTCTACATTTCATATTATCTATATAATTTGCATTTATATTTCACGTATCCTAGAAGAGAATCAAGACATAAAGTTCTAAGTTGAATAGTGGGCAAAATACTAAATGAGGCAAAAAGCATCAAAGGATGAAGAATGAATATTCAGAGTATTTAAAAAAAATAATTGGTTGGTATGTAACCATTTCAGAAAGCAGTATATTGTGAAGATGTTGAAGGACTAAAAGGGGTTTAGAACTATTACATGATAGCTATTAGCAATAATATATTATCTTCCTTGTGTAGGCAATGCAGATAATATAAATGCAGATACATGTTATCTTGATAGATACTATGTATTATTTATAACATAATATTTATACATACAAACTTACACAAATACATATTAAAAGAGCCCATGAAAGCTATTACTAAAATAAAGCTCACATCACTGTCTCTTTCACAAGCATACTCTTCACATTCTTTTTTTCACGCTGCAACTTCAGTCATATGTTTGCTGAAATTTGCTTCTTGTAAAAACCTGTTTTATCAGCAGCCTGTCAAGTAGAAATCTCTATTGATGGCAACTCTTGCACATTTGCAGTGTTGGGTCACTCTCCAAGTAACGAAATGTGCATATTCTCTATATACAAATAATCATTTGCACAGTGTGTGCTCTTCTCCTTCCTTCCCAATGATTGCTCCCTCACAGTCACATTCATAAACTGCCCCAACACTGGAACACCACCCAGTGAATTTACGGCTTTCAATTAATTGCTGCCACAATTGGAGAAATCCCAAAACCCATTGAGCATATATTATGTGCCAAACTCTGTGTTTGGTATAGTTCTCGTATTATCATTCTCAATACCCATGGGTGTATACTATGGAGGTTTTGGTGTTTTTTCAGGGAGGAGATGCAAGGAGTCAATGAAATCATACAAACTGTTCAAGGTCCCACACCTCTAGGAGTAAACCAGTTCTATCAGTGAGGCCATGCTTTAAGTGATTGCCTTATGCTTCATGTGTTCTGATCCATCAGACTCAGTATGGATGGAGCCCTAATAAAAGGCATATTCTATGAAGAAAGTAAAAAACATATCAGAACAATGTCTACTTGTGTTTTATTGATTATGCTTAGGCATTTGACTGTGTGGATCATAACATTGTAAATTACGTAACATTGAGAAGAATGGAAATCTCAAAACATTTCATTATTCTCATATAAAACCTATACCTAGACCAAGAAGCTGTTGTGCAAAGAGGCAAGGGAACACTGCATGCTTCAAAAATCAAGACTAGTTTGTGTTAGGGTTGTATCATTTTTCCATAGCTATTGAATCTGTATGCTGAACAAATCATTCCAGAAGCTGGACTCTTAAAAAGAAATATGATATCAGGATAGGGGGATGACTCATCACCAACCTGTGTTATGCAGATGACATAACCTAACTTGAAATGTTTGCTGCAAAAGATCAAATCAAAGACTGTCACTTTCAATATGGTTTACATCTCAACACTGAGAAAGCAAGAATCTTCACCATTAGACAGGTAAGTAACGTTATGATAGATGTAGAAAAACTTGAAACTGTCAACAACTTGAACAATTTGTCAGTTTAAAGACTAAGATGAACTTGATTCAGGTGAGATCTTTTCAATCACTTTTATCTAGGAGCTGAACAATAAATAAGGATGATGGAAGAACTTTGAGTTGTGGTGTTGGAGAATACCCGAATACTCCATGGACTACCCAAAGAACAGATATATCTCAGAGAGTTTCCTTAGAGAGAAGGATGTCAAAGCTTAATCGCCCATATTTAGGGCATGCTTTGAAGAGAGGCTACTTTGGAAAGGGACATTGTGCTGGGAGAGACTGAGGGTCAGTAAAAGAAGGAAAGATCCTCAATGATATGGATTGGCATAGTGGCTGCAGCAATGGGCTCGAGTATGTCAGAGATGATGAGAAAGGCACAAGACAGGACAGGATTCAGATCCATTCCTCATAGATTCTTTGTGAGTCGTACTCCACTCAGTGGCACATAACAACAGCAACAACTGCAATAACGCAAGACAGAAGCTCAGGTAGACTAGTGACTATGGAGTTGGGCTGCTAATCTACAAAAGCCTGAGCCCCTCTGGCGGTTCACATTCACCAGTAGCTTCTCAAGATAAAGATGAACAATTACCTCCTGTGTGATTTACAGTCTCAGAAACTCAGGTGAGGGTCATGGATGAGTTAGTGCTGACTTAATGACCACAAGAGGGTCACTCTTGTAGCATAGTCCATCGGGAGTTGCACAGATACCCTAGGCCACACTACTCTGGTGGTTTGAATCCACCAGTAGCTATGTGGAAGAAAGGTGGACAATCTCCTCCCAAGTAATTTACAGCCTCAGATATTAATGGAAGGTAAGCTATATGTCTGTTGTGACTCAAATGAAATGAGTTGAGTAGTTGAGATGTGAAAACAAAATATCACGAGAGGGTTTTTTTATTAATTTTTGCTGGATTCCTTAAATTCAGATGGATTGCTTTAACAAGGTATATCAATATCATAAAACAGCTGTAGAATAAATTCTCAACTTATTTTAAAATAAATAATCAACTTATCCATTTAATTTTTTTCCAAGGTATAAAAGTTGCCTATAAATCCTCCCCCCCATTGCCTTTTAAATGTTAATACAACTCAAGTAAGCATTCATATTAATTGCTTATATTTTGAGTGCAAGAACGCCGCTGCCAGATGGGAGAACGCCGCCACCAGACGCTGCCAGACGGGGTTCCACCACGAGAGGGGCCCGGAAGAGACCCGGGAAGAACAACAGCCAGCCACCTACCGCGGAACTCCAGAGGAGCGAAGACGGTGAGACCCCAGAGGAACGAAGACTACCCACACTGTGTGACCCCCCTGCAACCCACACCTGTGTGACCCTTAACACACAGGGTGCTGCTGCATAAACCCCCAGCAGCGTCTAAGCCCCGCCCCCACCTCTTGGTGATAGTGTCAAGCCCTGTGCTCCTTACCCCCTAGTCCCTTGCTTTCCTCCCCTTCCCCCACCCCCCTTGCAGCTCCACAACCACACATCTCAACCCCCACCACAGCCCTGTGACCTCAGGGCACCACCTTGGATCCAGACATCACCCAGAGCTATCAGGCGAGCTGTTGCGGAACTAACCTGGCAGGAGAAAGGCCGGTTGCAACACCCCTATGATACATCTTCAAGGATATGAACATGTATGGCTAAGCACAATTAATAACAGTGCATCTAAATTCCAAAATCAATCTCCATAATAGTCTATGTGTTTCCTACTGCCAAAGGGGCCCTTTAGAGTAGTGAGAGAAGATCTTCACCCTGAAACCCACAGTGTCCCTTTTCAGCAGGAAGTAGCTAAGAGAATACGCCATCACCTTTTCCTTATGAATCAGGGTGAAGTCTCTCTCAGGGAGGAGTGATAGTGAATGGCAAAGGACACACTGACAAAGGAGATTAATCAGAACTGACTTTGACAAGCACTGTGGCAATTGGACAATTAAAACAGACATTCGGATGGCGGGGGAAGAAGAACAAACTGGGGAGGAGGGTAGAGAGAATGGTGCAGCAATGAAGGAATGAAAACCCAAAATCCCTGTAAGTGTTCATTAAAACTAATAAAATTTAATTAAAAAAAAAACAGTCCACCCAACAACAACAGGGAAAAAAAAAACAAAAAACAAAACAAAACAAAAAAATGCTTGTATTTTCACTTATCAGCATAAATCGGGTTTTTCTATTTAGAAACAACACTAAGCAATGATTCTAGAGAATTGATGCCTTTGAGCTGTGGTGCTGGAGAAGAGTGTTGAATATACCATGGACTGCTAGGAGAACAAACAGGTTTGTCCTGGAGAGGGTGAAGCCAGAATGTTCCCTGGAGTCAAGGATTCTGAAGCTTCGTCTGACATATTTTGGGCATGTTGCAAGGAGGGACTGGTCCTTGGAGAGGAACATCAGGTTTGGCAGAGTGAAGGGGCAGCGAAGGAGAGGAAAACCTTTGATGAGATGGATCGATTCTGTGACTAGAGAGGTGGGAATAAGTGCATTTGATGGCTAGGTTGGCACAGGATAGAGGAGCGTATAGAGCTCTTGTACATAGGGTCACTATGAGTCGCAAGCAACTCGATGCACATAACAACAACAACAACCTGTGTGATAATTGCTCCTGAAAACCCACCAAAGGGTCAGCTATGGATTGATTCCAACTCTACTGTACACACCACAAGAGCATTGATGGAGTGGGGCCCTCCGGTGGCTTAGTGGCAGGACATTGTGCTGCCTCCCTAAGTGCACATGGTTTGTGTCCATCAGCTGCTTCACAGGGGAAGATGGTCAGTCTCTTCTGGAGCAGTTTGTTGCCTCTGAAAACCTGCTGCCAGCTCAGCTATGAGTCAGTTCTTACGTGACAGTATACAACAGTTAACCGAGTAGAAGGTCAACAAAAGAGAAGATGACCCTCAACAAAATGGAATTTTCACAATGACGACAACAATGGACTTAAGCATAATGGAGATCATAATGAGTAGGACAGGGCAAGGTTCAGCTCTGTTGTTCATAAGGTCTTTATGAGTCATTGTTGACCTGGCACATCATGAAACAACAATTAATGCAGATGCACCATCATGCACCGCTCCTTGATCTCACTTGCAAACATCATAAATTTAAAATGAAAGTTTTTGGTTTCATTTTCAAATGAGTATGAAGTATGCAGTGCTTTCTGAAAGACCTTGAAAAGTGTGCTTTTGCCAAAGAGGAATGAATTAAGTAAACAAATAAGCATTCTTTATTTACAAGACTTTGACGTCTTTCCTATGAAACAAATGAATGTCATAATTTATTCATTAAAGATTTTCTCTAACAAAGAATATTTACAAGTTGCATTCTAGGCATTCTAAATACGGAACAGTGGAAATAGTGAAAACTTATAGCAGTGGGAATTGAAACTTAAAGGAGGGGAAAAAATAAGCTTCTTGTTAAAAGAACTGCAAAAATGTAAAGGCTCTCTTAGAAACACATAGGTTTTGCCTGCATATTTCTTCAAAGTCACAGCAAATTGGAATTAGTTATTATCAGGAAGTTTATGGGTTGATAGAACTTCTCCTCCTTTCAGAGTCCTAGTCTGATCAAGTCAAGTTTGACTCATAGTAACCCTAGGAACTAAAGATCTGAACTCTCGTCTATCTTGTGCCATCCTCACACTTCCTGACACACAAGTGCCTATTGAAGCAGTCACCACATTAAGCCACCTGGTCAAGGGCCTTCTTCTATTGTTTTTTCTCATTTAATTGACTTCCAATCTGGGATCTACCACTCCACTACTGTAACTATCCTCATTCCTCTAGTGTTCATAGGGCTTTCATAGGCCTGATATATAAGAAGGGGATGCCAATCCTGCTTCCTTGTCTGTCTTAATCTGGGAGCACCAAACCCTGTCTACCCCGGGTATCCCTTATGACATTTGACACAACATTGTCACAGCTTTCAGTATCATAGCAACTCCAACTTACCTCAGTAAAGCAAACAGATAGACAAGTGGTGTACCACTTAGAACAATATTCTCACCAAACACAATTAACATGAGGCAGGACCCAACCAACTTTTAAATACATAGGACCACTCACCAGGTCCTGATTTATTTAGACAAGAGGCTTCAAGGCCACAGCTGAATTGTTAACTAAATCCAAATGACAAATCAGCTTACATGTGATTGTTAATAAAATAATAAAAAAAAATAACCAAACAGTTTGCATCCAACTTTCAATTAAATCAAAACAATCTACCCTCCAGAATCAAATGACTTCACACAAGAGGCTCCAAATTGGAGAATCTTCTGTTCTAGGCTGGAAGTCTCTTGTTTAAATGAATCAGAACCTGGTGGGTGGGTTTTTGTATTTAAAATCAGGTCCTGACGAAGAATCTCCAGTTTGAAGCATCCTGTGTTGGATTCTCAAGAGTAGACTGTTTTGATTTAACTAAAAGTCCACTGTAAACTGTTTGGTTGATTTTTATCTAATTAACAATGAAGTGTAAGCTGATTGGTTGATTGGATTTAGTTGGATTCTGGATGGTAGGTTGTTTTGGTTTAATTGAAAGTCAGGTGTAAA
>NW_006399764.1:19836312-19841460 GCF_000299155.1 Elephantulus edwardii | reverse complement strand
CAGAAATGCACATATATGATATAGTAATTGATAAATTATTTTTATTCTCCTGAAATTTAGTTTTAGGGTGCTCTATAGACCATTAGGGAGCTCTGGTGGCCTAGTGGCAAGAAGTTGCACTGCAATCCCACAGGCAGGCAATTTGAAGCCAGCTACTACTCCTCTGCGGGAGAAGGATGGGCAATCTCTTCTCCTGTGATGAACTGCCTCTGAAAATATACTGGAGGGTCAGCTATGGGTCAGTTCTTACTCTACAGTACACAGCAAACAACAAAAATGTAGACCATTGCCTTTAACATCTGAGTCTTGACACTTGGAAAAAACTGGTTCCTAAAAGCAACAGCCAGATACTGAGCCAGACAAACTAACAAAACATTGTATGTTGTCTGTTCCACCGTTTTGAAGAATTCAGTCAGCTTTAGAAAAGCTTACTTCCAATCTGCTACTCTTTTTCTCCTCTGTGGTGCATTTAAACCATTTGCATTGACTGTGATTATTGAGAGGCAATGTTTTGTTGAGTTCTTTTTGGTTGAGAGATAGCGCAAGTGAGGAAGACCCTCTATGAGATAGGCTGATTCACTGACTGGGGTAATGAGCTAGTGTGTAAGAGACAATAAGATTGGCAAGGGATCGAGCAGGGTTTAGGACTGCTATACATAGGGTTGTCAGTCACAGGTGACTCAATGGCACATAACAACAAAAACAGCCTCTTTGCAGAAGAAAACTGACACTGTTTCCACAAGTTTACAGCCTTGGGAATCTAGAAGTCCCCTTCTGCTCTGTGGGGTTCCCTGGGTCAGAATCATCTCAAAGGCAGTGACTCCTAAAGTGAAAGAGAGAGGAAAAAAAATGTAAAATAATGGCTGTTCTAGGGAAGAATCAAGCACATGCTTTTTTGCCTTTGAGTGAAATTTCATGTGTGGATGAAGGCAAAAACTCAGGATAAAAATGCTTGTTTCAGCACTTCCTAGAGAAAGCTCGTGATTTCACGTGTGACTCCCCCTCCTCGGCCCAGAATGCTTCTTGAATTAATTTGACATTAATTATTCACTTGGTAGTCCAAATTACACATTTCCTTTGCATAAGAACCAGGTGTGTTCCAAATACCCAAAGCATCTGCTCTCTCTTCACACAAGTCAAAGGGAAACAGCACTTTAAAACAAAAGCACTAAGAAAGAATTATTCTGGTTTCATTCTAAGAAAGAATGATTCTGGTTTCATTCTCAATGACATAAACAAGACCTCAAGCAAAATGGTATCTGTCTTATTTTTGAAATGCAATATGGCATCTTTTTTGCTAAAGTGAGTATTGAATAGATGTAAGGAAGGCACAGAGTAATAGGTAGGACTGAAGTAATTCTGTCTTTCTTGTAACTATGATATGCTTTCTGGTAACTAAATCTATGTTAATAATTTACTGCTCACTTGGCTTCTTAACTATGATTAAAACATTTGGCACTTGCAGAAAATTCCCAGGAGAACATTGAACGACCTTCACTGAGACATCCCTGTGTCTGGATTAACAGGAAGAGATAAAGCTGTAAAGTTTCCAAAAGAATAAAGTGTAACCAACACTCAGCACAACACGAAATTAAACATTTGATCATGGGTCAGTTGCAAACTTACCGATTATTGTCCTCCAACTTTGCATCTATTTCCCATAACTGGACATTTGGTGGGGATGTCTCAGGAAATCCTACCCAAACCTGGCTGTTTGCAGACCTTGTCATCTGTCAACCAGCCTCCTATTATACCACTCTTTTTTCTTTCTTCAAAAGAAACTTGAGGTCTTTATTTGGAATCAGAGCCTTCGGTCTTGAACTCAAATTTTGAGGTAAGCCAGAGAGAGCATGATCAAGCCTTCCTAAACAGGCAACTTCTGGCAAAATGCCCCTTTAACTTGGATGAAAAGTAACTGATAAAATGAAATAAATTCCTTAAAATTGTTTTACCAAAAGTCAAGCAAGTATCCTAGTTAAACCAGTCTAAACCTGATCTATCAGGGTCTGATCTGTAGGACATCCAAGAGGTCTGCGTTTTACTGAGAGGAGACCTCTGTGACCTTGCTCTTCAGAACCGCACCTCTCTCTCTCTCTCTTCTCTCTCTCTTACCCACCAAGACCCCATGCCGTCAATATCTTATGCTAAGGACTGTGTTTTCTGCACGTGGGATGTGACCATTGTGCAAACATTCACTCTTCTCTGATGTCCATATATATAAGCTCATTATCAAATCTTATACATTTCCAAAAGTCAGCGTAAAATCGTTAACCACTAGAAATTCAGAAGTGTCTTCTTTCTGATTCCTTGTTTTCTCTCTCTCTCTCTCTCTCTCTCTCTCTCTCTCTCTCTCTCTCTCTCTCATTGCCTTCAAGTCTCATTGGAACCAACTCACAGTTGACCCTTCACTGGATTTCAGAGGCTGCAAATCCCCTGGAAGAGACAGTCCATCTTTCTCCTGAGGGGAGAGACAGGCCTTTGGATTGGAAACATGACTCACTGTGGACTTGTCACTGCGTTGAAGTTACAGCAATGGTGTGGCTTTCTCTTTCTCAAAGACCAGTGTCAAGTGATTGGGTTGGGTATGCCTCAGCCGGGACTCCACCGTAACTGGATGATAATGTAAAACTTCAAGAAAAATCTCATTTTCATTTCAGTCAGCAACAAATCCAAATAAAGTCATGTTTAACATCTTATATTCTAGCATGAACTATTAAAAATGGCATGTTCATAATTGTAATCCTAAGAAGGATTACTGTCCTTCTGGAAGGAAAAAAAAAGATGGAAAGTTTATAATAATTTCAAGGTGTCAGCCCTTTAGATGAGCAAAGCATAATTGATTATTCTGCAGAGTTATACAAAATGTCAGTTTTGCAGTAAAAAGTGTTATATTTTAAAAGCCCAAAGTCTATCACAGTCTTTAGAAAGTGGAGCCCTCCACACTGAATATGGAAGGAGCCTGAACAGCTTCCATGGACCGAGATTACAGGGAAGAAGATTGCATGCTTGTGTCGCTGTGGAAGCATAAACAGAGGGAAATGAAATATGTGACGTTCTCAAATATTTTCCACAAGAAGTTTGTAGGTTCCTGCACCACTGACCAGGTCTTATAATTAAGTGTCTGGTACAAAGAATAAAATGTGGTATTTTGCAGGGTTTCTGAAAATAGCCCATGAAATTCTTGGGCAATTAAAATACCTTTTGAGTTTTGCTTTTTGTTTTTTTTTTTTTAAAAAAAAAAATCAACCAGACAGTTAATGCATATGTGCAATTGAGCTGAAAATCTTCAACTTTTCTCCTGGCAAATGACTTCTTCTTGGGCAATTAAAATACCTTTAAAAAAAGAGAGGGGATGGAATTTAAAAAAAGAGAAAAGGAGTCTTGGCTTGGAGGTGAATGTTGTTATGTGCCCGCAAGTCATTAACAACTCGTAGGGATCTTATGACCAATAGTCTTGAACTATCCTGAGATAATCTCACCATCCCTGAGTACCTTCTTCCATTGCCACGGTCATTTTGTCAACCCATCTGGTCCAGGGTCTTCCTCTCCTGCACTGAGCTTCTATCCTTCCAAGCACGATGCCCTTCTTTAAGGACTGGTCTACCGTACTTCTTCACCCTAAGGCTTGAAGTTGTCATCAGGATTAAAGGTACAGCATTTTGAATGTTCATCAGAATGGCTATCATTCTCCTCTGACATCAGGCAGGAAAATCTATGTTTGTTCCCATGTAACAGTTTAAATGAGCTTTAGGATATAAACATGACTTGGAGAGATATTTTTCTGATTCCTTGCCTATGAATCTACCAGCTCCTCAGGAGGAAGACAGTCAAATTTTCATTTGAAGTTACAACTTCAGAAACCAGTTAGGGTGTTGCTGCAAATCTGAGTCTACAGGACAGCAGTGAGTTTTTGTCTACAGTACCAGGAAGGAAAGCAGGCAGCAGTGTTGTTGCAAAGTTATCACCGTGAATTTGGTCCTCTTTCTCTGACCAAAGAATTAAAGTGGGCAAGAGACTCTAGAAGGAATGCTGTCTGAGCTAAACCAGTAGCAGAGTGTACAGTAATTTATGTGGCTCTAAAAAGAGCCGTGGTTCAGCGAGCAGAAAGTATGGAGGCTTGTAAAAAGGGCCATTATTTGTCTTGCTTGAAATAGTCTCAGTGTGGGCTGAGCCCTTGTTTGCAGGAAGCATAATGTGGCCAGGTCCTGGAAAATCAATGGGTGCCAGTGTGTGTGTGTGTGTGTGTGTGTGTGTGTGTGTGTGTGTGTGTGTGTGAACCAATTTACTGAGAAAGAATGTGAGGAGTCTGGGGTAAAAGTGAAAATAAGAGCAGTTTATTAGCTCAAGTAAGTTCCAAAGAGAGGTCCAGGCCATTCTCCACAGAAAGGAAAGGAATGGAGAGGACGCTGTGTTGCTGCTGAAGATTGTTCTGCTTTACGGCCAATCTTCAAATCAGCTCCTCTCCCTTTGGCATGCGTCCAGAGCTCATAGTTGAAGTTCCCAACTAGGTCCTGTGCTCCTAATGTCAGTGGCTTCAGCCTGACTACATTCACATTAGGCTACCTTGGGGATAATTTTGTCTGTGCATGTCAGGACGGTGAGGAGCTGAGTGAGGTCCTCTTTGTAAGACTTTGATTAGGTAAGGTCTACTCTTAGTTACCTTGCCTGTTTTTTCCCCTCTTGTTGATGTTGCGTGACATAGAATCAGAGCCAATTCATGACTGAACCTCCAGTTGGCTTTCAAAGGCTGTAATGATATGCACAAGATTGATCCCTGTCCTCTCCCAGTGGAGTAGCTGGTTGATTCAAACCACTTGACTTTGAGGTTGCAGTGCAGCTTCTTACCACCAGGTCACCAGAGCTCCCCTTTAACTCTCTACCAGGACTTAATATGAATTTCTGCTTTCCTTAGCTCATCAATATCCACCCTGATAGTTCACCTAGCTAGACAAAGGACCCATTTGGAGTCAGCTGAAGAAAGATTTACAGTACAGGTCAGCTGAAGTCCCTGGTCTACAGTACAATATGGAGCACGCACAGAAAAGTTTGTATAAATTGACTTTTCTAATCTTGGGGAAAATTAGCTCAAAAATGGACCCACATGTGTTGTGATGTTTTGTCTACGTTTTATTTGTTGTTGTTGTTGTT
>NW_006399764.1:19833780-19836047 GCF_000299155.1 Elephantulus edwardii | reverse complement strand
AAGGAGCAGCCCGGTTTAACCCTCTCCAAGATGAACCTGTTCATTTTCTTAGCAGTCCAGGGTATATTCAGTATACTCTTCTCCAGCACCACAGCTCAAAGTAAATTAAGATTGAAATAAAGAACTGTACTATTTCATAAAATTGCTTAACATCTATTCATTTCATTTTCCGCATTTCTTTTCATTCATTATATTTCATTCTTATGTCTCTAACTCTTTGGTTTTAACTGTGGTTCTTTGTAATTCTAAGTTAAGAGTTAAGAATGTATAGCACTGACAGGGTAGTAGTGATCATAGTCCAGTGCTGATTTTATGAACTATAATGCATCAGAATAATTGTATGAAACACAACGTGAATGAAGAATAGTGTAAACCACAATGTATACAAACTTTGTAAGCAAACCAATATAAAATAAAAATTTTTAAGAATAAAGAATGCATAGTAGTCACTCACTCATTGACTTTGAATCAGAACTAAGTCAGAGCTGACCCTCTAGAGGGTTTTTAGGGGCTACAAATCACATGGGATGAGATTGTCTAACTTTTTTCTCTCAGCAGCTAGTAGGTTTGAATTTCCTGCCTTTGGACTGGCAGCACAACTCTGTCTCCTAGGCCACCAGAGAAGAATGTATGTATGACATACTTTTTTTAAAAAATTAAAGACAAAATGGAGATACTTGGAAGTAAACCTAACTCGAGGTACAAAAAAACCTATACAAAGAAAACTACAGAACATTTCTCCAAGATACAATAAAATAACTAAAGAAATGAAAAAAATATGCCCTGTCCATGGATAGGAAGACTCAATATTGTGAAAATTATAATCCTCCCCAAAGCAATCTACATATTTAATGTAATCCCAGTACAGACACCATATTCCTTTTTTAAGGAAATTGAAAGGGAAATTATCAAGTTTATTTGGAGAGACAAGAGACCCTGAATAAGCAAAACACTTCTCAGACACAAAAATGAACTGGGAAGTATAGCACTCCCTGACCTCAAAACATACTACACAGCAGTAGTAACCAAAACAGCATGGTACTGGTACAATGGTAAGCAAATAGATCACTGGCACAGACGAGAACTCAGAAATAGATCCAGCTACCTATGGTCAATGGATATTTGACAAGGAAATAAAATCTGTCAAATGGGGAAATGACAACCTCTTCAACAAATGTTGCTGGCAAAAATGGAAAGCTGAAACAAAATCCACATCTCACACCATACACAAAAATCACTTCAAGGTGGATAAGAGACTTGGGAGTAAAGCCCCAAACCATAAAGTTTATAAGAGACAAACTGTGATTAAGCTTAGAAACTCTAGTCTATGATATAAAGAGACTCCCAAATACAGCCAGAAATGTAAACTCTGAAGAGGGTAAAATTGATGAATGGGACTTTCTAAAGATTAAGTCCCTGTGTTCATCAAAAACTTTTTCCAACAGGGTGAAAAGAAAACCTACTGAGTGGGAACAAACACTTGGCAATACCATCTCAGACAAAAATGTCATAACGAAAGTTTGTTGAATACTCCTGGGCGGCCACAAGAAAAAGCCCAATAACCCAGTTACAAAATGCACGAAAGACTTTTCACAGAGGAAAATATTCGAACGTCCAACAGACATATGAAGAAATGCTCCAAATAACTGGAAAAAAAAGAGAGATAAAAATCAAAACCGCAATGAGAGACCAACTCACTCCAGTAGCAATGGCAAAGTTTAACAGGACAGCAAGTAATAAATGTTGGAGAGGATGTGGTGAGATCGGAACTCATTTACATTGTTGATGGGATTGTAAAATGATACAATTACTCTGGAAGGCAATTTGGCACTTTTTCAAAAAGCTGAACATAGAAATTCCATATGACCCAGCTCTTCCATAGCTTGGAATATCAACCCCTCCCCCCCAAAAAAAAAATCAGAACTGAGGCTCTGACAGGAACTTGTACACCAATGTTCACAGCAGCCTTATTCACCATCACAAGAACATGGAAACAGCCCCGATGTCCAAATACAAAGGAACGGACTGAGAAGTTGTGATACATTCATACAGTGACCGTACATTCATACACAGTACGCAGGAGCAATGATTTTGTAAATTACGACCTAGCTTGGGAGGGATTAGAGAGCATTATGCTGGGAGAACTAACTCAGTCTCACAAGGACAAACAGTATATAAAACTATAATTGTAGAATGAGTATAAGGATCCAAGGCAGGGAGAAGAGGAGAAAGAGAGGGGTGAGGCTGGAGGGAGGTAGGGTGTTAAT
>NW_006399764.1:19831576-19832630 GCF_000299155.1 Elephantulus edwardii | reverse complement strand
AGAGGGACAGCGTAGGAGGGGAAGACCCTCTTTGAGGTGGATTGATTCAGTGACTGGGCTAATCAGGATGGATGTGTCTGAGGCAGTGAGATTGGCACAGGATAGAGCACGGTTTAGGATTGTTGTACACAGGGTCGCTATGAGTTGCAAGCGACTCGACGGCACATAACAAACAAATTTTTATTTTGTAAATGAGAAAACCATGTTTCAAAGAGAGAATCTGCATCAGTTTCTCAGAGAAACAGGGTAATTTATATTTCTACTAATTTTTAAAAAAGAATAAATTCCAGTAGAGAGCGATGAAAGCAGACCATTCCCACAGGCTCTAATCTGTCTTCACGGTGTCTTGTTAAGTGCCACTGAGCCAGCTGACTCCTTGCAACTCTGTGTAAAACAGACTAGTACTCTGCCTGCTCCTGAGTCATCCTTATGCTCTGTTGTGCTTAAATGCTTTGTTTCAGTCACTGTGACAATCCATTCTGTTAAAGGACTTCCTCAATTTCATTGACTTTTCTTCTCCAAGCATACTATCGTCTTCTGGGAACTGCTATTTCCCAATAATATGTTCAAAATATGTGGCAGGAAGTCTCATCATCCTGACTTCTATGAAGGTCTCCAATTGCACTTCTCCCAAGAGAGCTTATTTGTTCTTTCAGGACTCCACTGTGTATTCAATATTCTTTGCCATCATCCCAATTCAAAGGCAGAGATTTTTTTTGCAGGATTCCTTCTTCACTGTAAAAGTCTCACATTCATATGAAACAATTATATATACATTGGTTTGCACAAGATAGTTTGATATTTAAATTCAAATCTTTGTTAATTGGCTCTTTAAAACAGTGCTTGAGAAATGTATATACATTGTTGTTGTGTTGTTGTTATATGCCGTCAAGTCACCTGCCACTCATAGCGAACCTATGTACAATAGCTCTGAAGCCTGCCCTGTCCTGTGCCAGTCTCAACTGACTCCAACACCCTTACTCCCATTGACCCAGTTACTGGGGCCATCTCATCAGAGATCTTCCTCTCCTTCACTATCCCTCCACCCTTCCAA
>NW_006399764.1:19827344-19829161 GCF_000299155.1 Elephantulus edwardii | reverse complement strand
AAAGCAGCTTGAACTTCTTCCTTCATCACCATAGGCTCTTGTTCATATGTTATTTCTTTAAATTCCTCTGTATCTGCCAATTCCTTTCTATATAATGGAGCAGGTATGTTTTACTTCTCTAGCCAAACTTTCTTGTCTCACTTCCTAATCCTTTTTATATTATCTGTGAATTCCTTCTTGTCTATCTTTTAAGATTTGATTAAAGTTTACACTCCTTTGGGAAGACTTTTCAGACCTCCCAATACTATCATATTCTCACTTGGCTTCTCCATTCTTTATTTTTTCTTAGGAATTTTAACAAACTCTAGAACATCTATTCTTTTCTACATTATCATTTTCAAGTACTCAGAGGAGGTGCTATGCCTTAATCATTTTATGTATTTCCTCATCTGCCCAACATCCCTGTGTCCATATTCTCAAGGAGAAGTAACAAATATCAAAGAAATTAAACTGACAGCATTTTAAGTTTTTGAAGAGTTAAATAATTACCTTAGGAATCACAATGGACATTGGAGGAGTGACTGGAAGAAATACCTGCACATTTCTTCTCCATGTAAAAAAAAAAATTACCTATTGATCATCACACTTTTAAAATCTTGCTTATGAAGAGAAACAATCCCAGAAACTGCTTTCTCAGAAACATGATGTGCCCAACCATGATTTTTCAATGCCACAAATGCTCATTTACCAGGGCAACATCATCAATTGTTGAAGCACTTCTTTAAGGCATGATGTCACTGCATGGCAAGCTGGCAATTATTTGAGGAGTTATTTCAATAACTGCACAGCTCTTTGTCTGATTAATGAAAGTGCCAATGGATTTATAACTCCTGTTATGGAAATGTATCACTGGAGATTTGCTGAATGGTGTGTCATAAATTCCAGACACCTGAGGAATTACGACAGAATTTGATTAGAAGAGCTACTTCCATCTCTCTTTTTTCACTAAATTTACCTCTCATTATCTACTGCTACTCGAGTCTGCTCCAGGAATAGAGAAGAAGAGGGTTATTTGTGACAAAAATTGTGTTTGCAAAAGCCATTCTCCCTTTCACTGTCCACAGTATCTAAATTTTCTTGTGAAAAATATTTAATAATACCAACGCAGATTCAAGGGGGGGATAATGTCAGAAAGGGAAGTTTGTTTGAAGCTGGCAATGTTTCTGGTGACTGGAGGGCCAATCCAAAAATACTGAGAAACAAAGCAATAAGACTCAGCAGAACGTAAGTTATGGGCCAAATAGTTTATGCATTGTTAGGAGGGAGGCCGCAGGCCGAGTGTCGTTAGATGCACAGGGTGTGAATTATTGTCCCATAATTCAACCTCCTGATATCTGGATATGATTACACAAGTACGAACACTTTTGTTGCTTCTCTTAAAGAGGAATGTTATGACAGGAGTTCAGAACGAAGGTAGCACAGTGGAGTGGACTTGGGAGGGACTGAATAACATGAAAGAATTTTTTCTTTTACTTTTTTAAAAAAAAGCTAACTGGGGGGAGGACTGGGCAGGAAGAAAAGTACAAGAATGAATGAATGGAAATCCAAAGTCTCAGTAAACTTTCACTAAAATAAAAGAAAATAGGGATGCCAAACCTCAGTATATTTTTGTAATAAATACACTATGTAATTAGCATGAAGTAAACGCAGCCTTTCCTAAAAAAAAAAAATGTTATTCCTTAAGATGAGTGTAATGCATCATTATTTAATAGTATACCTAAAAGGTTACAAAATTTTATATTAATATAATAAAGTAAGTTATAATAAAAACAAGCACACAAAAATAGGCAGCTATTGTGCTAAGTAATATCTGTATA
>NW_006399764.1:19824471-19825897 GCF_000299155.1 Elephantulus edwardii | reverse complement strand
AGTACAAAGGAAATGGGAAGAAGGATCTTGTGTGAAAAACACTGTATTTGAACTTGGTAAATAAATCAGTTTGTTTTTTTTTAAAGAAATGGATAAAAATGGAAGGATATTCGAGAGCTGATGTTCCATTCTTCAAATCACACCATCTTCTGTGCCTTTAAGAATTCTTTTGTAAAAAAAAAAAAAAAAGAAGAATTCTTTTGTAAGCCAGTGCATATTTGGTGTCAGTGAAGGCACAGAAATTCACAACAAAGAGATGTAAGAAGGGAACCATGCTTCATGTAAAATAAAACAGACTAGCTATGAACTAGGCCAAAGCTCCACCAGTAAAAGCCAGCATAGTCCAGCTTTTATCATTCACTTTACATATCTTATCCTACCTAATTATCACAAAGGGCCCCAGGGGAAACAAGCACAAATTGTATTCTTGATTTTGATTCATAAAGCTGAGACACAAAGATTGTGTCATGGGTAAAAGGTGGTGCAGGGAGTTAACATCAAACACTCTGCCACTAGACCCACTTCTCTTCTATGGTTAGCCACATTCAGAGCCATGGGGTCACTTGTGACTGAAGTCAGCCCATGCACAACAGAGAGAAACATGACCCAGTCATGAAATTTCTTGCCATATGTAAGGTCATTGCTGCAGCCACTATGTCAATTCACCTCTTCTAGAGTGTTCCTCTTTTTCTTGACCCTCTTGAATGTAATAAAAAATGCTTTTCTTTTCCAGGACCTGATCTGTGGTATAATGTGCTCTTTCTAATCATTGTTTGTGTAAGTTCTGCCTCTTGGATAAGCAAGACTGTGCAAATGTGAGGTGTTTGTCTCTCACAAAAGAGATTGTATAACTTGCTTACAACATAAATAAAGTAAATGGCACCTTTTGAGGAGGGGAACGCAAATAAGACGTGGAGAAGCTAATGTGGGGATTGGTCAGTTTGGTGCATGCATCAGGCTTAAATGAATTTGGCTAAGAAATAGAAAACAGCAACCTCATTGTTATCAGGAATAAAGAACTGGAGGGTGCAGCGTATTCTGGACCTTAGGTCTAAGGGAAAACCATGGAAGAAGAGATGTGGTACCAGAAACTCAGAGCAAGACTGAAAGATGTCAACATTAGCAGCAATAGCAGCACATGGGGTCCAGAACCAGAAACCAGTGTGGGAGAGAGATATAAGGTCCTGTGCCCAGAAGAAATTAAATGTGTATTGCTGAAGTTGGGCATTGGAGGGTCTCAGCTATGGGTGGGTTCTGACTCAACAGTAAACAACAACAACACTGAAATAAGGGGAGCTCTGGTGACCTAGTGGCAAGAAGCTGCAACTACAATCCCAGAGGTGCACGGTTCGAATCCACCAGATGCTCTGCCGGGGAAGGAGGGGCAGTCTCCTCCTGTACCAGTCAGATCTGATTTGACGGTACA
>NW_006399764.1:19799435-19824049 GCF_000299155.1 Elephantulus edwardii | reverse complement strand
TGAACACTGTGACATTGATGTGTCAAATGGGAATATGGTTACTCATGGTGGAGAGTGGTGGAGCTTCCTAATTAAAACAGACTTGGAAGCAGAAGAGCCATCTACTTCCGAAACAGCTTGCCTCCGGGAACCCTAGGAACCTGGAGAAAGGACGAAAGTTATACAAGTGGAAGGGACTTTCGTTCATAAGGTCGCTATGAGTCGCCTACAACTCAATGGCCCTTAACAATAACTTGTGTGTGTTGCTGTCCTTTTCCAGGGACTGGTCCTCCTGATAACCTGCCTAAAGGATGTGAGGTGAAGTCTCACCAACTTGACATTCAAGGGACCTTCGGGTTGGACTTCATCCGAGACACATGTGTTTGTTCTGTTGTCAGTCCATGGTACATTCAAATTCTTCACCAACATCACGATTCCAAGTCATCAGTTCCTCCTCAGTTTCCCCAATTCATTTTCGAACTTTCACAGACACTTGAAGTAATTGGAGATACCATGACTTGGATTAGGCGCATATCCATTGTTAATGTGACATGCTTGTTAGCATGTCAAAGACATCTGGGACAGCGGGTTTGCAATGTATTATTATTGTTATTAATTTTTTTATTTACTGCTGCTCTTTCGATTGTAGATACAAAAAAAATTAAATTATTGACAACTATAATATTTATTTCCATTTGTCATGACATACATTACTGGTTCATATGTGGGAAATATTGTTTTCTTTATATTGAGTTGTGATCCATACTGAAAGCTATTGTTTTGATCTTCTTTACTGAAGTGCTTTAAGTTCTCTTCGCTTTTAGCAAACAAGATTGTATCATCTGCATATTATAAGTTGCTAATGAATCTTCCTCCAATCTTGGTTCCACCTTCTTTATGTAGTCCAGTTTTTCATTTTCTAAGCATGTTATTGTTGTTTTGTACCATAGAGTCAGAACTGACCCATAGCTGACCCTCCAGCAGGTTTTCCAGAGGCTATTTTTAGAGGCAGTTAATTGCAAAGAAAGAGATTGCCCATTCGTCTCCCACAGAGTGGCTGGTGGCCTCGAACCATGTGTCTTTGAAATTGCAGCACAGCTTCTTGCCACTAGATCAATCTATATGGTGAAAGAATCAAACTCTGAAATACACCTCTCTTGGTTTTAAACCCTGCAGTATCTTCTTGTTTTGTTTCAACAATGCCTCTTTGTCCTTGTACAAACCTCCACAGGAGTTCGAGGTGTTCTGTGATTCCCATTCTTTTCAATGTTATTCATAATTTGTTATAAGACACCCAGTCAAATGCCTTTGCATAGTCAAGAAAGCATAGGCAAGCACCTTTCTGGTTATCTCTATTTTTGGCGAAGGCCCTTCTGACTTCAACAATTATAGTCCTTGTTCCATGGTCCAGAATGCAGCTAGAATTTCTGACTGTTCTCTACTAATATACTCTTACAGTCATTTTAAAGTAATATTTGTGGGAAATTTACTTTATTTTACATTAATCACATTGTCTGAGAATTTCCACATTCTCTTGGAATATAATTTTTGGAATGACAACAAATATGGATCTCTTTTAATTGGTTGACCAGGTAGCTGTCTCTGAAATTTCTTGGCTTTGCACATCTGCATTCAGGACTGCATCAACTTACTAAAACACCTCCATTGGTATTTCATCAATTGTCTTTAAAATGCTAATTTTGCTAGTGATGAAGGCAACAAGGAGAAAAGCCATCAAGAATGTAATCATTATCAGTGTGATAATCTTCTTCAAAAATAAAAAAAAAATGGGTAGCTTGTTAATAGGATTCATTTTCCTTCATAAATATTTGAAGCTTAAGGGGGAAAGATAAATATCCTGCTGCTATAATTTTGGCAGATTCTCCCTAATGAGTAACTAGGAATAAGCTATATAGCCTGACTTTTTCACTACAAACCTGGGAGAACATAGTGATCCTCCAAAGAGCTACAGAACTTTCATTCTTAGAAATATAAACAAAATGCATAGAGTTTTAAAATTCCAGAAGGATAGAGATCATCTCAAGAGGAATACTGGCTCAGAATAAAAAATACAAATAAAACAATCAAGTGAATGATGAACCAGCCAAATTTGCACAGTATACCTCAACAGCCATCAAATTAAACAAAGAGTATTTGAAAAGACCAATCAAAGGCAGTAAAATTCACTGTTATGCTGTCACTGGAACTTGAGGATCTTCTAAACAAGAATCAAAAACCAAAAGGGCCAGGGGAGCTCTGGTGGCTTAGTGGCAAGGAGCTGCAACTACAATCCCAGAGGTCCACGGTTCGAATCCACCAGATGCTCTGCCGATAAAGGAGGGACAATCTCCTCCTGTACCAGTCAGACCTGATTTGACGGTACACTCACACAAAAATAATAAAATTTAAAAAAAAAACAACAAAAGGGCCAAGCTAGCTCAACGTTTCTTAAGCTGAAAGAATAAAAGAACAAATTTAAGCCAACAGTTGTAACACTTAAGGATGCTATGGGCAGAATACTGAATGGTCCCGGAAGCAATAAAAGAAGACCGAATACACAGAGTCACTGTACCAAAAAAAAGTACCGATAAAAAGGCTGACTCAGAAAAATTTCTAGAAACAACATATGATCAAGATGCAACAGTGTTGAAGGAGGAAGTTCAGGATTCTCTCAAGGACTTGGTAAAAAATAAGGGCCAGGAATTTATGGCATACCAATTGATATATTTCAACAATTAGACGCTGCCCTGAACATGCTCACCAGGTTGTGCTAAGAAATCAGGAGGAAAACTATTGGTCAAACTGACTGGAAGAGATTAATATTTATTCTAATTCCAATAAAAGGTGACCCAACAGAGTATGGAAATTATCAAACAATATCATGTTGTTGTTGTTGTTGTTGTTGTTGTTGTTAGAAGCCGTTAAGTCATAGACGACTCATAGCAACCCTATGAGCAAAAGGCTTGAACACTGTTCATAAGGTTATTGGAGGCAAGCCATTTCGGAAGTGGATGCTTCTCCTGCTTCCAGGCTTGTTTTAATTGTGGAGCTCCACCAAACACTGTCCACCATGGGAAACCATTATCACATTTGGCACATCAGTGTCACAGTGTTCAGCATCACAGCAACCACAAGTTACTTCTGTACAGCAATGCACAGACCAGTGCTAACCCACCTAGAAGAATGTTTGACAGAAAAAAACAATTTGAACCAGGCCTGAGTGCCACAGATTAAAATCACCCACCTTGGGCTTTCTGTCCACTAGGCCAATGTAGCTCTATGTCATCATTGTTATTATACACAAGCAAAATCCTGCCGAAGATTATCCAAAATGACTGAAACAATACGTCAACAGAGAACTGCCAGAAATACAAGCTGGGTATAGAAGAGGTCATGGCACTAGAGAAGTATCGTTAATGTCAGATAAATCTTGGCCAATGCAAAGAGTATCCAAGGAATGTCCATCTGTGTTTCATTGACTATGCAAAGGCATTTGACTGTGTGAACCACAACAAATTGTGATTAATCTTGAGGAGAATCGGAATTCCAGAGCACTTGATTGTGCCCTTGTGAAACCTATACTTGGACCAGGAAGCAGTCGTCAGAAAAGAGCAAGGAAACACTGCATAGTTCAAAATCAGAAAGGGAGTGTATCAGGGACACACTCTGTCTCCATATCTAATCAAACAATATATGGAATAGATCATCTGGGAATCTGAGCTCTATGAGAAGACTTTGGCATCAGGATTGGAGGAAGACTCATCAACAACCTGTTTTATGTAAATGACACAACCCTTGTTTGCTGAAACTGAGGAGAATCTGAGACATTTACTGCAGAAGGTCAAGGACTGTAGTCTTCAATGTGGATTGAAGCTCATATCATCAAGACAACAAATATTCTCACCACTGAGCCAATTGGCAGCACCATGATAGATGGAGAAGAGATTGAGACTGTTAACAATTTCAGCTTGCTCAGCTCCATAATCAACACTCTTGACACCAGCAGTCAGGAGGTGAAAACACTAATTACACTAGGAAAGTCTCCTGTCAGGGACCTTCTCTCTGAGAAGCAACGATGTCAGGCTAGAGACTACAGTGCACCTGACCTGGGTCATGGTCTTTGCAATGACTTATTATGCATCAGATAGCTGGACAATGACTAAGGATGACAGAAAAAGAATCGAGGCCTTTGAGTTGGGGTGTTGAAGAAGAGCCTTGAACATACCATACAGTGCCAAGAGAACAAATAGGTTTGTCTTGGAGAGGGTGAAATTAAGTTTCTCCTTGGAGGCTAGAATTTTGAAGCTCTCTCTCTCACATACTTTGGGCATGTGGCCAGGAAGGATAGGTCTTTGGAGAAGGACATCATGCTCAGAAGGATGGTGGGATAGAGATTGAGAGGAAGACTCTGGATGAGATGGATTGATAAAGTATCTGAAGTAATGTAAGTGTATCAGAGTCACTGAGACTGGCTCAGGACGGGGCAGGCTTCAGAGCTGTTGTACATAGGATTGTTATGAGTCACAGGCACTCAAAGGCACAAAACCACCACCACCTTGTATAATGCATATCGCAAGGGCATTCTTTTGTGCGTTTCTCTGGATCAAGAGCTTTTGCTAAGGCTGTGTTACAGGGAAAAAACAGAAGTCCCCAACAGAGTAGTAGAGCTCAAGTCTTCTGAGGCTGGTTGTCTGTAATTTCTGGTTTGCAACATGAACTGCACATCAGATGATATCATAGCTCAAAGCAAGCCAGAATGAGGTGATGCCAATTACCAATCACACAAGAATGTCAACTTAAATATAGAGATTTTTATACTCTTTATAGTTCTATATTGATTGGTAAAACTTATATTAAATTATAAAGTGAATACTTCTAGTAATTTTGGAGTGTTATGCTTATTTGCCTGACAGTTAAGTGGAGTTTTCACATTTATGGTTTTACAAGGTTCATCAAAGGATTTATAAAGTTTATAATAGTGAGGTTAACCACTTTAGTTAATCACACTAGCACTATCTTGTTTTTGTTGAATACCATTGAGTTGGAACTGACCATAGCTGACCATTCAGTGGGTTTTTAGAAGCTGATAATAACAGGGGAGGAGTTTGTTCATCTTCCCACACATCAGGTGGTGGATTCGAACAACATACCTTTGGGATTGCAAGGAAGTTTCTTACCACTAGGCCACCAGAGCACCCTATCTTAAGGTACTCAATTTAGAACTAGAAGATCAAAGTCTTGTTATATTTTTATAGCAAATAAATGCTTCTTGTTTTTATTTTCATTCTTCTAGGTGGTATAGCACTGGTCTGTGCGTTGTTGTACAGAGGTAACTCGTGGTTGCTGTCATGCTGAAGCCTGTGACAGTGATGTGCCAGTCGTGGTAACGGGTACCCGTGGTGGACAGTGTTGGCTGGAGCTTCCCGACTAAATCAAGCCTGGAAGCAGGAGCAGCATCCACTTCCGAAATGGCTTGCCTCTGGAAACTCTATGTACGAACAGTGCTCAAGCCGTTCCTTCATAGGGTCGCTATGAGTCGTCTACGACTCGATGGCACCAAACAACAACAAACATTTGTATTTTTGTTAGAGCATTGTCTATTTAGGACAAAACATTCGGGAAGAGGGACATTTATTTAGCACATGTTCAGAACTGGATCTGAATATGCTGCTGGTGTTGTTGTTGTTAGGGGCCATCAAGTTAACTATGACTAATAGCAGCCCTATGAATGTCAGGTCTGAACCTTGCCCTGTCCTGTCCTATACCAGCCTCACAATTTCCGACAAGCCTTAGTCCAATTTTACAGTCACTGCGTCAATCCATCTCACTGGAGGAGATCTTCTCTATTGCCGACCCTCTACCTTCTTCAGTGTGACATCTTCCAAGGGTTGGCCCATTCTGATGACAAACCCAAAATATGTGAGATAACATTTCACCACCTACACCTCCAAGGAGCACCCTGGTTGAGCTTCTTCTAAGAGAGATCTGTTTGGCCTTTTCGGTTTTTGGTTTTGGGTGTTCTCTTTGTGTGTGTGTGTGTTTTTTTAGAAGTCCATGGAATATTCAGTATTCTTACCCACCACAATTCAAACACATTGATCCTTCTTCTGTCTTCTTTATTCATTGTCCAGATTTCTGATGCATACAAAGCAATGTAAACACCATGTCGTGGGACAGATTCACCTTGGCTTTCAAACGATATCATTTCTTTTTGAGTCTTTAAGGAAGGAGCTCTTTAAACATGAGGAGATCTGCTGGTCCACTCTTTAGAAGTCACATTACTAATCTAAAGGTAATGCCTCTCAGATAGCTCAAATCCACCAGTGTCTCTGTGGGAGAAAGAGAAACTCCTCCCTGGTGATTTATAACTTTGGAAAACCCACCGGAGGGTCATGTATGATTCAGTTCTAAATTCTGACTCAATGGTAATTTGTTGTTGTTGTTATGTGCCATCGAGTCGCTTGCTACTCATAGAGTAATTAGTTGAGTTTAATAAAAACATCTAAATATAGCCATTTGAAAGCATTTTCATCTAACTATAGTACTCTTATGAGAGTCAAGTCTTACAAAAGTACATAGGTGTCTTACACCATAAGGTTTCCAATTGTAACAACATACTTCTAAAATGTCCTATCACAAGTATTTCAAATGGCCCTTTTTAAAAATTAACTTTCATGAACGTTTACAGAGATTTTGGATTTCTATACATTCATTGTTGCACTTTTCTCCCTACCCTCCCCTCCCCCCAATTCACTCTTCTCTTTGAAAAGTAAAATAAAAATTATTTCATTGGTAGAGAATTCCGTCCACCCCCCTGAGTACACTCCACTATGCAACCTTCATTCTGGACTTTTGTTATGAACATATAACCAGGCTCATATAAAAGACATTCCTGCACTCTGTTGTAAGTACATTTTACTTTCTTAAACTTCTTCTTACTTCATATGTCACACTCTCCAATTACTTCAACAAGCAGTTGGTCTGAAAGGTTACAAACAGCTGTCCCTTCAGATGTCCCTTGATTACAGCCCAATATGCCTTCTCTGGACTACAGACACCAGGGCAAGATGTACAAAAACAGGCCCTTGAGCCCCTTTTGGGAAAACTTGTTGCCCCAGTCTAGCTTCCACGTCAAAATAAGTGAAAAGCTATTCTAACTTAGACTAGACCTCCAAATCTGCAATCATTCATCCCTCTGCTTAGTGTTGTCTTTGTGGACTCTGCAGGGGTATGGTTCTAGCATATCCATGAATCCCCAAGTAAGTAACATCTCCATTCATGACCAACCAAACTGAACTCACTGATGCTTTTTTTGTCTGTAGACTTTGAACGGCCCGGATAGGCGCAAAACACGTTTGTCTCAGATGGTCCCAAACAAAATCTTACCAGGAAGTCATTTATTACTTACAGGCCATAGAGCTAAAATAAGGTCATATAACTAGTTCAACCAGGTACAAACTATCAATCTACCCAATTTTAAATAACAACGTAGACAAGCTGTCACAAGGCACCTCCAGGGGCGTCTTGAACTTTATATAGGGCTTCATAAATCACCACTTGGTATATTACACTTCTATTTTGGCATAGGGTCAGTGTCAGACTTTTAGGCATCCTGGAGATGAATATTTAACTATCTCAAGCTATTTTTACATAATATCTTTATTTATTATGGTTTTTTAAATCATTTTAGTTACGATTACTATATTAGTTTTTGAGTTACTTCTATCTTCTGTCATTTATTATCCATTATTTTTGGGATCTATAGCTAGGAAATAAATGACAAAATCAGCTATTCTATTTCTACCCTCTAACCTTTCCAGCACAGAGCCCTGGTGGTGCAGCACATAATGTATCGGGGGGCTACGTGACAGGTTGGCAGTTAGAATCAATCAGATGCTCTGTGGGATAAAAATGGAAAGGTCTATTACCGTGGAAACGCAATGGATAGTTGCTATGACTTGGTGCCAGTGGGTTAATTCTTCTGGTAAATCTGTTTTGAAGCACACACAGTTGTCAGCTTGAGGACTAAGGTCCTTCCTTCTAAGCAAAGTCATGATATTTTCAATCATATTACTGTGAAAGCTGGACAGTGAAAAAGTAAGATGAGGGAAGAATCAATGTGTTTGAATTGGGGTGTTGCTGAAGGATATACTGAGGGCTATCACAACAAACAAATCTCTCGTGGAAGAGCTGCTTAGAAAAAGGATGGTAAGACTTCAATGTGCTTCTTTCAGAAGAAGGTCGGTAAACAAATTCAAGCATCAAAACCACTATGAGATATCATCTCACCACAGTATATATAGCAAAATTTAACAGAACATCAAACAACAAATGCTGGTGAGGTAGTGAAGAAACTGGAACCCTTATTCACTGTTGTTGGGAGTGTAAAATGGTGCAACCACTGTGGAAGGCGGTGTGGCGCTTTCTCAAAAAGTTGCAAACAGAGATACCATTTGACCCAGCAATTCCCCTACTGGGAATATAAACTAAAGAAACCGTAACCACCACCCAGGCGGATATCACAGCTTTGTTCACAATAGCAAAGAGTTGGAAACAACCCAAGTGCCCATCAACAAATGAATGGATAGACAAGCTTTGGTATATTCCCACAATGGAATACTAATCTGCATTGAAAACCAAGGATCTCATGAAATAATATACAAAATGGATGACCCTGGAGGTTATTATACTGAGTGAAATATCTCACTCACAAAAGGACAAATATTGCATAGTACCATTGTTGTAAAACAGAACTGACATTAGGGTTGGGGGGCAACTGAGATAGGTGGTATAAATTATGTATAATGCATTGAAACAGATGAGGGAGAGAAGTGTTTATAAAAGGGATGTATGATTAGGTATTATTGTCATGACAGGAGTCCAGAATGAAGGCTGCATAGTGGAGTGGACTTGCGGGGAGGGATTGTATAACAATGAAAGAGTTGTTCTTTTACTTTTCAAAGAGAAGAGCAAACTGGGGCAGGGGGAAGTTGGGCAGGAAGAAAATTGCAACAATGAATGAACAGAAATCCAAATTCTCTCTCAACTTTCATTAAAATAAAAATAAAATTAAGCATCAATGACTTCTTGAACAAGGACTTCAAACATGACCATGATTATGAAGATGGCACAGGACTTGGCAGTGTTTCATGGACTTGCAGTGAATTAAAACCAACTCAATGGCACTTAACCAAAGTAAGAACAATCCTGCTGGCATTTTAAGGGAGCTCCAGTGCAGATCTATGAACTAGGACCTCTCTCAGGGTGTAGTATTGTGTGTAGTATTGACTTAGGAGTTTAATTCTCAGACAGCCAATCCAGAGTCTTAGCGACTAGAGGCATAAGTGCGTTCATCTAGCAAAGACTACTGGGTCCCTAGTTGCCCAGAGGATGATCTTGCACTATACATTACATACATGGTCTCCATAGGACATGCTGAGTGTAGCCCTCTAGAGCCTGAACAGGGATAGGTCTATTGTCGGTGCTGTGTTTCCTACTACAATATAAGCAATCCACATAATTGTGACTATTTTCTGCACTATTATGGGCCCAGTGGCCAGTGTGACACATAGGGCACCCACAATGTTTACTGCATAGATCAAGGAAAGGATGGAAATTTCTGAGACTACATATCTAGATTTGTCCTGTCATGTTCGAATATGGTTTTGGAGCACAGAACATGATTAGAAATAGGAAAATTACAGGCTGGAGTGTGAATTCAGTTCTCAAAAAACAAACTGCTATTATTTATAGAGCTTTAGAGTCAGAGATTAAAATATGGATTTAAATCAGTTGTATGGTCTGAGAAGTTAGTTGTATAATTCATTTATCAGTGACAAAACTAATGAATTAGTCATATAAGTTGAATATTAGAGATACAAGTTAGAATTCCACTGCATGTTTTATTTAAAACTTGATGCACCGGGCCAATAAATCTTTAAAATATAGTTCTAAATCAAACTGTAAATAAAAATGTAAAGAATAGCAGCCTGGAGAAGTGAGAAGGGAAGATGATTGAATGGCCATGTATATTCAAGTTGCATGGAAAAAGCGAGGCAGCTTCAAATGAGAAGGAGAGGGAAAGGCTAACGAGAGAGGAAGTAGAAAGGGAAATTTATCATAGTCTCATGCCACCACCATCAATATTTATTGCTCTTGGCCAGACTGTACTCTGCATTGTACTAGGTGCTGTGAAACACTGTTCTATCAAGGCTAGCATTGCTGAATCATCTGGAATTGGAGCGGGGCCGAGAAAGAGAAAACTTGGTTGTCAAAAAAAGTTACTTTGGCTCTTGATACGGAACTGAGAAAAGCAAACACTTCCAGACTGAATGCTATTGCCAAAGCAAGATGCTGATTGAAGCAATGATTCAGGTACAGAAGGTAAACAATTCTACTAATTATTGCTCCCCCACATTTTGTCCCTGACTCTCTTCCTCTCACATTCATTCTCACAAGGATCTAGTCTCTCACTACCACATAAAACTACACCCTTTTGAGATAACATTTCCCAAATGTTAGATCTTGAAGCACTTCAGAATGAAGATCAGCATTTTCCCTACTAACATCTTTCCTCCTCATTTGTTTGTTGTTGCTATGTGCCATTGAGTTGCCCACTACTCACACCAACCCTCTGTACAACATCTCTGAACCCTGCCCTATCCTGAGCCAGTCTCACTGATTCCAACACACCTAATTGCATTGCCCCACTTGTCATGTCAATCCATCTCATCTAGGGTCTTCCTCTTATATTCTGTCCTTCCATCCTTCTCAGCATGATGTCCTTCTCCAAGGACTGGTCCCTTCTGGCCACATGCCCAAAGTATGTGAGCTAGAGCTTCAAAATCCTTGCTTCCAAGGAGAATCTTGCTTTCACTCTTTCAAAGATGACCTGTGTGTTCTCCTGGTGATCCATGATATAGTCAATACCCTCCTCCAGCACCACAACTCAAAGGCATCAATTCTTCTGTCATCCTTAGACATTGCCCAGCTCTCTGATGCATAGCAAGTGATTGCAAAGACCCTGGCCCAGATCAGAGGCATCTTAGTCTCTTAACTGACATCATTGCTCTTTAGCACTTTGGAGAGGTCCCTCATAGCAGACTTCCCCAACGCAATTCATCTTCTGACTTCCTGACTACTGGGATTTCCATTTGCTTATCCACATCAAGCACTGGTGGCCTAGTGGCAAGAAGCTGCACTGCAATCCTGAAGGCATGTGGTTTGAGGTCACCAGCTTGCTCCATGGGAGAAGATGGGCAGACACCTCTGGTGTGATTAATTGCCTCTGAAAACCTGTTGGTAGTCAGCTATGGGTCGGTTCTGATTAAGTGGTATATAACAACATCAATCACAATTTTATTTATGTCTCAGTTCAGCTCCCATTTTTTGCTGTTCCTTAAGTAACTTGTTTTTACCTATAAATGATGGAGAAGACTCAGATCTTATGATAGCAAGCATAATTTTTTAACTTGTCTTTTTCAAGTTCTCAGTGTAGGTATTTCACACTTATTTGGTGGCATAGCCCATGAAAAGTTGCACTGTTCACCCATAAATTGTGCCTCTCCGGTGTTCCAGATCCATCAGTGGTTCTGCTGGAGAAAGATGGTCAATTTCCTCCTTTGTGATTTACAACCTTGGAAAATCCTCTGGAGTGTCAGCCATGAATCAGGTCCACTCCACAGCAATGACTATGACTTTGACTTGACTTTGAAAATATTTGTAAATTATACCAACCTGGTCTATGACGATGTGTTTGGGGATTTGTTTGCCTACTTGCCTATTTTTTTTTTTTTTAGTCTTCCACCCCCCCGCCCCGTTTTCCTACTTAGTTTCCTCCATTTGCTGTTTTTTATTCAGTTCCTAGTGTACAGAGGTAGAGTAAAATTTATCTTCATTAAATATATTATTTAACTTGCTCTTTTTAACATAAACTCATGTCTGCTTATGAAATTCATTATGAGTTGCTCTACTGACAGAAAAGTCAATAGTTCAAATCCACTAGCTTCTCCTCAGGGGAAACATGGGCATTCTTCCCCCTCAGAGATTTACAGACTTGGAAACTTGAAGGAGGGTCCTTGTGAGTAAAACTGATTCAACTTCAATGTGCATATTAAATCCTTTGAAAATACAGACAAATGATTTCAAGTCATCAAGAAGATTGGTTTAGAGTTTGGAAATACGTAATCATTTAAGGTAACAACAATAACAAAAATTCTAAGAGTAATCAAAATCTAAAGCGATGCTACCAAGCCAAAGGTGGTGACTTTTAATCCGCGGCCCTCTGGCCTGTCTTTCATTGTTTTTGTTCAGACATTCCCCTAGGTCGTATAGCCCTGGTGTACAAGTTGCCATACTGTGGTCACTTTTGGTTGCTGTGAGGCTGAACACTGTGACACTGATGTGTCAAATGTGTTAATGGTTGGCTATCCAATGCAGACAGAGAGTGGGGTGGAGCTCCCTGATTAAAACAAGCTTGGAAGGAGGAGTGGCATCCACTTCCATAATAGCTTGCCTCCAGAAACCCTATGAACCTGGAGAGAGGATGAAAGGCACCCAAGTGTCAAGGACTTTGCTTCATAGGGTCGCTGTGAGTCATCTGCTACTCATCGGCACTTAACAACAAAAACAACAACCATCAAAATCTAACAGTTCAAAGCTAGCCACATCTAGGTAAGATTGAGGAGAAACGATGTCCTCAAGTTGTAACTATCACCAGCTTGCTACAGTTTAAAATCTTTCTTTGTAGGAAAGACCTCAGACAGCATTCTCTCATCCACATAATTCTTCCTGGTCCAACTGAAAACTCTTTTTTTACTCTCTGCTGCTTTTAATCGTATACTGCCTGTGTTATTATCAATCGAATATTTATTACTCAATTAATACTCTTTTAGTCTTGAATGTTCTTTTTTCAAATATTGTTCTTTTATGGATATTATTTTTCTACACAGTAATTGTTACTCTCACTGAACCATAAACTTAATTTTGACAGCAGCCATTCCTGTTTTCAACTCTTAAATAAGCCTAGTGGAAAAAGTTTTAAGTATAGTAGAAGTCAAATGTTGTAGCATTTGACATTTGAGTTATAACCATCTTTGGATATTATATTTTGCAAACTCATACTGTACCGCCTAGTTTAGTGAATCTTTATACAGATTCAAAAATTTTCATTCACATATCAAAGGGGATAGAAAAAGCCCAAAGTGTTGTATTAAGGATTGTATTAAGTTGTAGTTCAAGACTCAAACCAAAGCCACATCACACACCATACTGTTAAAGGGAAACAAGAACTGCAGAATTCTAAGATCCAGCTGAACATCAAAGCACTGGCAGTGCAGAAATTGTGTTTGACCAACAACTCACAGGTGTTCACTCTGAGCAGATATGAACAGCACAGCTGAGATGGGGCGGCAGCTGGGCTTCTCTTATGGCCTCACTTTGCAAACAAAACCTGCATCTGTGCTACCTCCGTGGTGGTTTTATTAATGTACTTGGTGCTGTATATATAACACATAAAAGTCATGGAATGCAGAAACAGCACACACGTGAAAAGCCAAGCCAGTGATAAAAACTGGTACCATCCATGGTACAGGGTATATAAACCTACACAGATGCTAATTTATTACCTTCGGTACACCTCTCTTCCAACTGGCTTTGAAGATGGATAAGCTTATTAGAAGAGAGTCTGGAGGTATATTCAGAGACAGAAAGTACAGGGGCCACATAAAAACGGCGTGATTTATGAAGGTGGAAAGCTCTTTTTCTTTTTCTCCCCCCGCCCCCCAGCACATGCTGCAGGATTGAACGGACATCACTGCTTCCTCTCCCTGTAGCAGAGGCCAGTGCTACTCTCCTCAATGAGCAGATAATAAAATTGTTGCTCCTCAGGCGATAAACAAAACTAATGGCACGAGTAGAAAAGAGTCTGGGCCATTTAACTGCCAGTTGTCCATTTGTGATACAAACAAAATTTCATTATTTTTTTTGATAGTGTTCTGAATCAAAAACTTAAAGATTACAAGTACCTGCTGATGTCCCTCTCTGCTATCGGGCTGACAGTGACAAGCCAAGCAAAAAGCCCTCGGAAGAATTCTGTACCCGTTTCTAAGCGTGTCAATAAAAGGCTAGTTTGCTAATGCTCAAGATTATCTTATTTTCTCCAAAGTCCAACTTTATGCGTGAGGATGGAAGAAATTTTCTTGATTGTCCTTAAAACACTGGAGACTAGACCCTCCTGTGGAAGGCACTTCTCATATGCACCCACAAAATGTTTTCATAAAAATACACCTTTGATTAAGGATAATGCGTAATGATGAATGGATGTTAAATTTCTGCTAAATGTTTCATTAGCTTTGTATTGCTATTATGCTAATGCCATGTTAAGATGCTACCTTCATCCAAATTCTATAGACCATTTCCTCTTCGCTGTTAAGGCTCCAGAACCATTTTTTACCAAATTCAATCTAATATTGGATATTCTTTGTTTAGATTTGTTACTGATAAGCGATTACTTTCCTGTTTTAGACCCTATATGTGTGTGTGTGTGTGTGTGTGTGTATCTATATATGGACGTAGATACATAGAAATAGATAGAGATGATATAGAGATTATGATATAGATAGAGATGACGATATAGATAGAGATGATATAGATATAGCAATAGCATAGAGATGGAGATGGAGATAGAGATAGAGATAGAGATAGAGATACACACATCACCCATTACATTCATTTGTCTTTGTTGTTTTGTAATTTTCTATTATCCAGTTGATTTTAGCATCCGTCTCTACCTCTATGCCTTTATCTCATGGCCATTGAATCAATTCCAAGCCCTGGCACCATCTACTGAGTTTCAGAGACTTTCAGTTTTTATGGCAGGAGACTACCTCATCTTCCTCCATGAAATAGTTGGCAGGTTCAAACTGTTGACCTTTTAATTAGCAGCCATCTGTATTGATACTTATACTCATACTTACACTCATACCTGTATAAAAATCATAAACCTGTATCTATGATTCATTCATTGCAAATATGTTTTGCAAAACCAAAGCGGTGCCTATACACACAGACCTCACCTGATGGACTACAAAGGTAGTCCCTGGGTTATAAGTGAAATCCATACCAAAATGTCCTTATGATCTTGTACGGCTCTTGAACAGATACATATATTTCTTATTTAGGATTACTTTCATACAAGAAGCTCTGGTGGCATAGGCTGTAGGGAGCTGTGTCGTTAACACAAAGGTGGTGGTGGTCTGAATCCACTACTGACTCTGTGGAAGAAAGATGGGCCATCTCCATGAAATCATTTGATTTCCAGCCTCAGAAATCCAGCTAGAGGGTCGGGTATGAGCCACTTCCAAATTGATGGCAATGAGTTGACTTGTTAATGAAAGAAAAGACTTGAAGACTTTTCAGTGATCTGAAAATTGTATATATGGCAAGTGAAAGAGATTATGGTGAAGAATTAGTTGTGTGTGAGGATTAAAACAATTGTTTCAAACTGAGGGAAAATTTATCTAATAATAAAGCCATAATTCAAAGGTAATGTCCATTGCACAACGATAGTGGCTGAATGACCTGCTTGGAAAGTGTGCGTTTGTTTATAATCCTGCCAAGAGCCCAACTTCAGGAATCAGGCTCCTGAAAGGTTTCTCTATGCCTGCCATCCTCTAAGTTTCTTTTTGCATGGCTTTGACCTTCAATTCTTCTATTTAGAAATTCTCCAAGGTGTGTGTGTGTGTGTGTATTTTAGAAAAATCTAGGTCATTACTGTTTCTCTGTTTTTCATGATTGAATTGGTTGAATCCCTGATTTAAAGGGCAACCAGTCAGGAAATAAGGAGATGCCTTGCACTGTGAAAATCTGCCATTAGGGGCCTCTTCAGATTATTAAGTAGTAATGATGTCAAAGTCTAAGGACTAAGGTAAGTCTGATTCAGACCATAGTCTTTCCAATCACTTGCTGTGCATCTGAGAGCTGGACAGTACATAAGGATGACAGAAGAAAAATTGATGCCTTTGAGTTGTCATGTTGGAGAGCCCATGGATAAACAAGAGAAAAAATAAATGTTTTGGAAAGGGTGTAGCCAAAGTGTTCTTTGTAGGCAATAGTGATGAGGCTTAAGGCACATTGCTAGGAGGAGCTATTCTTTGGAAAATGACATGATGCTACAAAGAGTAGAGGGTCGGTGAAGGAGAGGAAGACCCTTGACCAGGTGGATCATCGCTGTGAGTGCAGCAATGGATTCTTGTGTGTCAGGAAGTGTGAGGATGGCACAGGCTACAACAGGGTTCAGATCTTTTGTTCATGGGGTCGCTATGAGTTGTACTCAATGGCACCTAACAACAACAACAATAACAAGGAGCTGTCTTTAATTAGACAATTAGAACCCAGGGGCTGCCTGAAGTTTTCATTTTTAAAGTGAAACAGTTAAATATACTTTGACTAAACATTTTCTAGTAAGACAACAGTCAATTTTAACTAGTGCATCATATCATATGTTATATAATGTTGTATTGTCATTTTTTGAGCACCCCATATATTTTAATGTATCTAATTACTCACTTTTGGATGATTTACACATTGAGATTTACAACTTCAGAAATCCAATGGATGCCAAGGAAATGTTCTTGGCTTTTTAAAAGGATTCTTAGAATGATGTTCACTGAGTGTAGAGTATCTTTAACATTCTAAATGCAAATATTTTGCACATGTTGTTATGAGGGGCAAGTCCTTGGAAAAGAATGTAGTTTTTAGAAAGTTGGAGGGTCAGCATAGGAAAGGAAGATCCTTAATAAGACAGGTGGACTGTAACGATGAACTCAGGTATATGGGAAAGCAGAAAGGATAGCACAAGATAAGGCCAGATGCGGACCTGTTGTTCATAGAGTTGTTCAGAGTCACAGTCGACTTGAGAAAACATAACATCAGTAGATCTTTTTCTAGGTGATGATTCCTAATAGTTTGACTGGTGAGCATAAACACAAAAAAGGATATAAACTCTACCCACTGTTATGGAGTCAAATTTCTACCCATAATGACCTTACATAGGACTGAGTTGAATTTCTCAGAGTTTCCAATGCTGTAGAACATTACAGAAGCAGACTGCCTCATTTTCCCCGACAGGTGGTATAAGACTTATTCAATTCAATAGTACATGTCATCAAAGTTCATAGGTGAACTTAAAAAAATGCTTTGCCAAAAGATACTTCTTCCAGAGTTGAACTAGGAGAGTCAACAGAGTAATAAAGTTTCCATTTGTCATCTATTATAATGCACATTTTAAGAATACGTTCATGACAAAATAAAGCCACAAAGTCCTTCTATTATAAAAACTAAAAATAAGATCCTATAATATGAAGTCAGAGGTTTCTGGACCCAGACTTTTTATACTCAAATATCGCCTTTCTTTAATTCTAGCACTTAAAAATAATAATGCTGCTTATTTCTGGGCTTGAGAAGGTTACCTCACTACTACTTATCTCAGTTTTACATCTGTAAACAACAATATAATCATTAGTATAACCTTCATTGGATGATTGTTATAAAAATTTATTAAAAATACATATACATACTACTGTAATAAAAATGTATATGAATGATAAGATGGAAAATCTACTTGCTTTATAAACTTTAGCTCATATAACAAAAAAACTTAAATGTACAAGTACTCAGAGTGAAACATACAACTATTGGCAGTCATTGTTTGTTGGTGTTGAGCTAACCACATGTGTTACAATCCAATGAATGACAGATCTTAACCTTGCTCTATCCTGTGCCATTCTCAAGTTCATTCTTGTAGTCACTGTGTCAATTAATCTCACTGTCATCTGCATGACACAAATTGTTGAGCCTTCCTCCAACCCAGATGCCACAGTCTTCTTCATGTACTCCAGTTTCTTGAGTCATTTACTCAGCATACAAGTTGAGTAGGTGTGAAGAAAGCACACAGCCCTTACCCACACTTTTCCTAATTTTAAGTCATGTTCTGTTTGGACAACTACTTCTTGGTCTATGTATAGATTTAATAAGACCATAGCTGAGAATTCTAGGATTCCCAATCTTTTTAATATTACTCTTTTTTCCGCTCACATAGTCAACATGTTTCTGGCATTAGTATATTACTTAGTATCCCTGTCTGTCCCAAAGGAGACTTGGCCCAGTTCTTCACCAAGGAGGCACTCACCCTGATTCGCTGTGGCAGAACAGGCTCTGGGACATTGTGCTGCTCCCCGAAAGGCAGTGTCTCTCTTGTAGTTTCCGTCCATCAGCGGCTTTGTGGGAGAAAGAGCAAAAGACAGTAAACAATTAGGACCTTTCAAAAAAGTCAAACTAAAATATTTTATCTGCTTCACTCAGAACACACATAAATTTTTCTTTCCTTTTCATTTTTTTAATGAAAATGTAATCCACGGCCCTCAGGCATGTTTTCTAAATTTTTTTTAAAATGAGTTTTAATGAAAGTTTACAGAGACTTAAGGTTTCCAGTCATTCATTGTTGCACTTTTCTCCCAACTCACCCCTCCCCCCAATTCATTCTTCTCCTTGAAAAGAAAAAAAAATAAAAAACTCTTTCCTTGTTTTGCAATCCCTCCCTCTGACAAGTCCACTACATTATGAAGCTTAGACATGTTTTTAGTCAAACATTCTTCTAGATTTTACAGCCCTGGTCTGTCCACTTGCTGTACAGAGGTAACTCGTGGTTGCTGTGAAGCTGAACACTGACACTGATGTGCCAAACACGATAACAGTTACCCATGATGGACAGTGTTTGGTGGAGCTCTCCAATTAAAACAAGCTTGCAAGCAGGAGTGGCAACCACTTGTGTAATAGCTTGCCTCTGGAAACCCTATGAACCTGGAGAAAGAATGAAAGTCAGACAAGTGTTCAGGTCTTTCATTCATAAGGTCACGATGAGTCACCTATGACTCAACAACAACAACGATGGAAATGTAAACCTGGCAATATCTAGACAGTGCATCTGAAAACCCAGGATCAAAGCAATCCTACTGTAATAGAGTTGATTTCAACTTACAACCATCACATAGGATGGACAGCCACAGAGTAACTGATAGGTCCCAGCCAGCAGCTCAGCCCTTTGGTTCATTGTCCCACCAGGGCTTCACTGTATTTGAATGAGCGTCCTTCAAGTCTATGTAACTTCCAGTTTTCAAATGTATGAGGAAAATGAATTCATTTTTAAGTATTAGTTAGAATAAAGGATTTGATTGTTTCTCTTCCTTGATTCTTCAATTGTATTATGATCCTAACTCTTGCTTATTGGGGTGATTTTCGGTAGGCACCAGGGTGACAAACAACGCTTATTTTCCTTGAATCCAAAGGCATTGTTGTGACAAGTCTCCACAACTGCCTCCTTGATCATTATTTGAAACAGTCCCTTAAGACAAGTGTTCAAGTGGCTGTGAAAACAGCAAGAATACACTCAAGCGTCTTAGCCTGTCAGTGTTTTTCTTGGCAAATTTGCTTCAAGATTTCAACTCATCAAGGAGACAGGAAATTGTGCCTCAGACTTGACAACTCACTTGGGAACGGAAAACGGAATGTCCTTAAGCAGATTCAACGACAAAGAATGAGTCTCAGAAAATCATCTATTAAACACAAAAACCCTCCTGGAGAGCAATTTTCCAAATCACGGAAATAAAACAAGAAAATTAAAGAAGATAGATCACATGCCAAATGCTAAATGTTACTTAAAACTTCTCCTCCCCCGCTCCCTCCACCCATGTGGTCATGAAATATGTTAGAAGTAATGGTAAGAACAGCAAGGAACATTGAAAGATAAAGCTTAAGTTAGAAGCAAAAAAGGGGACGTTTTAATATTTCTAATAGTGAAATGATATGTCACATCATAACTAAGTGACCAAATTATTTTTTCCTCTCTCTCAAATCTGGATGATCAAGATTATTTGGTAGTTTGATTGTAAGTATGAAGATGTTCATCAATGTTTTTATATCTTCCTTTTTGTATAAGCTATATTGTTGCTGAGTGCCATTGAATCAAGCATGACTCAGCAATCCTATAAAAAAAGGCTTGAAGCCTTTCTATAAATATTGTCATTTATCAAAGTTTGTAGTTCCCAGTGGCATGTTGTTTAGGAAGTAGATGTCACTCCTGCTTCTAAACTTGTTTTAAACTGGAAGCTCCACCAAACACTGTCTACCATGGGTAACCATTATGCCATTTGACACCCCAATGACACAAGGTTCCACATCACAGCAACCCCAGGTTACCTCAGTTCAGCATATTGACAGAAAAGTGCTGTATCACTCAGAAAAATGTCCTCGAAAATAGCAACAATCTACTTTTAAATATAAAAGCCCTTCTGAGGTCTTGTTGACTCTAAACAAGAGGCTTAAATAAAAGCAACCAATATAGAATGTTTTTGTTGTTATGTGCCATTGAATTACCTGTGACTGATGGCAATGTACAGCAGCTCTAAACCCTTCCCTATCCTGAGCCTGTCTCACTAATTTTGACACACCAGCCCCCATTGCTCCAGATGTATTATCCCATCTCATCTGAGGTCTTCCTCCCCTGTGATGTCCCTCCACCCTTCCAAGCATGACGTCCTTCTCCAAGGACTGGTCTCTCCTGACCACATGTCCTAAATAAGTGAGACAGAGCTGGAAAATCCTAGCCTCAGAGGAGAGACTTGATTTCACCTCTCCAAGACAGAAGGATTTGTTTTCTTGGCAATCCATGGTACGTTCAAAACTCTTCTCCAGCACAACTCGAAGGCATCTATTCTTCTTATGTCATCCTTAGTCATGTTCTAGCTCTTTGAAGCATAACAAATAATTGAGAAGACTATGGCTTGGTTTAGATGCACCTTTGTCTCTAGACTGACATTGGTCCTTTTCAGCACTCCAGAGAGGTCCATGACAGCAGATTTTCCCAATGTAATTTGTCTTTTGATTTTCTAACTGCTGGGGCCTAGGGCGTTGATTATGGAGCCGAGCAGGCTGTAATGGCTAACAACCTCAATTTATTACCATCTATCATGGTGCTGCTTATTGGTCCCGTGGTGAGGTTCTTTGTCTTCTTGATGTTGAGCTTCAATCCCTATTGAAGACTACATTCCTTGACCTTCTGCAGGAAGGGCTTCAGGTCTTCTTAAGTTTCAGCAAGCAAGGTTGTGTCACTAGCATATAGTTGGTTGTTGATGAGTCTTCCTCCAATCTTGATATAAGTAATTTTACTTAAAAGAGGAATTAATACATTTCCAGCTGGGCTATATAAATAAACCATTTCCCAACCAAAGTGAAACATAGATCTATTACACTGGTAGGGTAGAAACTGTAGAAGTCTACGTCTGTCTGAGGTTTTAAAAGCATCATTAAAAGGAACTGATAATTCAAATGAGCTTAGTGTACAGAGGAGAATGATGAGGAGGAGGAGGGGGGAAGGGGGAGGAGGAAGAGGAAGAAAACAAGTGAGGGATGAGATAAAGGAAGAGGAGGAAAAAATACAGGGGTCAGATGGGAGAACTCTTGTAAGTGTAGCATGGTACCAATTAGTCACATCTGATTCCTGGCTAAGCCAGTATTTCTCCCCTCTTGAGACCTACAAATAGCAGAACACATAAATCAAGCAAACATACACGTCAAAAGAAACCTCAAAGAATCTGTAAACCTAAAACTGTGAAAAACAAATGCCGTTACTTTGAAACATATCTACCAGAGAGCACAAATTGAGAAAAATGCTCTCCCCAACTTATAATTGATCATAAAAGCTTAGACTCTGAGTTCACATTGATGCCCAGACAAATACCAGCAGGACCACTTCTTTTCATTGCTGCCTGCTCAAAACTGATTCATAGTTGATCCTCCATTGTGTTTCCAAGACTGTAAATTACTTAAGAAGGACTTTGGATGGATGTTGTCCGTCTTTCTTCTGAAGAGCTGCTGGTAGATTCTGTCAGAGAGCAACGGTATTTCTATTAACAGTGCACCTTACTACAAACTACACTACCAGGTCTTGGTAGGAAACAAACTGCATTCCAAGGGAAGATTAGAAGATTATATAGTGTATAGACACACACACACACACACACACACACACACACATACACACACAGAGATTGGAAAACAATGGGAACTTGGACAAAATACAACATTAACATCATTGGATTGAATTTGAGACACTGAGTTTGATAAATGTAAACTAGAAATTAATAAAACTACTTTTATAAAATACTTTGTGAGTATTGGGCATAGTCAATGCTTTTTAATAGCTGGAGAAAAAGAATTGGGAATTACATGAGCCAAGTCTCCAAGCTAAAAAATAGTATCTCTAAGTAGATCATTGATTGTACAAAATTCTGTTATTTTTTCTCCAGCCTCATTTCTGTCACCATGTCCATATTTTCCTAGTACTGATTCTTCTTCCTTGTTCTCAACTTCTGAATTCCAGTCATCAACTATTACTAATGAATCTTGAGTGCATATTCAATTGATTTCTGGCTGCAAACTTGCTAAAAATCATCTATCTCCTCCTCTTTTGCTCTGGCTGTTGGTGCAAACATTTGAATGATGATGATGATATTAACAAGTCCTCCGTATATGTATATGTATATGTATATGTATATGTATATGTATATTATCCTATCAATCATAGCACTGTATTTCAGAATGGCTCTAGAAACCGTCTTTCTCACTATGAATGTTACCTCAGTTTTCCTTCCTATGCATTGGAGAGCTGGACAACAACTAAGGATGACAGAAGAATTGATGTCTTTGAGTTGTGATGCCGGAGAAGAGTATTGAACATACCATGAACTACCAAAAGAATAAACAGGTCTGTCCTGGAGAGGATGCAAAAAGTTTGCTCACTGGAGGCAAGGATTTCGATGGTCTCTCTCACATACTTTAGGCATGTTGCCAGGAGGAATCAGCCCTTGGAGAAATACATTATGCTTAGAATAGTCGAGAGTCAGTACAGAGGAGGAAGACCCTGAATGAGATGAATTTATACAGTGACTTGTGTAATAGGGGTAGGTGTGTCAGTGACAGTAAGATTAGCTCAGGATAGGGCAGGGTTCAGGGCTACAGTTCATTGAGTCACTTTGAGTCACAATTGATTTGACAGCACATAACAAGGACAAACAACATCAGTAGAAGTTGTGGCCTGGCATCATCAAACTAAACTATGGGTGAGTAATCTTTGAAATGGTGAGATATTAAGATTGTAGGATTTATAGGACACATTGTCTTTCAAAATTTAAAAAAAATGGGACAGTGTAAAAGGAGCCCTAGAAACTATGGAAATTATTACAATAAAACTTCACAAAATAGGTAGACTATAATCTGCTAAACTCAAAGTTAAACCCATATTTAGTTCAGAAGCTAGCAAAGGGGTGAGGGGAGGATCCAGAAAGCCTAGCTACTGTCCGTGTACATCAGGGGAATCGCCATGTAGGTAAGTAGCCACATGGATGAACTGTCTCACCAGTCAAACCTCAATGAAAATAAACACAAAATCAAATCAAAAAAACAAGTGAGCTGCTGTTCCACTTTCATAAAGCATTGAAAAATTCTGGACATACCTATGTAAATAAACACAAAATGCAAATTCTCTACTTCATTTGTGTAGGTTTTTAAAAAAATCTTTATATAAGAATAACAAGTGTTTAAATCAAGAATAACAATAATATATTGTGCCATTTATAATGTATACCAAATTAAGAATAAAATGACAGAATAATGATAATAATGTGGTAGAGAAAATAAAAACACATTGTTAAAAATTTCTTATATTGTATGGATGGTGTGATAAAATTATTTGAACAAAGACACTAGTCAATTTAAATGATATATAGCAAATTGTAGGTCAGTCACTAAAATTGAAAACCGAATAAGGGAGATAAATGGTTAATAATAGAATGTCCATCCATCTAAAAGCAAGAAAGAATGAAAGAGAGCAGATGTCACAAAAAGAAAGAAATAGCAAGAAGCTGGATTAAGCAGAAACAAGGAATCATTACATTAACTGTAAGTGGACTAGATATATAATTTAAAAGTACGTTGTTATCCTGACTTTGTAAGTAATAAAGCAAGATGTTTAGAACCGATGGACATTAAAAATAAGACAGAATGTTAAAAGCAAGAGGATGTTAAGATATAAATACACAAATATCAAAGGAAAACAAGTCATTATTTTCCTGTCAGATAATGTAAACTTTAAGTCGTAAAGAATTATCAGATGTAACGTAAAGTATCTTCTAACATTAAAGGGCAACATTATAATGTTCCAGATAGTCCTTTGTCTATCTGACACATTGGAGATGTGGGGGGGTGGGAGTGGTGGAAGCAGAGAAACTAAAATGGAAAACAAAGACACTTGCTAGGCTTACCCAAAGACCTGAGTTTTTTAACAGAAATTATCAGTTGAGACAAACTTCTCTTTTACTCCACTTTCTATCTTGTGCTATTATATAGTATAATATGTTTTTGTTAGGTGTCATTGAGTCGAGTACGACTCATAGTGACCTTGTGATCAGAAGATCTGGACCTAGTTCTGTCCTGCGCCAGCATCACACTTCTTGACGCACAAGAGCCCATTGCAGCAGTCACCTTGTCAATCCACCTGGTTGAAGGCCTTCCTCTCCTTTGCC
>NW_006399764.1:19796897-19798601 GCF_000299155.1 Elephantulus edwardii | reverse complement strand
ATCAGGATGGTAGGTTTTTGTTCTATAACAGAACACCATTAAGAATCTTTAACTAGTGTTCCCTGATTTCAGGGGGAGTGTAGCCAGCTAGGGAGTAACACGGTGACTGCTACATAGACCCTATTGTGTGAGGAAGTGTGAAGATGGCACAGTTCAGATATACTGTTCATAGAGTTGGTATGAGTCATATTCAACTTGACAGCACATAAAACCAACAACAACAGCAGCAGCAACAGGGAACTCCAGTGGCCTAGTAGTAAGGGGCTGTGCTGCCATCCAGAAGGCAGGTAGATGGACAATCTCCTCTCTTACAATTTGAAGCCTCTGCAAAGCAGCCTGGGGTCAATGATAAGGTGGTTTTGACTTGACAACTCATAAAAAAACAATAGTAGACATAAACTGAGGCGGTAGTAACAATAAAGAAGGAACTCAAGACTGATTTAAAAAGTATAATCATGTTGTTGTTGTTGTTGTTGTCATTGTTGTTGTTGTTATGTACCTTCAAGATGGAATGAACTTATAGCTTTCTCTCCTGGGTTGTCAGAGACAGTAAGTCATGTGGAAAGAGGCTGCCCATCTGTCTCTCATAGCAGCTGGTATATTTGAAACACATGCATAGATTCGTAAATAATTGGAGATGGTAACAAGGTAAAGTAAAAATTTAAGATTCTTCAGTCCTCTAATTTGTGTAATTTAATATCACTTAAAAGGGCAAATTGGTGTGTACTCGGGGTAGGGGGGAGGGGAGATTGCATACCAGTGAAGGAATTTTTCTTTTACTTTTCAAAGAGGAGGGGTGGGCAGGGAGAAAAGTACAACAGTGAATGAATGGAAATCCAAAATATCTGTAAATGTTCATTAAAATTAATGAAATAAAATAAAATTTAAAAAGGGAGAGTTGGATAATAAAAAGACATGAATAATAAGCTCCACCTTCTAGCTTCAAGCACATATCAGCTTAATGATGTAGCGTCCTTTCTGCTTCCCTCGGTTGGCATGTTATCTCCAAGCCTCACTCACCCCAAGTCCTTAGCTTGTGCTATTATAGTACATTGCTAATGGCACATATCTTCATGCTAACTTTAATTTTTAACTGTGTGGCTTTGACCAAGACATTTAATTTTTCTAAACCTTAGTTTTCCTATGTGAAAAGTAGTGATCATACTTATGTACAACTCAAAAGTGCTGTGAAGAATTTTTCATTTGAGAGATTTGAACTAGCGTTTCATCCACCATAGACATCAAGTAAATGTTAACTATTGGTCAGAGCCAACTCTGTGTCAATGAGGCTCAAAAGTACATAGACTTGACAACAACACCAACAAAATTATTTTGTTCACATCTTTTAAAACAGTAGCTATACATTTCTGAGTAGCTATCTAGTTCCTCAGTCTCCCAAGATTAGAACGGGTCAAAATATATTATTGTTGTTGTTGTTGTTGTTAAGTGCCGTCGAGTCACAGGCAACTCATAGTGACCCTATGAAGGAGAGTCTTCGACGCTTGGGTGCCTTTCATCCTCTCTCCAGGTTCATAGGGTTTCCGGAGGCAAGCTGTTATGGAAGTGGTTGCCACTCCTCCTTCCAAGCTTGTTTTAATTGGGGAACTCCACCCCACTCTCTGTCCGCATTGGGTAGCCAACCATTAACACATTTGACACATCAGTGTCACGGTGTTCAGCCTCACAGCAACCACAAGTGACCAC
>NW_006399764.1:19730162-19796157 GCF_000299155.1 Elephantulus edwardii | reverse complement strand
GATCTTTCTCCCATTGGTTGAATTGAATCATCAGAGAGACATCCAATCTGGTTTTCAGTATAACATCCTATTAACTATGCCATCAGAGATCTCCATATGTATGTTAATCTGAAGTAACGCCCATCTCCTTCAAAAACTGTTAGTTCACTGGAACCAGCCCTGCTGTTGCATTACATTGTTGTTTTGTTTTTTAAATCAATTCCATGATTTCTTTCCTACGCAGAAAGCTTATTTGTTTTTCATTTGAGTTTATTGAGAATTTTAGGATAAATTTTAGAATATGATTTTGTAAAATACACACACATACACACAAAACACTGGAATTTGAAAGCATGCAATCAGAATTTAAAGAAACCAGAAAAAGTGACATGTCTGAGAAAGTTATCAAAAAAATGAAGGGTTCTTGGCCTTGGTTTTAAAATGCTTCCTAAATAATATGCAAATATGCTTGAATTCTTTTAAAAATGTTTTGGGGGGAAAACATTTCCCAATATGGAGGACATAACAAGAATTCATTTCTTGAAAGTGTGAATTTAATTCAGCTCAGGGACCATGCTGTCACAGTTTGCTCCAATTTTGCTCCCTTAGAAAGGCTTATTTCTGTCTGAATCCACTAGAAGGCATGTCAGCACAACAGGAAATAAAAGGAAAAGAAGAAGAAAGCAGCTATTTATAACCACCACTGCCTTCCTTCTCAGGAGAGCATTCACACTAGAGCCAAACCCACTGCCATTGAGAGTATTGTGACTCAAAGAGGTCTTACATCACACAGAAGGGTTCCCAAGGCTGTGCATCCTTACGGAGGCAGCCTGCCCCTTTTCTCCCACAGAGCAACTAGTGGGTTTCAACAGCAGACCTTTAGCTACTATCTGAGGGCTGTAACCGCAGGGCTATCAGAGCTATTTCCCAGGAGAACACATCCCAATAATTGACGATTCCATCATTTCCTAGAAGCAACTGGTAGAATGACACAAAAGTCGAGGCACATCATCCCTGAACTCATCTCAGTGACAGAACAATTAGCCATACAATAAAGCCACTGTCATTTAATATATTATGACTTGTAGTGACTCACCATCAATTTTTCAGTCTCTACATATTTTCTTTCTCCCCCCTTTATATATTGTACATCTTTCAAAAGGAGATTGTTCACCTTCAGCAGAATCGCCAACCTTTTGGTGAACAGTAATACATATTATGATCTGTCAACACAACTCAATTTTCAGTGAAATAATAGGCATGTCTGTGAGGTAAACAATAATACCAGGAGGCACCCACTTCTTAGAACAATCAACCAAGCACTCAACTACTATATAAGATCTAAAGGCAGCATTAACCTAGAGATAAAAGTTAAAAGGCAAGGAAAAGGGTAAGATAGAAGAAAAATAAAGAAAAAATAAATTAAAAAGTTGAGGAGCTTTGATGAAGTAACATATAAATAATTTTTACAAATCACAGGTTTAAATAAAGAAAGAAAGAGAGGTAGAGTTCAAAGGTTTAGCCAATGTTGTTGTTAGTAACATTTCGTCACCCACGACTTATAGGGAGCCTGTGAGCAGCAGATCTGAACTTTGTCCTATCCTTCTCCAAACGTCATCATTTCGGATACAATTGAGCTTTCTGCCAATCCACTTTGTTGAGGGTCTTCCTCTCTTCCACTGACTGTCCAACTTTCGAAGAATGATCTCCCTTTCCAAGGACTAGTCTCTCCTAACAAAAAGCCAGAAATACGTTAGATGAAGTTTCACCACCTTTGCCTCTGAGGAGCACCTTAGTTGTATTTTCTCTAAGAAATACTTGTTCTTTTGGCAGCCCAAGAGATAGTCAGCATCCTTAGCCAACACTTCAATTCAAAAGCATCAATTGTTTTGTCATCTTGATTCATTTCCAACTTTCATATGCACAAGATATTATTGGAAAGACCATATATTGGCTCAGATGCACCTTAGAATTTAAACTGGCTTCATTACTCTTTGACACCTTAGAGAGATGCTTGATAGCATACTTGCCTAATATTTTGATTTCTTGACAGCTGATATCAAAGGTTTTGATTGTGGTTCTAAGTAAGTTTAAATAATTGACAACTTCATTTTTTTTTCTCCATAATGTAGTCTATTGGTCCAGTGGTGAAGATCTTAGGTTTATCGATGTTGCGATATAATCCATATTGAAGGCTGTAGTCTTTAATCTTCTGTAGCAAGCATTGGAAGCACTTTAGGCAAGCAAAGTTGTGTCATCTGCATAATATAAGTTGCTGATGAGTCTCCCTCCATTCTTGATACCACATTCTTCTCCATAGAGTCAGTCCAGCTTATCAAGCACAAAGGTTGAGTAGGTATGGAGGAAGAATACACCCCAAATATACACCATCCCTGACTTAAACTGTCTAAAGGGGATATTTAAATTCATTTGCTCAAGTTCGTTTCCCGGCCAACGCAAAAAAAAAAAAATCATTTGCTCTGGGATATAAAAGTTAGTGTGAAGTCTTCTCTAACCCTCTCTAAAAATGTGTATATAATGACTAGTGACTACGTCCAAGTTGTCCTTCCTCAATATCAATGTTAAAAAAAGAAAAACAAATAACAATAGAAAATAGAGGGTGAGAGAGAACGCCACTACACTAAGTTATAAGAACAAATGCTACATAAGAAGGACTCGAAGAGATTTGGGGAAAACAGATACCTGATAGATTGTCCTTGTTGTTGTTGATTGCCTTTGAGTAGAGGATGACTCATAGTGACCCTATGAACAAAAGGCCTGAAGCCCCTCTACAACTATCGACATTTATCAAAGTTCATAGAGTTTCCAGAGGCATGTTATATAGGAAGTGGATGCTACTCCTGCTTCCAATAGCACATGTTAAAAAAAAATATGATTTCTTAGAATGGGCCTTCTTCCCACACCATCTAAAGTTCATTAAAAATTAGAACAAAAGGTAATTGAAAGTTCATCAGTAATTGAGATTTTTTGGGTAAGCTGCAATTCAGTAGATGCTAGGCACTGCTACTAAGCACAGAAGAAACAAAGACAGTTCTGTGATCAGCATGGAAATACACAGCTGGAGCATTTGAATAGCCACCTGTTCTCCTGTGGTCACTGATGGCAGCAGGAAGACTTAGGGGTGATCCAGGATGTCTTCAAAGAGCCCAACGACTGCAATTGGTGACTGAAATTCAAAAGTTGGAAACAATGAAAGACAAATAGTTGAAAATAGGGCTGTGGTAACAGAAATGGGACTGGAGATCAAATGACAGAATTTTGTACAAGGAGTTATTTATTTGGTTTTATTTAGTTAGCTATTTGGTTTTAGTTAGTTAGTCAGTTATTTGGTTTTGTTTGGCCTAGTTTTAATTAGCACAGCTAAAGGTTAACTTGCTATAACAATGTATTCAACCGTTTAAAGGTGTTTTCTGGGCTGTGGGGAGTCACCCTAAGTGCTGTTTAAATACTATCTGGGAAGGTCACAAGGATATCCTGCAGATGGACATGAGTCAGAGGAATAACCGACGGCTGGCAGGCTGCAGGGAGACAAATCCCAGGATGCATCAGTGACAGGTCAGCTTCTATCTGCTGCCAGCCAGATCTTGTCCCCCCAAGGGGCACACGCTGAGCAGTATGGGCAGGGTGTGTCTGCCTAACAGATGGCTCCAGATGTGGCATCAACGAGAAAAATCTGCCAAAACCAGGTGTTTCACAGGTTTTCACTCCTGGCATTTCTCTGTGTGCATCCACTGCCAGGGCTCAGTGAGCAGCACAGCTGTCTAAGAGCATTATATAAAATTTTTATAATATATATATATATATATATGTGTGTGTGTATATATATATATATATATATATATAGAGAGAGAGAGAGAGAAAGAGAGAGAGAGACAGAGACAGAGAGAGAGTAGAGAGAAAATATATATACATACACATCCTCTATTGCAGCTCTAGTGTTCGAAGATGAACCCATCCAGTTGGATGACATTCAAAATGCAACTGGGGAAGAGTCATCTCCCATAATGACTTGTGTGGAGTAGTTTTTACCCAATGGAAGACCTTCATTAGCTGATGGGACAAGACTCAAAATAAGAAGCAGCAGGTACAATCATCCAATAATATTTAAAACATGGTGAAATGTGAGCCTAGATAGTCAAAACTTGTCAAAAATGAAATGGAATAAAGATTGATAGTCTGGGCATTAGTGAGCTAAACTGGATTGGTATTAAGAATTTGAAACAAGATAACTACGTAATTTATTATTCCAAAAATAATGGAAGGAATGGTGTGACACTGCTAGTCAAAAGAGCACTTCAAGATTTCCCCTAAGTATATTGATGAGATTAACAGAGTATTATCCACATAGAAATAAGTCCTGTTAATACAATCATTATTCAAACATATGTACCAGCTATGAAAGAAAAAAAAAGAAGTTTTGAGGAGTTCTACCAACTTTTGTAGTCTATAATTTATTAAACATGAAATAATAATGCATTAACAGTAATTGGTGACAGAAATTCAAAAGTTGGAAACAATGAAAGAAGAACAATAGTTGAAAATAGGGCTGTGGTAACAGAAATGGGACTGGAGATCAAATGATAGAACTTTATGCAATGAGTTATTTATTGATTGCCAATAGTTTTTAAAAACATAAACGGCAGCAGTACACTTGCACTTCACCTGATGGACTTTAACTACATTTGTGGTAAGAGATGTTGGAAAAGTTCAATATTAGCAGCCAAAATTAGATCAGATTTTGAAACTGGTTGTTGGTTTTTTTTAAAAAAAGTATTTTAACACCATCAACTATTCACATTCAAGCTGAAACTGAAGCTAAAGAAAATGAAAACAATACCACAAGAATCAAAATATGACCTTAAGTGTATTCCAACTGAATTTCGCAACCATCTTGTGAATAAATTTGATGCATTGAACACTAATGACTGAATACCATTAAGTTATGGAATGACATCAAGGGTATCATCGGGGGGGGGGGGCAGGATCAAACTATCATTACAAAGACAGGAAACAAAGAAAAGATTGAAATGGATGTCAAAGGGACTATTGTCAGATGGGAAATTTGCATTAGATGAGAAAGAAGCCAAGAAAAGGGGGGAAGGAATGATGAGTATTAAACAGAAGATTTCAAAGGGCAGCTTGAGAAGACAAAAAACAAATTATTATAGTGAAATATGTTAGGAGCTGGAGTTAGAAAACCAGAAAGAGAAAAAGACACACAGCATTTCTTAAGCTGAAAGAACTGAAAAACAAATTCAAGCCTTGATTGATAACATTGAAGAGTTCTATGGGCAAAATCTTGAGTGTTTCAGGGAGCATCGTAAGAATAGGAAAGTAATACAGAGTCACGATATCAAAAAGAGTTGGTTGACTGTTAAGGGTGCTCCAGCGGCTTAGTGGTAAGGAATTGCATTGTTAATGCAAAGGTCCAGGATTTAAATCCACCGACTGCTCCATAGAAGAAAGATGTGCAATGTCCTCTGGTATGAAATCCCCCTGGAGAATCAGCTATACACACACATGAACCATTTAAGGAAGTAGCATAAGATCAAAACCAATAAGGCTGAAAGGAGACATTGTAGCTACATTGAAGACATTGACAAAAAAAGATAAGGCCTTGGGAATTGATGAACATCATTTGATGTGCTTCAGGAAATAAATGCAAACCGGAACACGTTCACCAGTCTCGGCCAACAAACAAGAATATTTCAAACGAATAAAAATATCTGTCTTGGAAGAAGAGCAGCTGGAGAATTCCTGAAGCAAGGATGGTGAGATTTTCATCTCACATACTTCGAGCATGTTATTAAGAGGGTCTAAGGGAACTCTGTTGGCCTAGCGGTAAAAGGCTGTGCTGCAATCCTGAAGGCACACAGTTGGAATCCACGAGCAGCTCTGCAGGAGAAAGATGAGCAAATTCCTTGTGGGAATTCAACTGCCTCTGAAAACGTGCTGGAGGGTCAGTTATTGGTCAGTTCCAACCAGAGGGTACACAACAACAGCAGTGCTGAAGAAGGATGTCGCCAGGACTCTTTCCACATTCTTTTTATTTTGATATCCTAGTGACATTTGTGGATTTTACCTGAGTTATCACTGCACCCATATTGTTAATACGGATAAAAATATCCCCTATCAGGAAGTCTTCTGTTCTATTGTGCATATCATCACCATGAGTTAGAAATACTGTACAACAGCCCTAAACTCCACTCTGCCCTGTGCCAATCGCACTGTCTCTGACACACCCATTCCAATCATCCCAGTCACTGAATCAATCCACCTCATAGAGGGCCTTCCTCTCCTGTGCCGTCCCTCCACCCTCCCAAGCATGATGTCCCTCTCCAAGGACCTGCCTCTCCTCACAACATGTCCAAAGTATGTTAGACGGAGCCTCAGAATCCTTGCCTCCAAGGAGCCACCCGGTTTAACCCTCTCCAGGACAAATCTGTTTGTTTTCCTAGCAGTCCATGGTATTCTCAATACTCTTCTCCAGCACCACAGCTCAAAGGCATCAATTCTCCTTCTATCCTCCTTGGTCATTCTAGATGACAATAAAAACAACATATGCAATCATGCATCTCCATGCATCCACAGACAAGATCTCTGTTTACACTGGTGATTCAAGTGTTTTTCAAAGGACTATACAATTAAGGCATTTAAAATTATAAAGCTCATGGTTGTAAGGACATCAAACTATTCCAAACTCTGTAAACACAGAACTGTCAGAGTGAAGGCTAATTATACAAAACATCAACATGATTTGGAAGCACCACTAGATGACAAATAAAAACAACGAACTAATTGTGCATCTCCATGAATACACAGAGAAGTTCTCTGCTTCCACTGACGCCTCAAGTGTTTTTCAAAGAACTACACAACTACAGAATTTAAAATTATAAAGCTCATGGTTATAAGGATATCAAACTATTCCAAATCCTGTGAACACAGAACTGTCAGAGTGAAAGCTAGTTAGTTAGAAGTCTCTTTTCCAACCCCAAAGGAAACAATAGTAGCTGCATTATATCTTTTCTTCTTGGAAATCTCTTCACCTTAGCCATGTAATGAATTCATTCTACTATTTACACTCTGCCATTCATAATTTCTGAGGGCTGATTAGTCATGTGAGCTCCAAAATTAGTATTGTGATTTTTATTTTGCAGCAGGGCATACAGATGTCGCTGTGATCTACATCTAAGTTTTGCAGAAAATCATGAGAAAACTATTTTATTGGCAAAGGCAAAAAGAAAAGCAAGCTTTTGAATGTCACTGAACATTAGAGAAATTTGCAGACCTAAGAAATAGAGGTAAAATCAAGAAGGGAAGGAGGCAGGGAAAAAAATACTTTATCTAGTGGAAAGATTTAAATCAGAAATTAGGAAGACAAACTTTCAAAACAGAGACCCTTTAAAAACTTAACCGTGTGCTTTCTATCAAAACTAGATTTTTTAATGTGACACTTCTATAGCTCTATTCAGAGACGCAATGTTTGAAAATGGCTTGTTCAGGCTTACTGTACTGTGACATTCTCACAATATTTTAAAATCTATGATTCCTAATTTGGAGCTATATAGGGGAAACATGTTGGTTGTTATGAAGTCCTTTTTTTTCTAGGTTAGTTGTTAGTTTGGTGAAGCAACAAGTATTATCCAAAGTGGAATGGATAATCTTTTGTCCATATATGATCAAAATAACTCACCTTTTTATAGTCACTGAATAATGGAAAATCTCCTCCCTGCAATTAATTGCCCCTGAAAACTTTCTGGAGTGTCAGCTATGGTCTTTGTTTTTTGTAAAAAAAAAAAAATCCTGGTAGGAGCCATTGAGTTGCACCTGGCAGTGTTTAAGTGTAGAATACCGTCTGTGAGTCACACTCCATAATCAACATAACTAGGCTTGTTCTGTAGTAGAAAATTCAAGTCTTTCAAACATTTTCCCTCCATAAATTTTGATCACTAAGAGATCAAAACCTCATCAACAGAAATGTGCTTTTTCTCCCCTGAAAATTCTGCGCTAACAGATTAATTATAATTTTTATAGAGTTTAAAATAATTTTCATTCAACTCTATTTGTCTCACACTCTGGCTTCTGTGTTCAGCAAGGCGTAGAGAACTCTTCTCCCTAAGTCTAGATTCATTTTTAAGGAAATATACACTACATGGGTTTGAAAAAAATCATGAACAGGTGAATAAATCATGATGCCCTTATCTTTTCTCAGAATGTACAATTCTCTCAAAAAATTATTTCATAGTAAATTGCTCACGGTAGTTATGGTCACTTCACAAGCAGAGTTAATACTGATTTGAGGCAAATGACCAAGACATAAATGCTACAAAATCTTCTGGTTGTTCTTGATAAGACTCAATTCCTGGAAGCAAGAGTTATGTGAATCATGAAGACTACCCAGTCGCACGCAAACGTCAATCACTGTGACAGACCCGAGGCTCCACAGTGGTGGGTTTGAATCCTGTAAACTTCCAGCCTCCTTTTGAGCATGAGGGTCTGATTTCACAAAACTCCTACAGTTTGCCTAAGGTTCACTACTTTGCAGAGATTTACGCTGCAATTTTACAGACTTGGAGGAAAAGAGCTCTCTCCTAACATAATTAATGAATGGACCTATTTATAGAAGTTGATTTTTCACTGCCAGGGTCATTTGGTTATAGTTTATTTTTGATGTGTTTAAAAACACTACAGCTTTTAATTCCACATACACATGATATCTTCATAATTACTATAGCATATTAATGGATCTTTCATCATAAGAGTTCTGTATTAAACATGCCACAAAATTATTTCATTTGAAAAAATAATCTATTAGCTATCTATTTCCAAAATAATGAGTCTTCAAAAACTCTTTGTACAACAGAAAGACATACATGGATAGATACATATACACATACCACATACACACATAAATACATATACAAATAGAGACACACACACACACACACACACACACACACACACATGCTAAATATTGTGCTCATTGTCGTCATGCCATAACCAACTCACAGCTTATCCTGGTACAGGTTTTCAGACGCTGTAAGCTGCATGAAGAAAACATTGCCCATCTTTTCCCCATGGAGCGACTGGTGGATTAGAACTTCCAGAGATGCGCCATGTTTGGATGGGCATTGCAGCGTTCTGCAGACTGGGTCACCAGAACTCCACATATATACATCTATGGGAATGCCAGAATATAAACAATCATACCTTGGAAGAAATATAGCCAGAATATTCCATAGACATGAGGATGGCGATACTTTGTCTCTTACACTTTGAACATGTTATTAATTGGGATCCGTCCTTAAAGAAGCTTATCATCTTTGCTAAACCAGAAAGACTGCTCAAAACAGGGTGATGCAGTAAGTTGAGCTGACCTAGTACCCAGGACAATGGGCTCAAACCTTGCAAATAGTGTGAAGGTATGAGACAACCAGAGAGAGTTCCGTTTTACTGAGCGTGGCGTCCCTAAGTTGGCCCTCACTCAATGGCACCCGAGAACCACAGCTACCAGAAACCATACAACATAAAATTGCATAGTATTTCTAGTTTTTGCTTAGCTATGGTTTTCTCTCTGAATAGCATGTCTCATCATTCTGTAAAGCAATAATGAAGAGTAACTTCAGAGCAGCCTCGCTAACTGTGGGCCGAACCTATCCACCAGAGTTTGCTGGAAGCTAAAGACCCACTGGAGAAGCAAATGTGAAATACCTGCAAAAGTAAGAGAGGTGACTGAGGGGTGGCTGTGTCAGGAGATACTGGACAGGTTAGGTGATATGGAACGATTAGCTATGAAGTCCAGATCATTTTATCCATTTACAAAGCTCTTAAATCAGCCTGTTTTTCCAATGTCTACAATAATATTTGATTTTTGAAGAGTAATTTTGGCTCCAAATGCAAAAAGAAAATAGCTCAATCAACCATAAGGATAGATTGATTAAACAGCTATATGCGATTACTGAACACTCTTACACTTACATAGAAATTACAAATAATATGTAATATGGGTACATTTACACTTATTTAATATGAGGTAGGAGAAATGATTCTGATAAAGTTCTTCTAGGAAATACAATTATTTATAATAATAAAGGCTGTAACTTAATAAATAAATATTATGTTGTAAAGATTATTTGGGAAAAAAATACCTAGAACTGGTTTGAGGATAAAAATGAAATGTCTGGAATAGAAAAAGAGAAGAAAGGAAACATGAGTCAGGAAGACAGAGTCCAGCCAAAGAGAAAATGCTGATGTCAAGGCGGATGTGTGGAGTTTACATTTCCAAAAGGCTGGAAGCGGGTCACTCTGCTTTGTGTTGAGCATCTGATCATATCCAATAGGGAAAATACTAAGGAAAAGAAACACAGATTTCTTCTTACTTAGTGCAACATAGTGAGATTCTCACATAGTGGTTATGGGATTGTAATACAGAACATATATCCACGTCTTCCATGCAACCTATTTCATTTCAGTTTATTTTAGGAAAATAAAGATAAACTAGCTTAGCTATGCAGTAGTGTGAGGCTTTGTTTACAGGGCTGTTAACCCAGCTCCTTTCGAATCAATCCAACTGAGAATAAACAAATAATAAACGAATGTGGCCAGAAAGAACAACAGAAACAGAAACTCTCTAATCAAACTCAGTGATGTGTGCCTTTGTTTACATGTTAAGGAAAATGTGATGTAGGAATTTGAGTGGATGCAGAAAATCTAAGATCATATTTTTATACTTTTATTCATTCAATGTCTTCTCTTTGGAAAAATAATGTTGAGTATTACGTTTGTCTTCCTCCATTTTTCTAATGCTTCTTTTTCTTTTTTTCTTATCCCAAATAAATAGGATTATGGAATCCTGCAACTGAACAATAGTATGATGACATAAAAATCTATCAGTTGATTAGGGAGCTCTCATGGCGTCGTAACAAGGAGCTGCGCTGCAATCCTGAAAGCAGCTTAATGGCAGATCGAGGCCACCAGACGCCGCGTGAGAGGAGGGGCAATCTCTTCCCGTGAGATTAAAGGCCTCTAAAACCTGCCAGAGGATCAGCTCTGGGTCGGCTCTGACTCCAGGGCACACAACATCAACGGAGTTCACAGAACTGATAGCCGTGGTTGTTTTTAGACAATGTTTAATCAATTCTTCCTGGCACTGTTTCCATGTGTGGTGTAGTGGTGTTGCTGTCAGGTGCTGTCCAATTGATCACAACTGTGTTGAGCAGCAAATGGGAACTGTGCCCTATCTTGTATCATCTTCATTATCTCCGACTTACTTGAGCCCATTGTTGCACTCACTATGTCAGCCTACCTGGTTGAGGGCCTTCCTCTCCTTCACTTCCTCTCCACCTTTCCAAGCAGGACGTCCTTTGCTAAAAAAACATTCCTCCTAACCACATGCTCAGAGTATGTGAAATGAAGTTTTGCCATCCAAGCCACTCGGGATTCACTTTCTCCAAGACACATCTGTTCTTTCGGCAGTCGGTGGGATGTGCAGTATTCATCTCTAAACTACATACAAAGGAATCAATTCTTCTTCTATTATCCTTACTCATTGGCCAGCTACCAGATGCATAGCAAGTAAGTGAAAAGACCATGACCTGAGTCAGGCATACTTTTGTCATTTAATATCTCCTAAGGGTTTTGGAGAGGCTCCTGACAGAAGACTTCCCCAATGCAATGCTTCTCCTCATCTACTGACTGGTTGCAAGGCTGTTGAATGTTCCAAGCAATCTGAAATCACTGACAGCTGCAGTGCTTTCTCCATCTGTCATAATGTATTTGGCCCCATGGTGAAGACCTTTGTTTTCTTAAAGTTGATCTTTAATCAATACTACTACAGATCTTCTACTTCATGATCTTCTTCAGCAAGCAATTAAAATCTTCCTCACTTTCAACAGGCAAAGTTGTGTCATTAATGTTTGTTCTTATTACTACAGCACTTGTCTATCAGTCTGCAGCAGCTTGTGGGTTGCTGTGACATTGTGTGATGGCAGAAGCTGTGCCACTCGTGTTTCAAGTGCCAGTAGGGTCACCCATGGTAGACAGGTTAAAACGAAACTCCTAGATTAAGATGGACTAAAAAGAAAGATTAGCTATCTATTTCCAAAATAATGAGTCTTCAAAAACTCTTTGTACAACAGAAAGACGTGGGTAGTTACAGTATTAGAGGGTATTTCAGTATTACAGTAGGGTCCAAAGGGGAAGTCATTCAAATATGAGGAGAAACAGCTGCAAACAACTATTAATCTGAATGTGGAGTGCACACAGTATGAATGTAGGAGACGAAGTTGAAAAATAAAATGGAATGTACGAAGACTGACATTCTAAGGACCAGTGAACAGAGATGGACTGGCATGGACCATTTTGAATCAAACAACCGTATGATCTACTAAGTAGGGAATGAAAAACAAAAAAAATGGTTTTGCATTCATAGTTCAAAAAATAAATTCAAGATTTATTGTAAAGTGCAATGTTATAAATTAAAGGATATTATTCATATGCCGACAAGAAAGACCTATTGATGGAACTATTATTTGAATATATGCTCCAACAGCTAAAGCTGCAGAGGAGAAAACAGAGGATTTCTACCAAGTTTTGTACTCTAAAATTGGCCAATCGAGATGCATTAATAATTGTGGGTGACTGAAATGCAAAAGGTGGAAAGAAATTGGAGCAAATAATATTATGAAAAATATTAACAAACTTGGTGACAGAAAATAGTCTAGAGATTGAAGAGTTGAACTTTGAATGCTCACTTATTTATTCATAGGAAATGACTTTTTTTCAAAATATGCAAAAGTTGAGAAACAAAGAAGCAGACACAAGCCAATTTTATACTTGGACCTCTCCTGACAAAATGTACAGGAATCAGACTGATTATATCTATAGAAAGAATCATTAGAAATGTGCAGTATCAACAGTCAAAGCCAGACCAGGCCTGATTGTGAAACAGACCATCACTTACTCACATGCAAGTTCAAATTAAAACCGAAGAAAGTTTAGTCCACAGGAACCAAAACACAACCTTGACTCCATCACACCTGAATCTAAGAATCAGGTTGAGGCATCCATCACTGAAGTCCAGAGGAACTGTGGGAGGATGTCATCCATGAAGAGAGCAAAAGGTCATTACAAAACCAGAGAATGTAAAATAAGTAGCAACATGAAAAATCACTCACTCAACTCTGAGAACTGAGAGACAAGAGCTGCACCTCCAAGAATAAAACATCGAAACAGTCACACACACAAATATCATGGCACAGGCCAGCCCTCTCTGACTCTGCATAAGGAGGCATGTGCAAACAGGACCGCAGGCATTGGCTCCTATTCTGCAGACCTTTGCCTGGGAAGTCCTAAAGCCCAAATTGGCAGTAGACGTGGTAGCATGCCTTGAATTGTGAAATTGGCAAATGATATGGGAAAAATCTTGAATGACCAGGACTCATCAAAAGAAAATGGAGGGGCTACACTGGGTCACTGTATCAAAAAGAAGTGTTTGACACAGAAATATTTCAGGAAGTAGCATATGGTAAAAAGAAAAAGGTGACGAGGTAAGCATTGGTGGAAAAAAATAAATAAATTGGCCCCAGAAATTGGTAAGATACAAATTAAGATGCTTCAACTAACAGCTGCAGTCCAGATGTGTTAAACAGTCTGTACCAGGAAACTTGGAAAACAACTACTTGGTCAACTGACAGGCTGTTGTTATTGTTGTGTGCTGTCAACTCAGAATCAACTCATAACTGATCTTCCCCAGTAAATCAGAGATATTAAATCACACAGGAGGAGAATGTCTTACTTCTCCAGCAGAGCAAATGGTAGATTTGAACCACGTGCCTTTGGGATTATAGCACAGTTTCTTACCACTAGGCCACCAGAAAAGAACAGTATTTGTTCCCATTCCCAAAAAAGATGCTCCAACAGAATGTGGAAGTTATCAAACAATGTTATTAATATCACATTCAAGCAAACTACTGCTGAATATCATCCAAAAATGGTTAGAATAGTACATTGCCCAAAGTTCAAGCTGGGTTCAGAAGAGGCCATGGAACCAGGTAATCATTGCCGAAGTCAAATGGATCTTGGCAGGAAACAGACTATCAGGATGTCTGTCTTATTGATTATGCAAAAGCATTTAACCATGGGGATTATAACAAACTATGGTTAAAAGAATGGGAAATCCAGAACACTTCAGTCCAAACAGGACAAGGTAATAATACTGCATGTTCTAAAAATCAAGAAAGGTGTGCATTCAGGTTGTATCCTTTCTCCTAAGTTATTTAATCTGTCTGATAAGAAAAATAAATTGAGAAGCTGGATTGATGAAGAAAACTGTGGTATCAAGATTGGAGGAAGATTCACCAACAACCTGCATTATACAGGTGATACAATCTTGCTTGCTGAAGGCTAAGAGGATTGGAGGCACTTACTGCAGAAGATCAAAAAATACAGCCTTCAATGTGGATTACTGCTCAACATCATGGGAAAAATATCCTTACCATTGGACTACATTCTTCTTTGGTCTTTCTTATTCATTGCTTAACTTTCAGATGCATATGAACCAAATGGAAAAAGACACACAAACCAAAAAACATGACTTGAATCAGGCACATCTTGGTCTTTAAAGTAATAAAGAGCAAGGATGTCAGTTTAAAGAGTTCACTGAGAGTTGATTTCCCCAACATATTTTTTGGCTTCTTGACTTCTGATACAAAGGGATGCAAATAAATTTAAATTTTTTACAGGATTAATCTTTTCTCATTCTATCACGAGGTTGCCCACTGGGCCACTGGTGAAATTTTTTTGTTTTCTTGATGTGATGCAATCAATGTTGAAGGCTATGGTCTTTGATCTTTATAAATAAGTGCCTCAAGTCTTTTTTCACTTTCTGCAAGCAAGGACGCTGATGAGACTTCTCTTATCCGAAGCCATGTTCTCCTTCATATAGTCAAACTTCTAAAATTATTTGCTTAGTAAACAGATTGGGTAGATATGGAGAAAGAATACCACCTTGATGAAAAGGATATAGTCTATAGAAATCAGTAACAATAAGTCTTAAAGTGTTCTACATATTTTCAATGGAGTTTCTCAGTCGCTATTTAAAATTAGCCTAATAGTGAGAAGTTGTGCTGCAGAGCCACAGGTACATGGTTCAAATCCACCAGCTGCTCTTGAGAGAAAGATGAGTTCTCTCCTCCTGTGCAATTATTGCCTCTGAAAACTTAGTAAAGGGTCAACAATGAGTCTGTTCTGATTTGATAGCACACTCCACTAACAGGAATTAATAACATATTAGATGAGTCCAGGTCTTTCTATATAATAGAAACCTAGTATATAAAGGCTCTGAGTCAAAGAGATCAAAAATCCTGGGGGGAAAAGAGTAACAGTCCACTGCTGGCAGGGTGTAATCAGCAGAGAAAGAGGAAGTGAAGGTACCATCGAGGATATTTATACAAATTTCATCAAACAAAATCAATTACTTATGAATTAAAACAAACTATCTGGCAAAATTCAATTTCCATATAAATTCTAATTCTAAATGTGTTTTATTCTTTGGCTAGTGTTTGAAAACTTTTGCATTTAATGCATAAATTTAATGTGGAAATAGTAACATTAATTTTCTTTTTGGGGGTAGAAATAATTTAATATAGAGCTATTAAGATTTTCTACTTCTTATAGAATGATCTTTCAAAATATGAGTAAATCATAGTAACATTAATTTTAAGTTAAAAATATTTTTAAATTATTTGAATAGCTCTATGTCCCTTTCTTTCAGTAAATACACACACATTTTTATTTATTGTCTGCATTTCTGAAAGCTGCACCTTAGCCTTGCCTTATTCCTTTGCCCCATCACTCTAGATTTCAAAAGTGTAAAATTTAGTGAAAGAGCAATGACATTCCACATGTCCAATAACCACAAGGTTTTTTAAAGGTTATGAATAAGTAGATATATAAGATGCAATTGATGTCATTTTCTTAGGTCTGAGTATTTTATCCCTACCCAGGTTTTGTTTATATCATCATCATCTTCATCATCATTATTATTATTCATTATGTTTTTTATTTATTGGAGGGATCCTCTTGGGACTTGATTCCAAGGAAATAGTAGGGCTATATTGAGAAGGGAAGTGAGTGGACATGTCTTCACATCAGAAAAGGTACAGTCACTTTTCATATAGAAGCTACCCCCCAGTACTATTTGATTGTTAATTTATGAAGTATCAACACTATTTCCAGTTTAACTATATAAATTACCTGTTAAATATGGGTGTTAAAGGGCCTATGCTAAATATGTCCAATAATAGAAAGCACGAGGAAGCTGCTAGTTAAGGCTATTTTCTCTTAAAACCATGACTTTTAAAAAGTATACTGCCAAGAAGTATACTAGCTACTTTTTTCAAATATGCTCTTAGATGCTTTTCAAAATAGCTTAAAGAAGTGAGTTACACTACTCCCATTATATAAATGAGGAAAGACAAGGCTTACAGAATTTCAGCAAATAGTCCAAACTCGTGTAGCTAATAAGTGACAGAAGTAGGTCAATGTTAGGACGTTCTCATTTCAAACTGTATATCTTTAAATACCAGAGTACGCACAAGAGAAGTCGCTGGTAGATTTGAACCACCAGGGAGGCACAGTTTTTGGGTTAGAAGCATAACTCTCTCAGGACTGCACTATTAGGCTCAGCAAAGCATCAAAGGGAAACCAATTTCTTATATACTACCATTGCAACTGTAATAGCTACATGCATATGATAAATGACAGGAAGAAAATATTGATGAAATAAATGTTTTACCGAGTTCAGGAGAAAATTAGAAATGAATTGTTAAAAGTTCCTTTTGCAATGTTTATTTAATAGCAATGAAAATTCTGCAGAGAATATCATGGCAGCATACCTGGAATGTGCGTTCCTAGGGGAGAGAGTGGTTCTAAGCCACACCTGATGGTCCCTAAATCACAAACCGGCAGCACTAGGCAGCAGAGGGAGAAGACTTCTAACAGCAGGAATGAGAATTGAGTACATTCCATATTTGAGGAGAATGCATTATTCTCTTGAAAACTACCTACACACATGAAAACTCCATGCAAGTTGCAGTCGCTGGAGTGCACAGGGGAGTAACTCCACTTACCAGAGACCAGGGAACATTTCTGTTTGGAAGCGATGTTCCAAGTCAAGGTAAACAAGGGTTCAAAGAAGGCTGAGTTGTGCTATAATAGCACCCAAACCACACGGGAGGTTAACGAGCGGTGACAGCAGGTATTGCCACTGTGGTTCAGGAAGACAGATCATGTGAATAAGTACTACCCCAGGGCTGAAACATACGGATCCTTCAATGATGAGAATTAAGGTTTTCACTGTTGCTACAATAGGTCTAGGAGATGGTTTGCATTTTTTAGAATATCCATTGTGATGATTTTATTTTCTTAGTATAAACACAGCATAATGACTTTGCTTGGTTTCTGAGGCTGTAGTTACATAGGAAGAAATTGTCCATCTTTTTCCTGAGACATGGCTGGCAGGTTTGAACCACCAGAGTGGCACGGCCTTTGTATTAGCAACACAAAACCATACCAGCTGCATATGCCATTTTACAATGCAAGGTTTGAATTTGTTTTTAAGTTCTTTCATCTTGAGAAATGCTGAGAGAATTCCTCCTTTTTTTTTCTTTTCAAGCAACACATAGTTTTATTAACGTGGTGAGTTGTTTTTATTTTCGAGAATTCCTCCTTTTTAATTCTCTAATTCCATCTCTCTGCCCATTCCATTGTAATGATTCATTTTGTCATCTCGAGCTGACCTTTGAAATCTGCTCGCCTTTTTAACATCAGCATCTTTTCCCTTTCTTTGGTTTCTAGACACTCTAGTAACTAAGCTGTGTGCTGTATTTGTATTTCACCTGGTTCCCCTTTATTGTATTCTGTCCCAAGATCGAATCTTGGAAACCATATGTCATTTAGTATAGACAAAGGTAGTTCACAGTTTATGTAAATTCTGTGTATGTATAGAAAGGTCTCTTACACACTTATTAAATGCCATAATTTTAGAAGCATCAGCTATCATGAACATTTAAATATATTTATAAGCTTCCAGTAAGTCAAGGTGTCTAACATATTCTTTAAAATCCCCATATTTGAGTGCTGGGCAATGAATAAGGATGATAAAAAAGGATACTTGATTTGAGTTGTTGTGTCAGAAAAGAGTGCTGAGTGTTCCATGGACTGCCAAAAGAACAAACAAGTATGTCTTGGGGAAAGTGCAGCCCAAGTGCTCCTTGAAGGCGTAGATGGCTAAGCTTCATCTCACATACTTTGAGCTCGTGGTTAGGAGAGGCTATGACATACAAAATCGTGAAGTGTTCCATATTTTTAAATCTGAGCATTCAGATTAAGACAGACTAGGAAGAAGGATTGGCCATCCACTTCCGACATAGCAGGTCTTTGAAAAACCTGTGTACAATAGAACACACTTAGACCAGCAGATAGGGCAACAGATGTGGAATGGTGAGATTGGCACAGGATAGGGCAGAGTTTAGGGCTGTTGTACATAGGGTTGTCTATGAGTTGCAGGTGACTTGACAGCACATAACAACAACAACAACAACATTCCTCAGACAAGGATATCATACTTGGAAAGTTAGGAGTTCAGGGAAAGAGAGGAAAACCCTCAATGAGACGGATTGACACCTATGGAGCTGCAACACTAGGATCCAGTTTATCAGAGTTGATAAGGTTGGCGCAGGGTGATAGGACAGGGTTTAGGTTTGTTGTTCACAGGGTCACTCTGACTGGTACTCAACAACACTTAACACCAACAATCCTTTTTAACCATATGAGTGAATGAAATTATATAGGTCAGAGGTTGTATAATGAAATATCTTCTGGGGATTTCAACAATTCCTAGAGAGGAAGAGAGTCTAGAAAACAAAAAACTGTATTTCCAAGTTCTCTTGAGAAAGTTAACCAATCTGGATTAATACTCATTTCATTTTCCTTGCTATATAATATTTAAGAAGCAAAGCCAGAAACTAGTAAGTAAAGGAAAACAATATACCTTATAAAATATATTTCAAAGCATAATAAAACCCATTATGATGCAATATAATCCTTTTTCAAAATGATTTTCTTAGCGCATTGGTTTTGATTCTTATGGCATGGCTGAATAGAACTATGGTAATAATACGAATGAAGTAAACAGCACCTTTTGGGATAGGAATATGCAAATAACTAGTGTAGAATACTAAGGAGGGAATTTCTCTATTGTCCCATCCCTCCTGGTATAAAATAAGCTAGATTTAGTAGTAAAAAAACCCAAGAATCTCCCTACCACAAAGAAAAAAGTATTGAGAGGACGCTTGTGTCCTTTTGGACCAGTGGTTCCTGTGCAAGATGGACTAAAATGCGAGTAACAACAGCAGCAGTAGCTAAAGTGATGGAGAATGAAAGATCTACCTGCCACAGAACCGCACTGTAACTGCTGTCCCACAGTGCCATAGCTGAGGACTCTCCCCCAGGCTTACTGTAGGACTCAAGGGTGATTTTCTACTTGATAGGACTACAGAGCTGTTTACATAGCTGTAAGGCTGAAGATGAGAGGGGCCTGTGAGCATGCCTGAGGAGCTGTTCTGACTGAAGAATTGTATCCTGTTTCTTATCTGAGTTGTAACCTACTAACTTCTGTAGTAAATCACATAATGATGAACAGGGTCTGTGAGTTCTGTGTGGTCATTGAAACAGATTAGCAAACCCAGTAGTACAACAGAGACAGCTGTGGGAGAATCAGTTGGTGTTAGAATTGATAGAAGGTATGAGAGTATGGTGATATGTTTGAACTCATAGCATTCAGTGTTGTGCTGTTGATGTTGTGGATGGGACTCTTTCCCATATGGTGTTAGTGGAATGACGCCTTTATACCTCCTGCACTGTTTTTACACCAGTCCACTGTGATCAAGTTGGTTCTCATTCATTGCAATCCTGTAGGACAGAATAGATCTACCCTAGATTTCCAAGACTATAAATTCATTATATCCATAAATCCATATAAATTACAGCCGCATACTGCCTCATCTTTCTCCTACAGCCCCACTGAAGGGTTGAAATCATCCACTTTTTTATTATAAACCAAGTTATTTAACCCCACCACCATCAGGAGCTATTTGCAAAACAAACCACCTCTTATTAATCCAGCAAACTATCACCTTCTAGAAATTGAAAATGGATTAAAAAATGATTTATAAGGGACAGGGAGTACAATATATTTAATAAAGGGTAATGCAAGTTTCCAGAAAGTGAGATGGCACCTCTGTAAATAGAGATGTGTGTAAGTTAAACTAGATCAATTCTCATAACTCAAATCAATATGTAATTTAGTAAACTACCTAAATATATAATCCCTTGAAGTACTGAAGAGCAGAGGGGAACAGAGCTGAATCTCAGTTACTGTTTCTGAGAAGATGTTTGTGTACATAGGGCTTGTGTGCTTAAAAGGAGATCAAAGGAGCTTATCAAATAGGATATTTTGGATTTAATTATCTAGATTAAAATGCACACAGAGAATGTAATTTTTTTCCAGAAATTTACCACTAGTCACAGATTATGTTTACTGCATTGAAGTCTATGAGGGAGAGAATAGTTTAAAAGTACTATATTTTAGGGTATGAGTGGATTATATTGGGGGGGGCGTGTGGAGGGGGGATTGTGTACCAATGATGGAGTTTTTCTTTTGATTTTCAAGGAGAGGAGCAAAGGTGGCGGGAGGGGGTGGGCAGGGAGAAAAGTGCAACAATGAATGAATGGAATTCCAAAATCTCTGTAGATGTTCATTGAAATGAAAAATAAATAATAAAAAAAATCTGCATTAAATATAATGCAAAAGCGTGAAAGCTAAACATTTTCTTGTTTTCTAGTGACAAAGAAGGACGCTCTGGTGGCATAACCCAGAAAGAATTGTGCTGCTGACCCAAAAGTCAGGCTCCCTTGTGGTTTGAATCCATTGACCACTCTGCAAAAGAAAGACGGCAGTCTCCTCCTATGCAATGCACAATCATTGGAAACCCGCTAGAATGGCAGCTCTGAGTTGGAAACAATTCAACAGCAATGAGAGAAAATGACCAGTCTATGAAATCTCCCTTTGTCTGATTTAAAAATCTGGAGAAAATAACAATATTAATTGCAAGCTACAAATATTATTACTAATTGATAATAAGGAACTCAAATGGCCTAGTTGGTAAAGAGTTACACTGACAGCTCACAGACATTTCACAGGGGAAATACAGGGCATCTCTCTCCTCTTGACTGATTTATCACCTCCAAAAACCCACTGGAGGGTCAATTATGAGTTGATTCTGATTCCATGGTAATGACTTTGACTTTGACACCAATAGAGATATACTATGTAAAAAATGTACTTCCATGAGTCCGTCCTACTCATGACCGCCATCTTTCAGGTTTTTGAGGCTGAAAGTCTAATAAGAGTAGATTACCTCATTTTTCTCCTTTTGAGAGACTTCAGGATTTAAACTGCTAATTTTTTATTAGCACTAGAAGATATGGTGAATGATTTCTTTTACCTTTCTAGTAATAAAGTGGAAATTTGTTGACACTCGTGATTTGTCAGCGAGATTCCACCACTAACCATGTAAAATTCAATACCTATGACAGTTTCATTAAATAAGTCCATGTTATAATAGTATTATAGGTTAATTTAACAATAATCCACCAATGAAGCTAATACACAAATACAACTAAGCCATCAGAGCTCCCACTCTGAACTAATTAGGCTAAATTATTGTTTGATATGTCCTTTATGACTCATAATTACATAAGCAAATTCATATTGAATAATTTCAGATACAGTGTTAAAAGATGCTAAAAAAGTTGATAAAATCTGGGAATACCACTTTCTTTGATATTTCCAGGAGAAATGTTGTTGTGTTGTTGAGTCGAGTATGACCCATAGTCACCCTATCAACAACAGAAATGAGCCATAGTCTATACTGTTCCATTTTCATTATTTTTTCTGTACTTGCTGCATTCACTCTTCTCTAACTTAGAGGGAGCAAATTCTTCTACTGTCATCCTTATCCATTGCTCAATTCTCGTATGTATAATAAGTGACTAAAAAGACTCATGGCCTGAAACAGGCACACCTTAGTCCTCAAACTGGCATCATTGCTCCTCAATAATTTGGAGAGGTCCCTGACTACCAACTTTCCCAGTGCGATACAAATGTTGATCTCCTGACGACTAGTAATAAATACATTGATTGTGGATCCAAATAAGATGAAGTCACCGAGAGTTTCAATCTGTTCCCATCTATCAGGATGTTGTCTATCAGTCCAGTGGTAAAGACTTATTTTCTTGACAATGCGATCCATATTGAAGGCTTAATCACTTCAAGTCCTCCTCATTTTCAGCAAGCAAGGTTGTGTCATCTGCATAACAAAGATTATTGATGATTCTTCCTTCAATCCTGATGCCATGTTCTTCTTCATACATTCTAGCATTTCAAATAATTTTGCCCAGAATACAGATCAAATAGACGTGGAGAATAGAACTCTGACACATACCTTTCTTCATTTTAAACCATGACGTGTTCTCTTACTTTTGGACTAGGTAAAAGGTTACACATGGGCACAATTAAGTGTTCTGGAATTCCCATTTATTCTTCTCAATGTTAGCCATAATTTGTTATGATACACACAGTCAAATGCCATTGCATAGTCAATAAAGCACAAATAGACATTCTTTTTGTATTCTGTGTTTTTAGCCAGGATTCATCTGACATCAGCAATGATATCCCTGTTGCCAGACCACTTCCAAATCAAGTTTAAACATTTAGAAGTTCTCTATGTACTGTTATAGCTATTTATTTAAATAATCTTTAGCAGTATTTTGTATGCATATGACATTAATAATATTATTTGATAATTTCCACATTCTGTCGGATCACCTATCTTGGGAATAGGAACAAATATGGATCTCATCCAGTCAGCCAGCCTAGCAATTATCCTCAAAATTTCATAGCACAGACTCATGAGGATATCCAGGGTTCTTTTAGTTTAAACTTGTCAGTGATATCCCATGATTTCCTGGGGCCTTATTTTTTTGCCAATACCTTCAGAGAGACCTGAACTTCTTCCCTCATTATCAATGGTCCTTAATCATATGGTGCTTCTGAAAATATTTCAGTGTCAATCAATTTTTGGCACAGTGATTCTGTGTATTTTTTCCATCTTATTTTGATGTTTCCTGGATCATTCAAGATCTCACCCCTAGAATCTCTAAGTATTTCAACTTGAGGCTTGAATTTGTTTTTCAGTTTATTCATCTTGAGAAATGATGAGCAAATTCTTACCCTATTTATTTTCCAATTCTGGGTCACTGCATATTCCGTTATAATAATTTGCTTTGTCTTCTTGGGCTGCCCTGTGAAACCTTCTGTTGAGCTCTTTTATGTCAGCATCTCTTCCCTTTATTTAGACGTCTCAGTGTTCTCTGGATGCTCTAGTGCAATTTTTAGGGCCTTTTCTGACATCGATTTATCTTAGAGCAAGATTCAGAGTTTCATTCAGCACAGATGATCCCAGAAAATCTGAAGACCATTATAACAAGCAATTCTCTTCTGAATTCCCCTCCTCTTGGCCAATATCATAATATAAAATCTTTGATCAAAATATTGAATAAAGGTAGCCAGTACCACCCAATCCTTTTGGTCCTCTGGCAAGAGAGGGAATTATTCATGGAGGTAATGAGCCACATTCAACAGCTCTCTCTTCTTTTTTATTCTCCTTCTTCCTCTGTTCTAGGTGAATTTTTATGTATTGGTTGAATGTTCGCAAGCTTTTAAGACTCTTAGCACCATGCAACAAACTAGGAAGTACAGTCTTAATTCCAACAGCTAAATCTCATTTAGGTAGAAGAAGGAACTTTGAATATTTGAACTTTGAACTTTGCCTCAAGTGACTTTTAAAATTTCATTTAATGAAGACAGAGTCACAGCCACAGCACATAGTATGAGAACTTCACAAGGAAAAGATAGTTTATGCACTATTTGTTTTCTGGCAATTACATGCTATTTGCTTTTAAAATGCAGACCTCTTAAAATGAGTACAACTTGACAAAATATCTAGCATAAAATTTTGAGACAATTAAGACAAAATATAATGAAAAGCAAGGGGAAAAAAACCGCATTAACTCCTCTTCACTGCCCATAGTTAAAGAAGCAGCAGTGATCCTTAAAGATTATCAATGCACTACAACAGGAATCTCGTATTTGTCAGAGTATTATTTAAAAAATTGTTAATGCTATTTAGAAAAATGTTAAGTACCAATCTCTGTTGGAAAATAAGTGATTGAGACCTTGTTTAAAGAGTTCTTCTGTTTCAAACATCATTTTAAAGTGAAAATTAGCATAATGCAGGAGAGAGAAAAATATTTCTTTCTACAGGTAATTCTTTATCCCAAAAGTTTGATATGTGAATAATATTAAGAAAGATGTTTAGAATTGTTTTCCTAAGCATTTGTCCCATTTAAATAAATCACAATAATTCTTGAAAAATACTGTACATTATAATACTAAAATTCTAAAATCTAAGGCAAAATTCCAGGTAGCCTGGCCTAGTCTACAATGCCTTAACATTGGTCTGTGTTACCACTTGCCTTATGGCTGATCTATATAATTTCAATATTTAGCCTTAAATAAGTGCCATGTGTTTATCTGATTCAATGGTGTCAAAAAAAAAGATTGAAAAAAAAAAAGAATGATTGTATAACAGAAGACTTTTGTTTTCTTCCTCTCACTTTCTTCTTTATAGTTAATTTTCCCCCAATGAACATTTATTACTTTTATAATCAAATAAAGTACATAATATTAAGAAAAATTGCCATGCATATTGTCTGGAACACTGTAGGTATTCAATAATTGGCTGCATTTGTTAAGTAGTAAATGAGATTATCTGCTAACACTGTAATGTAATGTAAAACAAAAACAATTCATATACCTGTTTCTAAAGGACCTGTTTAGCATATTTAGTTGACACTTATTTCTATTAGTAAAATTTTACATTTGCTTATGAAGGTGTTTAGCTAAAAACTATAAGGAAATGTGGTGGGGAAAACACTATATTCTAGAGCAACAAAAAATAAAAGCTAAAACAAACTGCCTTTCAGTTGATTTTGATTCAAGGTGACAACTCCATACAGACACAGAGAGTGTGTGAGAGCGCTCGCAGAACTTCTCCACATGGTCTTCTTGTGGATAATATCTTGAAGGTCTTAGATCTTGAGGCCTTTCGTTTTACAGCACCTCTGGATGAATTGCACCTCCAATTTTTAGATTAGTAATCAAATGCAAACTACTTACACCACCCACAGAATATTCTGGAGAAGATTCTCAAATCATGCATCACTCAGGATCATTCCTTTCACATGCACAATGAAATAAAACCTGTTATTAGAGTTTGTTGAATTGTATTTTTCAACAAACACCAACATTCTTTTGATGACTTCTTTTATCTATCTTTGAAAGACTCTAAGCCTTCAACTTTGGTGGTGAGTATGAATTAACCAAGAGTGTATTTGTCTGTGAGATGTTTTATCTATGTGTTGTTGTTGTTGTTGTTGTTGTTGTTGTTATGTGCTGTCGAGTTGCTTGCGACTCATAGCGACCCTATGTACAATATCCCTAAACTCTGCTCTGTCCTATGCCAATCACACTGTCTCCAACACACCCATTCCGATTACCCCAGTCACTGAATCAATCCACTCATAGGGGGCCTTCCCCTTCTGCACTGTCCCTCCACCCTACCAAGCATGATGTCCCTCTCCAAGGACCTGTCCCTCCTTGCAACATTACCAAAGTATGTTAGATGGGGCCTTAGAATCCTTGCCTCCAAGGAGCAGCACGGTTTAACCCTTTCCAGGACGAATCTGTTTGTTTTCCTAGCAGTCCATGGTACCCTCAATACTCTTCTCCAGTACCACAGCTCAAAGGCATCAATTCTCCTTCTGTCCTCCTTAGTCATTGTCCAACTCTCTGATGCATAACAAATGATAGCAAAGACCATGGTCTGTATCAAATGCACATTAGTCTCCAAAGAGACACCATTGCTCTTCAGTACTTTGGAGAGGTCCCTAACAGCAGACTCTCCCAAGGCAATATGTCTTCTAATTTCCCAGCTGCTGGTGCCGAGAGTGTTGACTGTGGAGCCAAGCAAACTAAAGCTGTGAACAATCTCAATCTCTTCACCATCCATCCTGATGCTGCCAATTGGCCCAGTGGTGAGAATCTTTGTCTTCTTGACACTGAGCCTCAATCCATACTGGCGGTTGCAGTCCTTGACCCTCTGCAGCAAATGCTTTAGGTCTTCCTCAGTTTCAGCAAGCAGGGTTGTGTCATCTTCATAGCACAGATTGTTGATAGATCTTCCACCAATCTTGACCCCACATTTCTCCTCATAGAGCCCAGCCTCCCAGATAATCTGTTCTGCATACAAGTTGAAAAGGTATGGAGACAGGACACATCCCTGGCATACACCCTTCCCAATTTTGAGCCATGCAGTGTTTCCTTGCTCTGTTCTGATGACTGCCTCTTGGTCAAAGTGTAAGTTTCTCATAAGCACGATCAAGTGTTCTGGTATTCCCATTCTACTCAGAGTCAGCCAAAGTTTGTTATGATCCACACAGTCAAATGCCTTTGCTTAGTCAATGAAACACAGATATGCATTCCTCTGGTATTCTCTGCTTTCAGCTAAGATCCATCTAACATTAGCTACAATATCCCTAGTACCAGAACCCCTTCTAAACCCTGCCTGGACTTCTGGCGGAACCAACCAATAAACATCCCACAAAACTGGTATGAGAGACACATGCTTTGCACATATGAACTCTAGAGACAGTAGCACATGAGACATGGTAGTGTTGGTCAGTTTATGAAAAGTACTAAAATAACCTTATCTTCTCCATGTTCTATCTACACAAATGAACTGAAGAATGCTTGTCCATTTCAAAAAGTCAGATAGTTGGACTTCATTAACAATGCAACAAAACTAACATTAGTAAACAACTGATTGCAATCATCTCCTGGTGGTTAATCTCGGTCATAATTCCCCAAAGAGTAAAACCTGGAAGACTTTTTAACATGTAAAGAGCAATCAGACTGGGGGATTTTAAGAAGTTGGTAACATAATTTTTAATGCATATATAACAATGAATAGTGTATCTGCATTATTAATTTCATCATCGAGAACAATTTATTGAAAATATCTGACTAGAGCTTTTCTTACCTACTCATCGGTTTTCAATCATTGGCTTATACTTAAAGTGGAAGATCATGGAAAGAAAACAAGATCTTCAGTGAGGTGGATTGACAAAGTGACTAGAACAATGAGATTTCAGAGATTGTGAAGATGACGCAGAATCATGAAATGTTTCCTTTTGCTATGTATGAGTCAAAGCAGATTTAGGACACCCAAAAACAGCAATAACTGGATTAGGGATTACTGTATGAAGCACTTAATTGAAAAGTCTATGGTTCAAATTCAACAGCTGTTTGCAAGAGAAAAATGGACAATTTCTCATAAAAGATTTGCAGCTGTGTCTCAGTGAGTCCCAGTCCACTTGATGGCAGTGGGTAATCATTAGATAAACATAGCTATGAGTTTCAATCTTAGCATTAAGACATTAAAATGTTTTGTAAAATGAACACTTTAAATTTGTTCTTCTCAATATTTCTGTGTTAGGATTCATACGTGCCAAGCTTAAAGAAGGATTTACCTTGATCAATTTGATTAGAATAGAAAGAAGATTGGTGCAATGATTAATTTCTTGTTTTACTTATGGGAACAAAACAGTTGTTTATATTTGTCTCTATATTCCTTTTTTTCCCCCAGAGGTAATTACAAATGAAATTTATCAACTCATGTGCTTCTGAGAGAGTTAGAACTGCTAGGGTGTGTAATAACTTAGTACAGATCATCTGTCCTTATAGCTAGAGGGAAGTGGATATTTGAACTTTATTTTAAAAGAAAACACTTTTTCTTCTTCAAGTTTCAACTTGCTTGTCAGTTTTAAACAACCTTCTGTGTTAGAATCTTTGTAGATTCTTGTGAAGAAAACCTTAGAACTGGGTATTAATTGGCAAAATAGAGTCTGAAGTTCTCCACAATTCAAAGAAAGACATCCTTGAAGCTATTTAAATTGTTTTAATTGAGTTTCTTTCTTGGAATCTCGATCATCTCATCTTTCTAACATGGACAATGTCATTTAGTTGCAGAAATGTTATGAGGATTACATAAGATCACCTTTGTAAAACCCTTAGACATGTCCAAAGAAATTATAAACAATCCAATAAAATGTTTAAATTATAGATATTACCTTTGCTGTATAATTTTAGGACATGTTGTAGTAGAATAAAATTAGATAAAAATTAGAAAGACTGTAACCTAATAAAGGACAATTAGATACAACAATGAAACTTAATAAGAGGTACCAACCAAAGTAAGACAGAGGTAGATGCAGCTTATAAGGGTTGCAAGAAAACAGAAGAGAATGGCAGAGTGATAATGTTGGAAGAATGAATTTTCAGTGGATCTTTCTATTATACAAAGCAAAAACAAAACAAGTTTATCATGAATCTCCATTAGTATTTTCAGGGTGTCAGTTTTAACAGGAGGAAGGAAATAGACCATTATTCCCCTATTGAGTCACTTGTCTATTCGAAACATTGGAGATGCAAAATCTTCTGTTGGTTAGCAGCAAAATCCACTACAATATCTGCCCAGTAAAATAAACCACTTCTAAATTTATTCTCCCTTTTCTTTTTCCACTTATATTTCAGAAAGAGAGAGAGAGAGAGAGGAGTTCTAGAGGCATGTCTATGTTTCATTGATGAAGCAATGGCATTTGACTATATGGAGCAGGATCATAACAAATTGTGTGTAACCTTGAGAAGAATGGGAATCTTAGAAAACTTGATTGTGCTCACGTGAACCTACACGCGAACCAGGGAACAAACCTCAGAACAGAGCAAGGAAACACTGCATGGTTCAAAATCAGGAAAGGAGTGCATCAGGAATGCATCCTGTCTCCATACCTTTTCAATTTCTATGTGGACAGATCATTCAGGAGGCTGGATTTTATGAAGAAGAATGTGGCATCAGGATTGGAGAAAAATTCATCAACAACTTGCATTGTGTAGATGACACAATTTACTGGCTGAAACTAAAGAGGAACTGAAGCATTTGCTACAGAGGTCAAGGACTGTAAGCTTCACATGTATTAAAGCTCAAACTCAAGAAGATAAATGTTCTTACCACTAGGCCAATTGACAACACCATGATAGATGGAGAAGAGATTGAGGTTATTAACAATTTCTGCTTACTTGGAACCACAATCAACACTCTTAGCACCAACGGTCAGGAAATCGAAACATAAATTGCATTCGGGAAGTCTGCTGTCAGGGACCCCTCCAAAGTGCTAAAAAGCAGTGATGTCAGTTTAGAGACTAAGGTGTGCCTGATCTAGGCCATGGTCTTTGCAATTACTTGCTAAGCATCAAAGAAATGGACAATAACTAAGAATAACAGAAGAAGAATCAACGCCTTCAAGTTGTGGTGCGTGACAAGAGTCTTGCTACTGCTTCAGTGAGGAAGAAATTATTATCCTAACTTTAAATCATGGTGGTGGTGGTGGTGGTGGTTATGTGCTGTCAAGTCGCCTGTGACTCATAGCAACCCTAAGTATAACAGCCCTAAAAACTGCTCTATCCTGTGCCAATCTTATTGTCTCTGATGCACCTACCCCCATTACCCCAGTCACTGAATCAATCCATCTCAAGGGTTTTCTTCTCCTCCCGAGCATGACATACCTCTCCAAAGACTGGTCCCTCCTTGCAACATGCCCAAAGTACATCAGACAAAGCTTCAGAATCCTTGCCTCCAAGGAGCAGCCTGGCTTCACCTTCTCCAGGACCAACTTGCTTGTTCTTCTAGTAGTCCATGGTATATTCAATACTCTTCTCCAGCACCACAGCTTAAAGGCATCAACTCTCCTTCTATCATCTCTAATCATTGTTCAGCTCTCTGATGTATAGCAAGTAATTGCAATGACCATGGATGGCCTGTATCAGGTGCACCTTAGTCTCCAGACTGACATTGTTGCTTTTCAGTACTTTGGAGCAGTCTCTGACAGCATATTTTCCCACTGCAATTCATCTTTTAATTCCCTGGCTGTTGGTAATAAGAGTGTTGATTGTGGAGCCAAGCAAACTAAAGCTGTTAATATTCACTATCCATCATGATGCTGCCAATCGGACCAGTGGTGAGAATCTTTGTTTTCTTGATGTTGAGCTTCAATATATATTTAAGGTTGCAGTCCTTGATCTTCTGCAACAAGCAAGTCAGGTCCTCCTCAGTTTCAGCAAGCAGGGTTGTGTCATCTGCATAATGGAGATTGTTGATATTTTTCATAAAAGAGGGAGCACTGGTGGCTTAGTGGGTAAGGAGTGGTGCTGCCAACCTAAAACACAGTATTCAAATCTGTCCCATGAAATTTACTCCCTCTGCAAATCCCAGAAGGGTCAGCTATGAGTCAGTTCTGACACAATGGCAGATAACAGCAACAACAACTATATAAAAGAAGAAAGAATGAATGCCTAGTGGTCCAAACAGAAACCAAGCAATACTCTGTCCCAAATTTAATTTTATATAAAAAAAGAATAAGAATAATAATTCTAATTAATAAGTGTAGGAACATTTCTATATATTTCATTCTTTATCCTTTCTTTCCATCCCTTCTTTAGCCCACCATCCCCTTATTACTGTCTCCTATGAAGGACAAGAGTTGCATCAAACCTGATGCGGATTTGAAAACAAATTCGAAAAACAAGGGCACATGAGATCACTGACATCTTAGTGGAAAGAAGTTTCTATGCAATCCAAAATGTACACAGTTTGAATCCATCAATCTCCTCCTGTGCTATTAAACTGTCCTTGACAGCCCTCTGAAGGGTCAGCTATGGGTCAGGCCTTACTCAACAGCACTCAATAACAACAACAAGGACTAAGAAGCAGCAATTTCATAATATCAAGCATGATTAACAAATTATTTGACCTGGCAATAAAAAAGAAAGCAAGCCTTACCCTGAAGTTACATATCTGATGCTAACACGATCTCCTTGGGCAGAGATGTAGCATTTTCCTTAATGGATAATAGTCTGTTCTTAAAGATTTATTAAGTCTAAGGTGTCATTAATAATAAGATGTACCATTATATCATGTATCACCGACACAAGAGAAAACTCAAGAAATTAAATTGTAACAAAACATTAATTGTAAGATGCTTCTAGAAACCAGAGATGATGTTACCATGGGAGAAAAGTGTGATGTCCAATGAAGTAGAATATCATTTACATGGGGAGATAGAGTGTGATTATTTAGGATAAACACTTTGAATTTGAAGAAACCTGGTTTTCAGACCAGCTGCTTCATACACAGATTATTTGAATCAAAATACCATTCTCAACTTCAGTTTCTGAATAAGAAAGTTAGATATTCGTAATGTTGATGATTATAGAGGATTAGGAAGATCATTGCTACTTTACCCACAAAAGTCTGCCATTTGAAATGACTGTTACATGGAAAACCTTGAGTGATAGTTCTGACTTGTATTTAATTATGGATGTATATAGTCTAACAGATTACACACACACACACACACACACACACAGAGGAACACACAATGCCATAGCACTGAAGAGATTCTAAATGGTTGCAAACAGTTGCAAATAGTTGTTGACTAAACAATTAGGCAAAGGTTAGCAGTTCAAACATACTGGCATGCTCCGAACATGGCAATCAGTTTTGGAAAGCCTGGGGAGCAGCTCCACACTGCCCACACGGGGCCACTGTGAGTTAGCAGCCACTACATGACAGCTGACAACCACAGCTACCATAAATCATTCATGAACTGGTAACTCCTCATCAGCTGCTGCTCACATGGTTTCCTTTATTCATAAAAATTGCTTTTCTTCCTCTAGAGTTGGAATAAACAAAATCCTGAACTTAATGATGATACCCTAACTACTAGCACATCATATATAACTCTAAAGAAAACTAATCTTAGTTTTGGCGCCCTATCCTTCCAACCCAAATGGTTTACCCCTAGCTTTCAATTAAATCAAAACACTTACCCTCTAGGATCCAACTATACCAAGCTAAAGGCTCACCCTGAGGCAGGACCCAACCAACTTTTAAATACATAGGCCCACCCACCAGATTCCAATTGACTATACAAGAAGCTGATTGGAAATAAAATCAGATACAGTTAATCAGCTTTCCACAAAAAGCTAATTATAAATGGGATCAGAAACAGTTAATCAGCTTCTCACCTACAGCTATTCCCGTATTTGTTCCCATTCCCAAGAAAGGTGATCCAACTGAATGTGGAAATTATCTAACAAGACCATTGATATCACTTGCAAGCAAAATACAGCTGAAATTCATTCAAAAATGTCTAGAACATTACACAGATATCGAAATATGAGTAGTTCAAACAGAATTTGGAGAAGGCTGTGGCACCAGGTATATCATTGCTGATGTCAGACGGATCCTGGTTGAATGTAAGGAATACCAGAAGAATGTCTATTTGTGCCTTATTGACTATGCAAAGGCATTTGACTCCATGGATCATGACAAGAATGTGAATCCTAGATCGCTTGATTGTGTTCATGTAGCACCTATACCTGGATCAGGAGGCTGTTATGTGAATGGAGCAGGGGAGAACTGCATGGTTTGGAACTGGGAAGAGTGCACACCAGGGTTGTATTCTCTCTCCATACCTATTCAATCTATATGCTGAGCAAATTACTGAAGATGCGGGACTCTACGAGGAGGAATGTGGCATCAGGATTGGAGAAAGATTGTGTTATGCAGATACCACAACCTTTCTTACTGGAAGTGAAGAGGGTTTGAAGTACTTGTTGGAGAAGATCAAGGAATGCATCTTCGATATGGATTGGATCTCGTTGTCAGGAAAATGAAGATTTTTACCCTGGGCCGATAGGCAGCATCATGATGGATGGAGATGAATTTGAAACTGTCAACAGCTTCATCTTGCTTGGATCCACAATTAACATCCTTGGTACAAGCAGTCAGAAAATAAGGACATGTATTATACTGGGAAAATCTGCAGCTGGGGACCTTTTCAAATGACTGAGGAATAGTAACGTCAGTTTAAGGACTAAGATGCGTCTGATTCAGACCATAGTCTTTCCAATTACTAGCTATGAATCTGAGACCTAGACAATAAATAAAGATGATAGAAAAAGAATTGATACCTTTGAGCTGTGGTGTTGGAGAAGAGCACTGAACATCCCTTGGATGGCCAAGAGAACAAACAGATATGTCTTGGAGAGGATGAAGCTGGAGTGCTCTTTGGAGGCAAGTATGATGAGGTTTTGTCTCATATTGGACATATTGCTAGGAGGTGCTATTCCTTGGAGAAGGACATGATGTTGGGAAGGATGGAGAGTTAGTGAAGGAAAGGAAGATGTAGATTAATATGGTGACAGCTGCAATGGACTCGTGTGTCAGGAAATGTGAGGCTGACATAGTATAGAACAGAGGTTAGATCTTTTGTTCATAGGGTCGCTATGAGTCGTGCTCCACTGAATGGCACCTAGCAACAAAATGCTTCAAACCTGCAAAACTGGTTGAAATGTCTAATTAACATTTTTTTAGTCTGCAAACACTGTTTTAACTTCTGTATAATGGTGCAGATTACCTTATATTGCCTGTTTACCAAGAAGGGAAATGTATCTTTCTTCAACTATCATTTGTTTTGTTTTGTTTTTTTAAACTGTATTGTTCTCAGTTGTATGTAAATTGTACCTTAAGCTGTCTGTTTGCTAGAAACTGTATATATTCTTACTGTTACAGGAACTGATTAAGAATCCTGTAACTTTGTTAAGTAGATTAGTATCTAACCCATATATAAAAACAATACCCTTCTTTAGATGGAGAGGGACAGTTTTGGAGAATTGCCTCTGCTCTCCCAGATCTACAATAAAGGACTTCAGAGATTGCATTCCATTTGTTTTATTGTCACGTGACTTTGGAGGGAAGCACTTGTGTTCACTAAGCACTGTCTTTTCCAAACAAGCTTTGTTGGTTCAGACTCTCTTCAGATACCATTTCTGTCTGATCCTCTTTTCTAAATTTCTGGTAATGTTCACGAGGGTCATTCTCAGTTTGTTTCGTTTCCAGCTTCCAGGCACAGGAAGGAAGGCACCTATCTACATGCTTGATACTTGGCACACTCAGATAATCTTTTGATCAAGGAAATGCGAGTAGAAGGTCAGTGCTTGGAAGAACTTAAAGACAAAACCCCCGAAGTTTCTTTTCTTATTTCGTTGTTTGGGGAAATGCACAGTGAGACTGAGCTTACATCATCTCTGGTTCCCAGATCACCACCTGAGCTGAGTTTTTCTAAATTTATGATAGTCTAGGAGTGATATTTGCAGGTTTGTTGTGTTAGACCTTTGATATTCTGGGGTTATGTGTAAAACAAACCAGGAATAGTGAAATAAGAGGAAATTTTATGTCCAGGAGACATTTGACACTGACAATAAGCATTATTTTATTGTAACACTGAAGATTTTGCTCTGTTGACATCTAATAGATAGAAGCCATGAATACTAATAGACATCTCACATTTGCAGGACAATCTCACAACCCCATTACTCTGCTCTCAATTTGTTAAGGCTGAGAAACATTAATTTAATCCCCAAAACCCAAATCTACTGCAGTCAAGTTGATTTTGACTTATAGCAATCCTATAGCTTTTGAAGGCTGTAAATATCTACAGCTCATCTTTCTCCCAAAAAGCACCTGGTGGATTCAAACTGATGATCTATTACTTAGCAATCCAATATGTTAAACACCATAGCTTCAGAACTTCTTATTTGGTATATCCCACACAAATTGATCTATTATTTTCAATACATTTTTAGAAAATTATTTACATACTAGTGGTAAATTAAATGATGATTGACTGAAAGTTAGTCTTATAAATTTCCTTCTGATATCCTAAACAAAACATTCTAAACAATTTAAAAATTGCACCTGTATAAGGTTTTGGAAAGCACACTGGGAGTCTATACTGGAAAAATGCAGAGACCCACAATAAAGTTGAGTAACAGGTGCTTGACGATAAAGTTAAGAAAATAGATGCTGGGCTGAAGGCTCTATTGTACATGTTGTTGTTGTGTACCATTGAATCAGAACTGAGTCCTAGATGATTTTCCAGAGGATTTTCAGAGGCAGTAAATTTCACAGAAGGATATTGTCCATCTTTCTCTGGAGCACCTGGTAGATTCGAACCCTATGCCTTTGGGGTTGCAGTGTACCCCTGGGACACCAGAGCTCCCTATTACACTTCAGTGAACATATATACTGAGATAATCACTAACCACTCATTATATGCCATTTATAGCCTTTATGAAAACAAGAGTTATACCAAATGAGAGGATATGCCTTTTACATTGCTATCTGTGGCCTTCCCTCTGTTGGATTTCTGCAAAATACTTTATAGCTATAAAATAGCGTTCTGCCTAGAAAGGAAATAATAAGATTACTTTCAATCTTTCCAGGCCTTAAGAAGTTTGCTTCTTTGAAATAACGAAATTGTCTTCAGAAATTAATGAAAAGAGAGTGATTCTTCCCCCCCACCCCCAGTATTACCTTAATTTACCTACTGTTTTGGGCAGAGCAAAATACTTTCAGCTGGAGACATTTCAACTGGTATTTAATCTTCAAAAGGATTTTCAGCAGGGGTAAGGATGAATTTTCTAAATTTCAAGCTTTTAAGAAACTGTGACAGCAGACTGCAGTCCCCTTCCTTTTTTGGAAGGCGAGCAGGAGAAAGAGGAGCCAAAAAATGAGGTTGCCGTTAGAACCACGCAGTTCTAGTTTAGCATGTTCGCATAGACCATGAGCACACGGTTATTTATGCATAAACTTAAGCACGTGCCATGTGGGAAACTGCCTTAACCATCTCTCAAACAAACGCCATTTGTTTCCCCAAAGATGACCTATGTGTTCTTTTCACCATAAGATTTATCTTTTCATCCATAAGATTTATCCTTTTCTTCTTCTAATTTTCTCTCAATCACTTCCATTTTCCAATTTTGTATTTGGACAAGATTATTCAATAGAAATAGAACACTCCTCTTACGTACAATTGTCCATTTTCTAGGAGCCATACGTAGAAAAATAGTGTGAAATTAATTTTAATGCTGTATGTTTGGAAACAGGAGCGGTATCTACTTCAGTAATAGCTTGCTTCTGGAAACCCTGTGAACCTGGAGAAAGGATGAAAGTCACTCAAGTGTTGAGGACTTTCATTTATAGGGTCATTATGAGTCGCCTATGACTCAACGGCACTTAACAACACAACAACAACATGTCTTAATGCAATATTATGTAAAATGTCACTGAAATGCAGTTATCATTAAACATATTTGAGAATTTCACATTTCCCCCCTTTCCTGTCTAGTCTAATACCTGATGTGTTTTTTTATGACGGCACTTAACAACACAGAAAGAGACCAGCTGGCCCAGTGGACAGAAAGTGATTCCACCAAACCAAAGGTGGGTGACTCTAATCCGCGGCCCTCAGGCCAGTTCTTAACTGTTTTTGATCAAACAGTCTTCTAGGTCATATAGCCCTGTTGTATCCACTTGCCATACAGAGGTAATTTGTGTTTGCTGTGAACCTGAACACCAACACCGATGTGTCAAATGCAATAATGGTTACCCATAGTGAACAGTGTTTGGTGGGACTCGCAGGTTAAAACAAGCTTGGAAGCAGGAGTGGCAACCACTTCCATAAATAGCTTCCCTCCAGAAACCATATGAACATGGAAAAAGGATGAAAGTCACCCAAGGGTCAAGGACTTTCGTTCATACGGTTGCTATGAGTGCCTAGAACTGGAGGGCACTTAACAACAAGCCAAACCCACTGCCCTACAGGTGATTCTGATAATGACCTTCATTAGATTCCTGAGGCTCAGTCTTCATGGGTGGAGCTTAATCATCTTTCCCTCCTGGAGGGGCTGATAGATTAGACTCGCCCACCTGCTGGCTAGCAGCCTGAAGTGGTACAAACTGCACCACCTGAGCTCCCCTTTTTATACTAGGAACCAAGAAACTCTCATTACTGTGGAGTTGGAATTCATTGTTGACTCCTCATTGGGTTTCTGAAACTGCAAGTCAGTTGGGAGGAGATTGCCCATCTTTCTCATTTACAGAAACTGGATGACTCAACACCAGATTCAAATAGCATATGCCTTGCTCTCTGAGGTAGCTGTATGGTTTAAAGACTATCACTAGAGCTCTTCTTTACATTATAGCACATCTCAAAGTGGAATGGAACCAGCCAAGTTCAATATCTCAGCAACTACAAGTAGCTTGCAAGTTGCAGTCTCATCTATTCTGATTCAGACAACCATTTGTGGATCGGAAAGGAACTCTGCTCTATAGGGTCTTCTTCAATGTCTGATTTTTTGAAAGCAGACTGCATGCCCTCTTTTCAAGTTACTGCTGAATCAACTCAATCTTCAAAATTGTTGGTAGGCTAGGGTGCAAATTGTTTATTTACACCACTTGAGGTAGCTAAATAGTGAAGTAAAGACTTGGAAGTCTGTCGTGGTGACTATATCACAGGAAACATAGTCCTTTGATCACATTGCATAAGTTTACACTCAGTATCTCACTTAATTCTTCTGGTAACTTTTCTAAAAGACAGTGTTAAGTACCCTTCCCTTGATAGAGAGGAAACTGAGTCATCAAGAAGAGCATAGACCAAAATCACGTGACTAGGCGGTGCTGGAGTCTCAGCTTCAGACCATTCACTCACTCACTTGCATCCAGTCAACTCCATTTAGATTCATAATGACTGTCCGTTAGAGGAGGTGATTGCCTATCACGAGTGACTGATGGATTCAAACCACTGAGAAGCAGTTTTTGGTTATCCTTCCAACATTCTCTAGATTGAGCCAACAGAACTCCTCACTCTAGTGACTCTGTTGTCAGAGTCTCAGATGTTGACTCACCTGTGGAAATCCTCCTACATCCCACCCAGCCCGCCACCCAGACAGACAGAAGGCAGCTTCCAGGACTCAACTCTCTGACTCCATCAGGTTTCTGAAGCTGTAAGTCATATTAGAAGGAGGCTGCCCATCTTTCTCCCATGTTGAATTAGGACCACAGAAACACCTGCCTTTGAGCTATCACATTTAATTCAGAATTTTTTTTATCCTATCTCAGACTTTCAAATCTACTTAATTGTATAAACTACTTTGCTATCTCTTTTTTTAGTCTGCATTCTTATTCTTTTTTTTTTCTTTTCCCCTTAATGGAAATATATGAAATCAATTATTTTTTAAAGGAAATATAAGATAAACATAGTTTCCATTAGGGTAACTCTTCAAAATTTGTGCTAAGGCAGGTTTATTTTCTGTATTTTACAGAAATTTCTCATCAAATAATTTTATTTGAAGCTGAAGACACAGCCCTCTTTTAGTCTGAGTGTCAACAGTGTGGTCTTCTTGCAGTCAGTGTGTGTTGTTGGTAATACTCCTACTCAGACATTTGAAGGAGCCCTAGTTGCAGAGTCTACAACATGTTGGACTTAAGATTGTGATCGTGAGTTTATCACTGAATGTGGGAGAAAGGCAGGCAGCTTGCTCCTCTAAAGAGTTGTTGTTGTTGTTGTTGTTGTTGTTGATTGCCGCCGAGTCAAGCATGACTGATAGCAACCTTAAGAACAAAAGACCTGAGGCCTTTCTATAACTATCATCATTTCTCAAAGTTCACAGTTTCCAGAGGCATGTTGTTTAGGAAGTGGGTGCCACAGCCATAAAAACCCAAGGAAATGGACTAGATGTGAATGGGTTTGGTTCTTTAGGGTACTGAAATACTCAAAATCAGGGATGGCAAGGCTTCGCCTCCTGTCCTCGGGACATGTTACAGAAGGATAACATCCTTGAGAAAGGATAGCATGTTGGGTGAAGTAGAAAATCCATAGCAAAGAGGAAGACCTCCAACGATGTGGATTAGTAACACAATAACTGCAGCAATAAACTCTAATACAGTGAGGATTATAAGAGTAGCACAGGGCAACTCTTTGTTCCACTTTGTACACAGAGACACCGTGATGACAAACGAAAAAGAGACAAACTTTAGAAATCCAGGTAAACTGGCGTCTAAAGAATTATCAGTAGCCTAGTTCTTACCTCCTTTATTAGCTCCGCAGTGGACTAAACTTTCTTTAACCCATCAATCCAATCTTCAGAGTTCAAAAAACACTTCCAGAAATGTTGTTGTTGTATGCTGTTGAGTTGGAACCAACTCATAACTGACCCTCTATCTGGTTTTCAGAGGCAGTTAACAGCACAAGAGGAGATTGCCCGTCCTTCTCCCAAGCAGCTGCTGGTGGTTTTGAACCACATGTCTTCTAGATTGCAGAACAGCTTCTTAACACGAAGCAACCAGAGCACCCTTCCAGCGGTGTAGAAATGCTCTTAAGGTCCTGCCAGAATCACCCGTACCTTCTTTCCCCCTTGACAAATTGAAGCTGTGTATTGTCTCTAAAACCAAGCAGTAACCAGAAACTTCGCATCTTCCACCTTCACCTGTGACTAATGTGGGACACATGTGGGCATGGGCTCTGAGCATGATTTTCTGTCCTTAGATAGAGCAGAGGACCCTGTTTTGTGTTGAAAAATAGCAAACTCTTTATTGACATTTCTTTATTTGTTACCTGTTTGGTTTTACAATGGATCACAGATTTGAGGTTGTTTTAGTAAAATTAGGCCAATAATAGAGACTTTATCTCTTTTTGACTGTCAGATCTTTAAAAATAGTGTTGTGTTACCTTTTGTTTTACCGAAGCCATTTTTACCACTAAAGCCTTGAGAAGAATTATTTAAAAGTCTTTTCTATTTTACATCTGTATTTGTGGACATTTCCTACGTTTTACAAAGGGATGCCTTGGCAAACAGCCCTACATCCATGTTACATATGCATCACTTGTTCATAACCTTGAGGAAACAACACACACCTCTGAAATATCTCTCCAATTACATCCCTCCAAACACCTATATGTGATGATAACCTTTCAGCATGTGCTTATTATGTAGAAAGAGGTTTTTAATGATGGCCATATTTTATTTCTCCTCAGAGTCCTAAGATATAATGCGAAGGCAAACAGTAATATAGTTCTAAGAGAAAATCAACACTTCAGTGTTGCACTTCTGATAACCTTATCAGCTGCATTCACAACAAAACATTTGAGTGCAGTAGATGAAGACACTTTCTGCAACTCAGACAAATTGCTCTGTATTTCTCCTAAGCTCTTGTCATCTGTAATTTGTGTTAGTGGAATATTTTCTCAAACTGTAAGTCACACTCTGCTTTTGACAAATTGCCTACCAGGTGATTTCTTCATCTCACGAATAATTATCTCAACACTGATTTCATTGTTAGCTAAATAGGGCAGAGCTCGCCTTTATTTTTGTTTTGCTGTCTCCAAGGAATAATCAAGTACAATTCGTGCTAACCTGTTCTTCATTAGAGAAATACGACCTTACGCTCTGCACGACAGATGAAAGGTAAGCCGTCCTCGAGGTGAGACAGAGGTGGGAGGAACTGCATATCTTTAAAGATCCCATACTTCAATTGGAAGAGAATTCGGCTGTAAACCTGGGATAGGAAATATATTCAGAATACATTTGCATCTGTTTCTGAAAGCAGCGTTTCTTCCTCTGATCTTTTCTCGCTCAGATGTCTTAAAAAGCAAAACGTGTTCTAATTGCTGGCTAAGAATTAAGTGAAGGGGAGAGGGTGTAAAACTGTTGTTTGAGGTCGAATGAGACCTTCACATCTGGGGCACAATGAGATAAACTTTCTCCTCAGATGGACTTAGAAAACCAAAAAGATACCTCTAATTTGAACCCACACCTGAATGGGATTTTAGAAGAGTTTTAGTGAGAATAGGCCCAGAAAGGAAAGCTTTCTAATTGAAAAGTACCGAAGAGTGGATTTGTCTTACTGAGCAAAAATTCATTCGAGGAGTAAGTTACTCAGAAGGTTGAGAAAGTATTGAGGACGTCACCCAAGAAGTTGTTTTCACTCTCTTTCCTTCTGCTGCCTGGTATGCACACTAGAAATCTCCATCCACGCTTGCTGCTTCCATCAGGAGTTAAACGTTTCATTTCTAGGTCTCACATCCCCCTTCACACAAGTCACAGGTGGAAGGATAAAATCTCATGGGGTACATGACAGTGGAATCTATTCCTATGAAAAGCTTTTTAAGAATGGCTCTGCTCCATGTTTTCCTTCGGCATCGTAATAGCTGTAACCTAGGTGACCCTGAGAAGAGGCAGCCTTTACTCATCAGTTTCACTAATGGAAGAATTACAAGTGGCATCAGTGGTTAAGCAGCAAGAACAGGCTCAAAATACAATGGGTGAAGGCAATAATTGTTTCTTCTTTCTCCTGGTCTACGTCCATGTACATAACAGCACCTGTTGTAGACCATAGGTTCACATGCTGTGAACCCCAAGGCCATGTTTCTGTAGGAGATGGAAATCAACCAGTGGCCCCATGGAACAAAGACAGGTAGTCTTCTCACTTACAATTCGAAGCCTTGGACTCATGATGGAGTATCAGCAGTGGGTCAGAATGGACTTAACCAGATTGGGATATTTTTTTTAAGCCAATCTCAATTGCACTTGCTCATGTGTTTAGGGCCTTGGTCCTGTGCGAGTAGACCTCTCGTCCTCCAGTAGGCTAACTATTCATTTACATAGCTGCTGAGAGCAGAAAAGAAACCTGAAATCTCTTAAAGCCTAGGTATGAGCCACTCTGCTTTCTCTTCCCAAAAACCCTAAGCAATGACAAATAGGAAATCCAGCCTCGATTAAAGATACAGGGAAACAGTCTCTACTTCCAGAAAGGAAGGACTGTAAAGTTACATTGGAAAGTGAATGGATCAGGGAAGGATTTGGGTCATTTTTGCAAGCTATACCCAAATGATATCAGTCTAGAGACTAAGGTGCTCCTGATCCAGTCCATGGTCTTTGCAATCAGTTGCTATGCATCTGAGAGCTGGGAAATGACTAAGTGTGATAAAAGAAGAATTGAAGCTTTTGAGTTGTGGTGCTAGAAAAGAGTCTTGAACATACTATGGGCTGCCATGAAAGCGAATAGGTTTGTCTACAAGAGGGTGAAACCAAGTGTCTCCTTGGAGGCAGGATTTTGAAGCTCTGTCTTACATAGTTTGGGAATGTGGCCAGGAGGGACCAATCATAGGAGAAGGACATCATGCTCGGAAGGGTGGAGGGACAGCACCGGAGAGGAAGACCTGGATGAGATATGTATATACAGGTGGGCAATGAGGAAAGGTGTATCAGAGTCAGTGAGACTGGCTTAGGACAAGGCAGGCTTCAGAACTTTCATACATAGGGTCTATATGAGGCACAGGATACTTGACAGCACATAACAATAACAACAACTGAACATACCCAAATGATTTCCCAAGATTTGAATCAAAGCACACAAAACCCACTCCCATTGAATCAATTCAATCCTCAGTGACCCTCCAAGATAGCATAGAATTAGCCCACAGGCTCTCTGATGGATGCTGCTGTGACAGCACGCGGGAGCCTGGGTTCGAACTAGAAATAAACTTTAATTCGTCTAAAAAAAAAAGCCGACAGGGTTCCCAAGGTTATAAATCTTTATGTAAGTAGACCCTGGCATCTCTCCCTCCCAGAACAACTAGTGGATCTGAACTGTATTCAATTAGAAGCTGAATGTTCTAACGGCTACAACATCATGGCTGCTTGTAATGATCAATCACAAAGTGTTAGTCAGTTAAAACAATGAAACCTTGATTTTTCACTTTCTCATGATGGTTTGGCAGAAGTTCAAATGGCTCCGGCTGAGCTTAGCTGGGCTTGGAGTCAAACGGTCAAAGGTAGAGGTGGGTTTGTGAGTCTTCCTTCCTCCTTAAATCAGTGTTATATTTTACTCATGGTGGAAGAAGCAGCAATTGTGAAACAGAAACCCAAACTGTTGTCTTGTCAGGCACCATTCCATTAATGCAGCTCACAGCAATTATAGGCACAACTGAACAAAACACTGGTCACCTAATTTAAAGGCACACAATTCAAAGACCCATCACCAGATTATTTTGTTTCCATTGGTGGTCAGTGGCAGTGCTGTGCCCACTCACAGGGGAATAAGATGGCACCCATAGCCAGCATCAGCAATGCCTAGGCAGAGTTGGCAGAGCCCCCACCATCAATGGATTTTGCATGCATCTGACAATATTGAAAACACCATGATTTGGGTCTGATAGGCCTTAGTTCTCACAGTGGTTTATTTGCTGTCTAACACTTTAAAGAGACCCTTTATAGCAGGTTTGCCCAATGCTAGACTCTTGTTTTCTTGACTGCAGCTTCCCTGGCATCTGTTTTGGGCACAAGTAAAATAAAATCTTTGGCAACTTCAATCTTTTCTTCATTTGTATAATGGTGCTTATTGTTCCAAGTCATGAGGACTTTCATTTTCTTTACATTGATGTGTGATCCATACTCAAGCTATTAGTCTTTCAACTTCATCAATAAGTGTGTTAATATGATTGTAAAAATAGAAGAATAACTTGTAAAACATGTATGGGGACCCACAGGGGTAGGGGTGGGAGCAGAGGATGGGTAGAGATGAAACCACAGGCTTGCACAATTTGGTGGATGGATGGAGGGAGAGAGCAAATGGAAAGGATCCAGCAGAGACTTGAAAAGATAATGATGGGCAAAGTTCAATGGTGATTAATTTTATAAACCATAATGCATGAGAATGATTGTATGAAACACAATGTGAATAAAGAATGGTGTAAAACACAGTGTATACGAGCTTTGTAAGCAAACCAATACAAAGCAAAATTTAAGAAAAACTGCGGCAACCCTTTGCCTTCAGCAAATGAGGTTGCATCATCTGCATTTCAAAAGTCTTCCTCATCCTACTACAGAGTTTTTCACATAGTCTGGTTTCTCAGATTATTTTATTCAACATGCAGTCTGAAAAACTACAGTGAAAGGACACAAGCCTGACATACCACTATCCGTGTGTTTACCTGGGTCTTTTCCCCTTGTTCTGTTCAAACGATTGCTTTTTGGTCAGTGCACAGATTACACTAGCACAATTAGGTGTTCGAGATGTGTCATTGTTCCCAGCAGTATCCATAATTGTTAATGATTCACTAGCCGCGGTGCCTTAGCCTAGTTGTTAAAACACAAGGAACCGTCTCTCTGGTACTCTGTGCTTTCTGTCAAGCTGCGTCTGGCATCAACACCGATACCCTCCTTTGTGCATCCTCTTCAGAATCCAGCTTGAATTTCTGGCAGTCCTTGTCGATATATAGTTGTAATCATTTTTAAATTATCTTCAATAACATGTTATTTTTGGAAACAGGAATGGCATCCACTTCCTAAACAACATGCCTCCGTACACTCTATGAACTTTGATGAATGTCGATTGTTGTACAGGTATTTCAGACCTCTTGTTCATAGGGTCACTATGAGTAGTGCTTCATCTAAAGGCAATCCACAACTACAACATATTATTTATATGTGATATTAATAATATTATATCATTCTGCATTCTAGTGGATAACCTTTCTTTGGAACGAACATAAATATTGATATCTTCCTGTCAGTTGATTATTGTTGTTGTTGTTGTTGTTGTTATGTGCCGTCGAGTCACCTGTGACTCATAGCACAACAGCCCTATACCCCTCTCTATCCTGTGCCAATCTCACTATCTCCGACACACCTAACCCCATTAATCCATCTCCGAATCAATCCATCTCTTGGAGGGTCTTCCTCTCTTGCACTGTCCTTTCACCCTCTCAAGCATGGCATCCCTATCCAAGGACTGTTCCTTCCTTGCAACATGCCCAAAATATGTCAGACAAAGCTTCAAAATCCTTGCCTCCAAGGAACAGCCTAGTTAGGGTGAACCTGTTTGTCCTCTTAGCAGTCCTTGGTATATTCAATACCATTCTCCAGCACCACAGCTCAAAGGCTTCAATTCTCCTTCTGTCATCCCTAGTCATTATTCAGCTTTCTGAAACATACCAGTAATTGCAAAGACTATGGTCTGGATCAGATGTGCCTTAGTCTCTGGACTGACATCGTTGCTCTTCAATACTTTGGAGAGTTCTCTGACTTTATGTTTTCTCAATTTCTTGGCACCTCCAGAGCTGCATATGTTTATGGAAGCATCTCAATTAATAGTCTATAAGGAAGGACAGGGTCACACAATTTGGTGGATAGAGGGAATGGGGTTAAAGGAAATGCAAAAGATCCAGCGGGGATCTGGAAAGATAGGGTAATGGTGGGCATAGTTCAATGATAGTGAATTTTATGAAACACCATGAATGGGCATGATTGTGTGAAACACAATGTGAATGAAGGAAAGTATGAAACACAATGTTTTTGTGCACAAACCAATACAAAATAATTTTTTATTTTTAAATTTAATTTATTTTTAGTTAATAAATTACTTTTTAAAAAATAATTTTTAATAAGATAAAGCTATTCCATCAATTCCTGGTGGCATGTTTTTGCAATATCTTCAGTAAAACTAGAACTTATCTCTTCAATAATGGGTTTTTTTAACATATGTTACCACCTGGAATGGTTAGATACTGATCAATTCTTTCTGAAACAGCATCTTTGTATATTGACTTCTTCATCATTCAATATTTTCCCATACATTCCATCACAATTGTTTTCCAAACCATTGTTTTTTTCTCCCCTTTTATATCTTTTAGTTTGGGAAACTGAGTATATTCTTCTCTTTAGTTTTCTAATGTCAAGACTTTGAAAATGTTGTTTTAAGGGAAGCTCTGGTGGCCTAGTGGCAAGAAGCTGTACCGCAATCTCAAAGGTACATGGTTCGAATCCACCAGATGCTCTGCCGGAGAGGGAGGGACAATTTCCTCCTGTACCAGTCAGATCTGATTTGGCGTTACATGCACAAATAATAATAATAATAATAGTAATAATAATAATAAAATGTTGTTTTAATACTTGTCTTCTCAAGTTGGTCTTTGAGATCTTCTACTCAGCTCTTTTTCTTCAAGTCCCAAATAGACAAGCACATTCCAAGCACCGTATTACAACCACTATAGTCCCATTAGCCAAGTCACATTATCAAACTTAGTCACACCTTGATGGGGAATTTCTCCCACCTGGAGCAGGAGGAACAGTAAAGATACGTTGGTAAATACCTGGAAAGTCATGGGCTGAAGCCAAATTACACCAGTTCGTGAGCAAAGATTCTACACATTGCAGCTCTACATGGTGGCCTGAAGTTGGAAGTCATAATATTACTTACACCATCCAAATCAGCAAAAGGTACAAACATGGGGTTTGCTCTGTTTGTTTTGTGAAAACAGCTGTTAAATGTGTATGTGTACACCACAGTCACAGGGCATGAATGTAGGTAAGTGAAAAATTGACAATAATAATGTAGTTAGAATTCTGAAATTCTAGTTTGTAAGAAGTTTTGCTGCTAACGTAATAGCCACACTTCTCTGGTGGTTCGAATCCATCAGCTACTTTGGGAGAAAGATGGGCAGTTTCCTCCGATGTGATTTACAGCTTCGCGAACACTCTGGATGATTAGCCATAATTCAATTCCAACACAATGTAATGAGCTCAGTTTGCATACAATTGACCACACGCTATGCTATATATTCCACAAGTTCTGTCATTCCTTTCTCCTTTATTTTGCGTCACTGAAAAGTTTTGGCAAACCAAATCCTTTCCTAGGAGTGTCTAAGATGCAGGGGTGAGTAAGACATTACTCTGGTCTGGTATTTTCCACTGACAAGATGAAGAGTTTGATGTATGTTAAGCAAAATTTACAAAATGATGCATCATCTCAGAGGAAAGAAAATAGTGTTTTGCTACTAACTCTTCAAACTGTTAAGCATAAAATAAGGTTTAAAATTACACAAAGGTCTGAAATAGTTAAAGCTGGGAATGAATGAAAAGGCAAACCTGGTTTTCTATGTGCAGACTCCCTCATTATTCTGACCTTTGCAGTCATTTTAATCATCAATGACTCTAACCAGACATTAAAATACAAACATCATGTATGACAGGAATACAGCAAGGAATGTCACGTTATTACTTATACATTCAGTATTTGTTTATCTTCCTTCAGTCAAACTTTGAGCCAATCACTTTCCTAAGCTTCCTGGGAAGATACAGAGAAAGGAACAGATAGGTAGTCACAGCTTTGGGGAAGGGGGAACTCAACAAACTATGGAAGGTGGACACAGCTCCTTTACATGGTCAAGGGGATCAGAAAGACCACCATCAGACAAAAGAGCCCATGGCCTCTGAGAGGGCAAAGGGCAGAATGGGACAGGAGAAGAGATAGTGCTTCAGAGGAGGATTCCTGGCATAACCAATGACGAGGCTCCCAGACACAGTCCAATCCCACCTCCACAGCCAGTCACAGGACGGTGGCAGGCCCAGCCCAAACAGATTTGGCTGCTGTATAAAATCCCTTGAGATGGTGCTGGCGTGGAAGCTGCCAGGAAGGATAAATGAAATCAAGAATGCGGGGCTGCGAAGCAGTGAGGTTCTCATCTATCTGCGTCTCTGATTGTTTCATCAGCGTTGCAGACCATGGAGCTGAGCAGCCAAGAGATCCTGACCAGGGAAAGGGGTGGAAACAAACTTGGTGCCCGCCTCCATTTCAGGGGATGAGGGCCTGTGGCAGGAACGCTGCCCCTAGTGCAGGGATGAGAGAGCAGAGGGGCAGATCGCATTTTAACTTGTCTATTGTCCTGCAAAGGGTTAAACCGGGCGGCTCCTTGGAGGCAAGGATTCTGAGGCTCCATCTAACATACTTTGGACATGTTGTGAGGAGAGACCGGTCCTTGGAGAGGGACATCATGCTTGGGAGGGTGGAGGGACGGTGCAGGAGGGGAAGGCCCTCTATGAGGTGGATTGATTCAGTGACTGGGATCATCAGGATGGGAGTGTTGGAGACAGAGCAATTGGCACAGGACAGAGCAGAGTTTAGGGCTGTTGTACATAGGGTCACTATGAGTCGCAAGCAACTCGACGGCACATAACAATAACAACAACATCCTTAAAAAAGCAATTGACAACTTGCAACTAAATTTTATTGTTATGCTCTTGTTATCTTGAAATATTTCTGCTATCCTTTGTTAATTTTAATAATAAGTAATCCTAATAAGGTGCTTGCTGCAGAAGGTCAAAGACTGCAGCCTTCAATATGGATTAAAGTTCAACATCACAAAAAACATTCTTACCACTGGGCCAATTGGCAGCATCATTATGGATGGTGAAGAGATTGATAGTTAACAGCTTTAGTTTACATGGCTCCACAGTCAACCCTCTTGGTACCAGCAGCCAGGCAATCAAGAGACAAATTGCTTCAGGAATGTCAGCTGTCAGGGACCTCTCCAGAGTACTGAAGAGCAATGATGTCAAGCTGGAGACTAAGGTGTGCCTGATCCAGGCCATCGTCTTCGCAATTGCATGCTATGTGTCGGAGAGCTGGACAGTGACTAGGGATGGTAGAGAATTGATGCCTTTGAGCTGTGGTGCTGGAGAAGAATGTTGACTATACCATGGACTGCTAGGAAAACAGATAGGTTTATCCTGGAGAGGGTGAAGCCAAAATGCTCCTTGGAGTCAAGGATTCTGAAGCTTCGTCTGACATACTTTGGGCATGTTGCAAGATGAGACCAGTCCTGTGAAAGGGACATCATGTTTGGGAGAGTGGAGGCACAGCATAAGAGAGGAAGACCCTCGATGAGATGGATTGATTCAGTTATTGGATTAATGGGAGTATGTGTGTCGGAGGCAGTGAGGTTGGCACAGGATAGAGCAGGGTACGCAGGGTACGAGCAGCTCCATGGCATATAACAACAAGTCTTCCTTGTATTTGTAGGGTTACAATCCTATCACTTTGTTATTGTCTACCATAGTCAGAATTGACCCATAGCTGACCCTCCAGTGAGTTTTTTCAGGGGCAGTTGATCTCACAAGAGGAGATCGCCCATCCATCTCTCGTGGAGCAGCTAGTGGCCTCAAACAGTTCACCTTCAATACTGTAGTGTGGCTTCTTGCCATTAGGCCTCCAGAGCTAGGTATAGATATTTGAAACTTTTGAACTTGACTTTTCTCCTATATATGAAATAACAAAAAGTTATAGTGGATGTTCAACCAATGTTTTCCACATGATAGCAGGAGAAAGGATTGAAAGTGTCAATGACTTAATCTTACTTGGATTCACAATGAACGCTCTTGGTACCAGCAGTCAAGAGATAAGAAGACATACTGCTTTGGGTCAGTCAGCTGTCAGGGACCTCTCCAAAGTACTGAGAGCAAACAGTTTGAAGACTAAGGCATACATGATTCAGGCCATAGTTTTTTCCATTGTTTGCTATTCATCTGAGAGCTGTACAATGAATAGAAGATTGATGCCTTTGAGTTGTATGTAGGAAAAAAAGTACTGAATATGCCATGGACTGTCAAAAGAACAAACAAATATGTCTCAGAAGAAGTTCAACCAGAGTGCTCCATGGAGACAAGGAAAGCAGAGCTTTGTCTCTCATATTTTAGACACGTTGCTAGAAGATGCTATTCTTTGGAAAGGGAAATTATGCTTAGAAATGTAGAAGTGAAAGAGAGGAAGACCCCTCTCTGAGACAGATTGACACAGTGACTGTCACACTGAGCTCAAGTGCACCAGTGATGGTGCGGATAGGACAGGATTCAGATCTGTTATCCACAGAGTCCTATTCAACTTGACAACACCTAACGACAGCAATCCTGCAGTGGAATATATATGCTTTATAATTATTCACTCTTTCATATGGCCTTCTTGGGGAGCTTTGGAGGCTTGGTGGTAAGGAGTTTGCTGCCAACCCGAACGCACATGGTTCAAATCCACCGGCTGCTCCGTGGAAGAAAGGCAGGCATTGTATTAGTCAGTTCTTTCTCAACAGCACCTAGTAACAATGACAATAATATGTGTTCTTATTAGACCGCAGTTACCTACCTTAACCACCATGTACATGTGTCTCAAAGCTGTATATGACTATCAGCAAAGGCCAGAAAAGTGTTAACTTCCCTACTTAAGGGACCCAGTTATGTGCTACTTATTTAAGAAATTCTATTTGTCAGATTTGACAACATTGTAATTGATTATAGCAATAAACCCCTTACCCAAAGCCGAATTACTTTGGGGGAATTTGCCGTGTTTTCTTAAGTGTTTTGCAAGTATGATGAGTAGATTGTGGTGCTTTCCTTGACATACGTGCATGAGAGATATATGATCTCTCTTAGTGAACAGAGTGACAAAAGATCAAGCTATTGGGCTTCTGGCTATGACAAAGTGAACGTATTGAATTTCAATTGTGGTCTAATGTAGTCTTACGTTTGTTTCAGTCTATTCAAGTGACATCTTTGCATGCTAGTGTCATAACTTTATTCACAAAACTGGTCATTGAAAGGACAGTGAATCTCATTATTTTAAGTGGGCACTTGCTGTTTAAAAACTATTAGCTCTATTTACTTGGATTACCCGGTGAGACTTGGATGATCTATCTCTTGTTTAGACCACTTATTAAAAGATCTATATCAAATCTTCATAATGACATTTTCTAAGATAAACAATAGTGTTATTTCAATTATACAAGGGGCTTTATGCAAGTTATGAAAATAAAGCATTGAGAAAATTACTATGGATTTTTTTTTGGAGGGGAGGAAAGATATCAATATTTTTCCTTGGATTTTAATGCCATATTTAATGTGATAAAATGCTATCAATTGGCCTTGAGGGGTAGCTTTATATAAATCTGATGTAAATTGGCAGTACAGCATATCCACATACACTCAATAGTGAACATCAGCAGTGATTTATTGGACTAACTGCTAAGCTTGAGTTAAAAAATTATAAAATTCTTCTCTGCTACTTGTGCTGGAGAAGAGTCTTTAACATATTATGGACTGCCAATAAAACAAATAGGTCTGTCTTGGAGAGGGTGAAACTCAGTCTCTTCTTGGGGTCTAGGATTTTGAAGCTCTATCTCACATACTTTGGGCACGTAGCCCAGAGAAACTGGTCTTTGGAGAAAGACATCATGTTCAGAAGGGTGGAGGGACAGCACAGGAGAGGAAGACCTTGGATGAGATGAATCCATACAGTAACTTGGGCAATCGGGGTTGGTGTGTCGGAATAAGTGAGACTGGTTCAGCACAGGGCAGGGTTCAGAGCTGGTATACTCAGGGTCACTATACATCACAGGTGACTCAAGGGCACGTAGCAACAGTAACATACTATGACAGGTTTGGAAGCAGGAGTGACTTCCACTTCCTAAACAACATGCCTCTGGAAACTCTATGAACTTTGATAAATGTTGATAGTTGTAGAGGGGCTTCAGGACTTTGGTTCATAGGGTCGCTAAGAGTCATGCTTGATGAGAAGGCAATCAAGACCAACAAATTTATTTCAGAGGTACAGTATATAATCTCTTAGGAAAGTTTTTCTATGGCTGTATGTTAATAAAAAGGGAGCTCAGAGTGCCTAGTGGGTAAAGAGTGGCTCTGCCAACCTGAAGGCTGGTGAATTCAAATCCACCAGCTGTTTTGCAGAAGAAAGATGTGCAGTTTACAACCCACTGGAGAGTGAGCTATGAGTTGTTTCTAAGCAGACCACAAAACATCCATTATAAGGGCTTTATCCTGACAGCAACACATCTACAGGAAATCAGTAGGTCATGTAGTCACTGGAGACAGCAGCACACCAAGAAAATCACCAGATAATCCTCTTTTAAGAGAATGCTGTATATTTCTGTTCTAATTCTTATATATCAAACATGAATAATCATACATTGTTTTATCCTGCATATACTTCATGCAGATGGCATTTGATAGTAAGGATACAATCCCATATCTACCCTTTATTTCACTCAAATAAGCTTATTAATGAGAAATTCCTATGTCATCTGAGAAAGACAGTCAGAGACAGATTCTTATGCTGATATTTGACATTAGTGCTCATCAACGTCAGTTATGGCAATGAGCCAGTTGATACTGGCACATCAGTTTCTTTCCAAGTCTGATGTTATATATGAATCTACAAACATAACACTTAACTGTATTAACAACATTAAACATAAACAACATAAAAATAATTTGAATCCAGTAATTCAAATATATTCTAAAAATTGAATATATATCAGAGTTCTTAGGCAAGAAATAATTTTATTAAATAAATGAATCTCTTTAGGGAATCACTTGTGTTATTTAGTTGACCAATGCAAAAGGATAGCAAAGTGAGGCATCAATTTACAAATCAGTGGAATTTTGAGTCACGTATCATAATTTCTACATGGGAATTTCAAGTTATGTATCGTAAAGCTGTCTGTTTTAAATTCGTAACTCTCACTTTAATCAATGAAGAAGTAAAGCTCAATGGAGCACTTTATTGTAGATTCATTTCCACATCATTTCTACTCTTTATAACGACCACATTCCATGCTTCCAAATTCAGCTCAGAGTTTATCTCCTGCAGGTTGTTTTGTGCTATGATCTCAATTCAAGAAATATCTTTGTTTTCAGAATCCCCATTAAAATAAGATTTCCTTTATTTTGTTAATTTACTCTTAGACTTCAGAGTATACCTATTGCTCTTGTTTTCACTTTTACACACACACACACACACACACACACACACACACACACACGATCTCAATTCTCAACAAATGCCTAAGGTTTTTGAAGGACTAAACTGTGTGTTACACATCCTTGTATTCTTAGAAAGGAGTTGTGGTAATGCAGTTGGTTAGTGCTAGGATGCTAGTTCTAAAGTTGGCTGTCCAAACCTACCAAACAACCAAAAACATGGTAGTTTGTGTCTGCATGCCTTGTAATCTTGGAAACCCTGTGAAGTGGTTCTACTGTGCCCTGCAAAATGTACTATGAGTAATAATCAACTTAATTTTGATACGCTTGGTGTTTGGGTTTGACATCTCCAGAGCCAAATGTATGGCACATGCCTTACACAAAGAAAACAAAATTCCTCACAACTGGACCAAGAACCAATATAACGGAGAAAGGATTGAAATTATTATTTCACTTCACTTGGTCCACAAACTAAACTCATGGAGAGAGCAGTTAAGAAATCAAAAGACATATTACATTGGGCAAATCTGTTGCCAATGACCTCTTTAAAGTGCTATAGAGAAAGAATATCATCTTAAAGATTAAGGTGCACTTGACCCAAGCCATGGTATTTTCCATTGTAATTAAAGTGCCTCTGAAAACCCACTGACAGGTCAGCCATGGGTTGGTTGTCTCCAACAGTGCAGCACACAACAACAGCATATGCATATAAATGTTGGGCAATGAATAAAGAAGACAAAAGAATTGATGTCTTCAAACTGTGGTGTTAATGAAGATATTGACTATATCATGGATTGCAAAAGAACAAATAAATCTGTCTTAGAGGAAAGTGCAGCCAGAATGTTACTTTGCAGGAAGGATGGTGAGAGTATTTATCTCATATACTTTGGACATTTACCAGGAGAAGCAGATCTCTAGGACAGGACATCATGCTTAGAAGAAGAGAGGATAAGTGACAGAGAGGAAGCCCTCCAAAGAGATGGCTCGGCACAGTGACTGTAACGATTGGTGCAAACACAGCAGCAATCTGAGGAGGCAGCAGGATGTGGAGGGCTTTATTCAGCAACACACAGGCTCACGGGGTCAGAGCTCACTTCATGCACTGAACAAAAGCTTGCTGTTTGTTGTTGTGAGGTGCTGTCATGTTGAGTAAGACTCATAGTGACCCCATGCTATGAGCAAAAATGTGAACTCAGTCCTGTCCTGCACCATCTTTACACTTCCTATCACACAAGAACCCATTGCAGCAGTCACCGTTTCAGTCCACCTGGTTGAGGCTCTTCCTCTCCTCTGCCAACCTTCCAGCCTATCCAAGATCATGTCCCTCTCCAAGGAATAGCACCTCATAGCAACATGCCCAAAGAGCACTCTGGCTGCACCATTTCCAAGACATAGCTGTTCATTCTCTTGGCTGCCTATGAGATGTTCAGTGCTCTTCTCCAACACCACAGCTCAAAGATGTCAATTCTTTTTCTGTCATCCTTATTCATTGCCCAGGTATCAGATGCATAGCTAGTAATTGGAAAGACTATAGCCTGAATCAGGCGCACCTTAGTCCTTAAACTGACATCACTACTCCTCAATTATTTGGAAAGGTCCCTAACTACAGATTTTTCCAGTGCAATGCCTGCTTATTTCATAAATAGTTATTGAAAAACCTCTCTGTGTGAAATACTGTATTGGAATTGATGCTAGTTAAACATATGAACATTTATAAACCTAACAGGACCTCTAATCTGAGAAACCAACCTATCAGGTATGTTAACCAAACTGTGGTAGTCTGTAAAACCATGTGTCCAAAGGTAATTTGGGTGTTTGTTTGCTAATCTGCACATAATATGAAAGCTTTTAACCCGATTGGCATCTTATGAAGCTCAAAGTTAAAGTTAGTATTTTTTTATTAAGAAAAATTGCCTATAGAAAACCATAGTTGTAGCAGTCATTCCTGAGCTGTCATCAGGTCAAATTCCTGATGTTGCCAAATCACTTTGCAGTAGCTGTAGATGCTTCAAATAATCCTCATTATGACTTTGAACTCATAGTTATTGTTAGAATAAAAATCAGAATCATGTTAATGCATTTTATAATAAAGAAAAATAGTCAAACTTAGAAAAATGTTCTGATAACCGTAGTCCACAGACTGGTTAAGAAGCATGTTCAAGATTACTTATTCATCTAGAGAAAAAGTTACGACAAGATATGTTTCTTCTTTCCTTGAAATTCTTAATTATGTCATTTTATGCTTTTAAAAATTTTATTCAAGGGGAGCTCTGGTGGCCTAGTGGCAAGAAACTGCACTGCAATCCCAGAGGAACACGGTTCGAATCCACCAGACGCTCTGCCGGAGAAGGAGGCGCAATATCCTCCTGTACCAGTCAGATCTGATTTGACGGTACACGCACACAAAATAAAATAAAAAAAAAATTATTCAAAGGGAGCTCTGGTGGCCTAGTGGAAAAAAGCTTCACTGCAATCCCAGAGGTACGTAGTTTGAATCCATCATGTTTTCTGCTGGAGAAGGAGAGGCAATCTCCTCCTGTACCTGTCAGATCTGATTTGATGAAACACATACACAAAATAATTTTTAAAAATTTCATTTACAGAAGAGAACCGTAGGCTGACTCAACATTGCACTGAATTCCATGCATCCAAAATTAAATAAACAAATAGCATTTTAATTAAAAAGGAACTAAATAACAACTGATTCTTCAGAGAGCTCTGAATGTCCATGGAAGCCATTTGCTTTTTTGGTTTTGTTTTGTTATTGTTTGATTTTGTTTACTTGTTTTACCTCCATACAACTTGAGCTTTTTGTAAGAATCATATTTATATTTTATCATGCCATTCGTACACTGTATAACATCCCCATTTTTCCACAGTTTTTGAAACTATTACTTTGTCAGTACCGCCTGTGGGAGGTTACATTGCCCAAAACTTTATGCAGAGATGATTCCAGTCTGATCTGAGTTCCCCCTCTTTTGCCAAGCCCACCTTGGCTCACCCCACCTCCCTGTAGAAGGCCACATTGACATGACTGCTTATCAAAGTGCTTTTTCCCAGAGTCACTCGTTTTCTCCCTGTCCAGGGGCTAAATCCAAGAGGATTTGAAGACACCTTTTCTGACGTTTCCTCTGGGCTTTGCTTGGGCTTTTTGCCTCACCGATGCTGGCTCGTTGAGACGATGGGTCACCCGAGGCCCGAGGAACAGCAACGCCACGGCCCTCCCTGTCATGATGCCGGCTTTTCTCGGCTTTTTACAGCCCTCTCTGGCTGTATTTCACTCACTCTCAGAGGCAGATCGCCTTAGGCAAAGCAACAAGATGATGCCACCTCACTGCGAACTTTAAAGGCCCTCCATTTGCCACGGAGAAAGCCGAGTGGATAATATTAGCTGTGCCTTCGGTACCTCTGTGGGCACATCCATCCACATTTAAATACACGTTTTTATGTGTAGCCATTTATTCCTAGCTGTGAAATATTGTAACAGCTTAAACATTAGCATACTAATCCAGGCCTGAGGTCCAGAGGAGATTTATGCTGGACATTTTTGATGCCATTATTCACACTGAATGTAAAGCTGAGTAAGACTTTCTTCTGAATTAGAGCGATAGTAGATGCACGCCGTACCCACGGTTCTGCTAAAAATCTAATCCTTTGCACATCTATACTACGATCGTAATACAAAAATGAACAAGTTTAAACAGGAATGATGAGGTCTAAGAACCAGACCGAACCCCTGGAGCTGGGTGCGCTTGAGGAAGGATGGCACCTTCTCATGCCTCAGTCTTCTTGGTTAGAAAATTGGGAATGCTGTGAGAAAATTGTGATGCAAAATGAAAGAATGAAAATGAAGTGAATAATATGCAGCCTACTCCATAGTAGGTGCTGGAGAAGCGTGTGGAATACACCATGGACTGCTAGGAGAACAAACAGGTTTGTCCTAGAGAAGGTGAAGCGGGAATGATCCTTGTAGTCAAGGATTCTGAAGTTCTGTCTGACATACTTTGGGCATGTTGCAAGGAGGGACTCATCCTGGGAGAGGGACATCATGTTTGGGAAAGTGGAGGGACAGCACAGGAGAGGAAGACCCTCGATGAGATGGATTGATTCAGTGATTAGGGTAGTGAGGAGCAGGTGTGTCAGAGACAATGAGGCTGGCACAGGATACAACAGGGTTTAGGGCTTTTGTACCTAGGGTCTCTATGAGTCGCAAGCGACTCGACAGCACTGAACAACAACAACTCCATAATTGATGGTCAATTAAAGAAAGCTATCATGATAATGTGGAAGCAGGAGTGACATCCACTTCCGTAAATAGCTTTCCTCCAGAAACCCTATGAACCTGGAGAAACAATGAAAGTCACACACGCAAGTACCAAAGACTTTCGTTCATAGTGTCACTTAACAATAACAACAGCATGATAATGAGAAGCGTAAATGAACAATGATGTGTGATGATGTTCAAACTCTCTCAGTGCAGAAAGGAAAAGGATACACGTTGTGTTGTCACAACATCTGAGCTCATCTTTTCCACCCAACTCACCCAGAAAAGTGAGAAAGCGAGAGTAGAGAGGTTAAAGAGTTTATCCAAGGTTCAACCAAGGGAAAAGCTTAGGCAAGAGTTTTTCTTTTTTTTTTTTTTTCTAGCTAAAATTCCATTTCTCTAAATGCAAAGCCTTCAGCTCTATGTCACGATGCCAACAAGCCAAGGAGGCAGAGCACTTAATCATGAAGTAACAAATCTCAATCTCCTGTGCACAGAGGAAAAGTTCAGGGAGTTGGAAGAGTAATGAGTCCTTTGAAGACAGGAACTGCGTATCCACACCCCAAAGCTCACATTCAAGGGAGGTCAGGTAGCCTAGGTCCTAGGGAGCTGAGCTGCTACACTATGGCTCCCCACTGGAGTGCCCTTGTCCTGGGGAGTCTCTCCAAGACCTCAGAGATCTGCATGTGGGCTCAGTGGAATTTGTTTCTCTTTACATCAGAAGCATAACTGCGTTAACATTATATTCAATACTCATCCTAGACAAGGGAGCACTGGTGACCTAGTGGCAATAAATTGTGCCACAATCCTGAAGGCAGGCAGTTCAAGTCCACGAGCAGCTCCATGGAAGAAGAATGGGTAGTCTCCTTCCAGGCAATTAACTGCCTCTAAAACCCACTAGAGGGTCAGTTATGGGTCAGAACTGATTCAGCGGTACACAACAATAACAACAACAACAGCTGCATCTTATTCAAGTCCAAGTCTTGCAACAACTGCAAACCTTATCTTTTTCCTTTTCCTCTTATACTTTCATTGGCCTCCCATGTTCATCTTTCATCACCAAGCCCTCTTGACACCCATATCCACTCTCCCAATTCTGCATTCCTGCATCTCACTTCAGACACTCACCCCACTCAGCTAACACAGTTTTTCCATTTACAACTTCTTTCAAGTATGGGTCCTGCCACCCAATCAAATTGTGGCACCTGTAAATTAAAGATATTAGCTTTTGATGTGTTGTATCTCCATTGTCAACCCATCTCTCTGATGACAACATATATGGGCGGGGGGTGGGGGCATTATTATGCCTGCTCTCAGAGCTGCAGGCGCAGAGTAGCAAAGCAAATGAGTCCATCTCGGATTTATGCCCTATCAATTTTTTTTCATTCTGTCATTAAAAGAAATGCCAACACCCAGACATTTATTACAAAGTCAGGGGGAACTCTGACCTCGCCCTAACTCTAAAGCGTTGGTTCTCAACACTTATAAAATGACAGCCACCATCTCACAGATTGGAATGGTCCATACTTCTCTTAGGTTGTGTAGCTGGGTGATTTCTCAGCAATGACACATTCATTTTGTCTCTCTCATGATTGTAAGGGGCTGGGAACTGTGGCAGGAAAGACTTAGTCCTGTGATTATGGCGTAGAGGTGATTGCTTCATGATATCTACCAGCGGAAGGTCTCCTGTGACAGGTCCAGGATAGATCTGTTTATATGTCCTAGGCTTTGTTAGAAATAAAAGATGTGGCTTAGCCAGGTCCCTTACACTCTTCAGGAAATCCCGTGACCTCTCTACATAGTTTCTCCAATCTGGTAATTGAGCTTCTTACATGGTAAACTCTTTCTTCTAACTCGAGTGTTTCAAAAATCAGGGAGTGGAGAAGTCAGTCTTTTAAGGTCTGGTCTAGAAGCTGGTACAACTAAATTCTATCAGCCAAAACAGTCAGACAGAGACTGCCAGCTTGAAGAGAGGCGGACATAGACTAAACTCTTCCTAGGAAGGATAAACCATTCTGATTCTGATGCCATTTTTAATTCATTAAATCAATGATACCCTATCTTGAGCTGGGTTTTTTGTTTTTTTCCAAATAATGTTGATTTTGTAATCCTTCACATACTCATAAATGTTTGATGCCCCAGTGCCTTTGCATATACTGATGATCCGTCCGTGATGCTGCTTCTATCTGTTCTCTTTCTTTCTCTGCTAACTTTAGTTCGTTCCTTAGATTCCAACTCACTCATTTCTTGCTCCTGCCACACACCCTATATGGAAAACGTCTTCTAATCTCTGATTTCGTATACCCCTAAGTACATGTCTTTCTGATCTTTCAATAATTTTAAAACAGTATTTTATTTCAACCATATGACCACTTAGTTAGGTTTCAGTCATTTTTGTATGTTCTGGTCTAGTATAATGCCCAGTGTCCAATGCATCTGATCTGATTCACATGACTGTCATTACTTTGGTTTTGATTGAAAACAAACCAAGATTATAAAATAGATTAATCGCACTTACTTTAAATGACCAAGGATTTTACCAGGGATAATTGGTTTCTAAATATTTTTCTGTTCAGCTTTTTAACATCTTTATTTCTTCGCTTTGCTTTGGCTTCTCAGTGCTCTAGCACAATATTCAGAGTCTCTTCTGACATTAATTTTGTTCTTTTATTCTTCCTCCATCTTTGTTATAACGTTTTGTATTCTTCGTGGATGATATTCTTAATATCTTCCCACAGCTCATACCTGAAGTGAGGAAATCTAAAGATTAATTATATGGGAGAAATCTGCTCTCAGGGACTTCTGAGGAGACATGACATCAGTCTAGAGACTAATGTTTGCCTGATCTAGGACTTATCTTCATAATTACTTACTATGCATCAGAGAGCTAAACAATTACCAAGGATGATAAAAGAAGAATCAATGCCTTTGAGTTGTGGTACCGAAAAAGTATTGAATATACCATGGACTGCTAAGGGAACAAACAGGTCTGTCCTGGATAGGGTGAAACCAGGCTGCTCTTTGGAGGCAAAGATTTTAAAGATCCATCTGCCGTATTTTGGGCATGTTTCCAGCAGTGACCAGTACTTGGAGAGAGACTTCATGCTTGGAAGGGTGAAGGGACAGCACAAGAGAGGAAGACCCTGGGTGAGATGGATTGACTCAATGACTGGGGTAATGAGGGTGGGTGTGTCGGAGACAATAAAATTGGTTTAAGATAGAACAGGGTCCAGAGCTGTTAAACACAGTGTTGCTATGAGTTGTAAGTGACTCCATGTAACAATAACAAATATTTTTACCAGATTGAGTTGCAAAATTTCTGTTACTATGATAACACAAACTAATCATTGTAAAATATTCCATAGTCGGACTGATTCATATGTACTTAATATCAATATGCATTTGATTTTCTTTTAAAGGTTGGAATAGAGTAGATAGATTGAGGCATAATTTTTAAATGTTAAGACTCATCTAGAAAATAAAAATGATGAAGAAGCTGTCTCGATGCTTGACAGAGAAATAGAATTATATATGATCTTCCAAGTGCAGAAAATTAATCTGTATCTGGCTTTGGATGGATTTGATCGCTATCCAAAAATTAAAGTACAAATAAACTCCATGGAATTTTCCATTCTTTCTAAGCATAACAAAAATACTTTGTCATACTGCTCTGCTCTCAAAATCCTTCAGCCAATTTCCTCTTAGATCTTTTGTTCTCTTTATTTACTTCTGATCCTTCTTGTTGATACTAGAAAATACCTTTATGAATCCATATGACAAAATGTGTGTTAACATTAATTGAGCATTGATCCAGGGCACTATAATCTCTCTTTTTTTTTTTTCTTCTTTCATTAACCCTAAAAATTCCTTAGTATTTATAGGGAAATGATTCAAACTAAGAGAGTGCAAACAACCTATCAAAAGTCACAGAGCAAGTAGCTGAAGCAAAATCTCTCTAACTCAAGAACTCTGCTGTCGATCTCTAAACCTAATTTCTTAATGGGAGTGAACAATGGCTTTCAATTTAAACTACTTACTGTCCCATGCAGGTCAAAGTTTCCTGTCTCGGTGACAAATAAAAAAATCTTTCCATTGTAAACCTCACTTTATTCCCCTCAATTTTGTTTTTCGTATTTATGATTCAGTCAGAAGAGGATGGCTCTGCATGAGGCATGGTTGTTTGTAGAGTCTCTTCAAGTCGTAACTGATTCACCAGCAGCTCATAACACCAGCTCAACATCCAGCCACACTCCAGTCTCTTTCTAATCATAAACATTCATGGACCGTTAGCTTATCACACGTTTGTTCATAAACATTCACTGTTATTCATTGTTTAGATATTTATAGTGATAAATATCTAAACTCAGTGAAGGATGCAAATGAACCAAATATTCCCATCTCAGATACTCAACTGTGCAAAGAGTTAAGAAAGTAACATTGTGGGCTTTAATTTTCCTTAGTGATATAATCTGAGGAATCAGGGATCATTTACCACAGTCTTCCATGATGCCTGTGTTCATGACTTCATTAGGCAAATATTTATGGAGTACTTATGATGTGACAAAACTATTACAAGTTTGAAAGTTCAACAGTGAGCAAAAGGCAATGCAAAGCCTTAGAAAGCTTAGATGATGGGAAAGTAAGACAGAAATTAAGCCAATTAATTTAAGGTAATATGTATTAAAGAGGAAACGAAAACATTTCTCTGAAAAGAGAGTGTGGGTGTGGGTGTTTTTGCATCGAGTGTCACTGAGAGGTGACACTATAGCGAAGACTTGAACAATGGAACTCACAGGATGATGATGGGGGGGGGGGCTGCAGAGGAGGAATCTTGGCAGAGGGAAAAGCAAAGGCAAAGGACCTAAGATGGGAGCATGTTTTCTGTGTTTGAAAACTAGCAAGCAGCAAATGTGGCAAGAGTATCCCGAATGAGGAGACAAAGAGAAGAGAGAATACCTGGAAAATGGAGGCATAAGGTTTCTGTGTTCAAAGGCCTTGCTCTTGGTGAAATCTTGAATTTTATATTGAATGTCAAAGTGAGAGTTCAAACAAAGAGATAAAAGAACTAATGACACTATTTCAAGGTTCTTCTTAATGCTGCTGGAGAATGGGTAACAGCAAGATGAGTTAGGAGGTTACTTAATGAGCCAGATGAAAGATGAAGTCTTTGACTAAGGTGCTAGCAGAGGCGGTAGTGAATGGACTGGTACCTGGACATATTAAGCAACAGTATTCTGGAGCCAATAAGGTGGCCTGGTGGTAAGAAGTAGCACTGGCAATCCAACGGTATGTGGTTCAAATTCACCAACCACTCTAAGAGAGAAAGATGAGCCATCTCCTCCCACGCGACCAACGCCTCTGGAAACCCACTGGACGCTCAGCTCTGGGTTGGCTCCCACTGCAAAGTACATGAAAAAAATTAGGCTATGAGAGCTGTGCTGGCCTAGTAGTAAGGAGTTAGTTACACTGATGACTCAAAGATAGGAGGTTCGAATCCCCAGCTACTTTGCTGGAGATTCTGCTGTCATGCTATTTCCAGCCTCTGAAAACCCACTTGAGGGTCAGCTGTGAGTTGGTTCTGAATAGACAGCATATAACAACAACAGTAGGATATGGGATTTTAAGTTAGCAAGGAAGCAACGATGAGTTTAGGTTTTTCACAGGAGTAGTTTGAAGTTTTGTGTCTTTGGTTTTTATAAATATTTTTTTTATTATATACTGGTTTACTTAAAAGCTCACATACATTGTTTTTCACACCAGATCGTTCCCATTTCCTTCACACCCCCACCCATGAAATTGTATGAACTTATGATTTACTCCCCCATCCTAACCCTTCTACTATCCCCTCCCCACCACTCCTTTGTTACTCATACTCATTCTAAAATATGGTCTTACATAATATTTGTCCTTATGGGACTGAGTTAGCTCACTTAGCAGAATGTTCTCCAAGCCCTTCCAAGTTAGATAGCAATTTACAAGATCATTGCTCCTGTGTGCTGCATAGTATTCTATCATGTGAATGTATCATAATTTCTCAAGTAATTATATAAGTATTACATAATCTCTCAAGTATTACAGCAAGTAATAAATGTTGGAGAGGATGTGGTGAGATAGGAACTCTTATATATTTTTGGTGAGATTGTAAAATGGTACAGCCACTCTGGAAAGCAGTTTGGCATTTCCTCCAAAAGCTAACTATAGAAATTCCATATGACCCAGCTGTTCCACTGCTTGGAATATACCCCGAGGAATGAGAACTGAGACACAAATGGAGACTTGTACACCAATGTTCATAGAAACGTTCTTCGTTGCAAGAACATGGAAACGGCCCAAAAGTCCAGCCGTAATCGAATGGACTAAGAAATTATGGTACATTCACACAATGGAATATTAAGGAGTTTGAAGTTTTTAGTCGTTTGCTAAAGTTATAAAAACCACAGAGAAATGAATAGGGTAGAAATCAGTGATTTGTATTGACTATGTGTTTTTAATACTTCCACAGAAGTCTTCACAAAATCTCCAGGCCATTCTGCAGAGTTGATTGGCTTCAATACCAGAGTTAGAGGAACACCATTTTGAAAGTCAGCAATCTGTTTTGCACACTGGTAAACCAGCACAAGGTGTGTAGTTTTTCATGTTTTACATGAGGAAGAGGAGTTCAGTGCCTTCTTCTCATCGAGTAAGATCCCATGTACTAGTTTGATATTCCCAAGCCTATAAACTTCTCCAAGTCGTAGTTGGAAGATGAGAGCTTCATTCTAGTTCAGTCTGGATCTTACCCTCTCCCAAGTAAAAACTAGTAGCCAAAAAGCTTGATTGGTTGTGAGAAACTGAATCTCAGTTCTCTTGGCTCAAAGTGAAACAAGTGGTTTGTTTTTGGTTTTTGTTTCATGAAACACATTTTAAGGTGCAAATTATATTTCAAAGTTCTTGATAGCTCTGGTCTGTGGCTACTCTTCACCTGGGAATAACTTCCTTTCTCTTTCCCATTCCATTATGCCACTATGGGTAATCTCTGAGTACTCATTTAATAACATCCTGGTCACAGAACTTCTCACTGGCTTCACTTGGAGGAGCCCATCTCAAGAAAGCACAGACGTAGATTGCAACTCCCTTAACAAAACCCTTTCTAGAACAGGGGCAAGTTAACTGGATATATGATTTTTAATATATTTCTACTCTTAGTAATGAAATTATGCACTTCACAAATGTTTTGCATGAGTTAATATCTGTACACCTCTAGATATTCAAGGAAGGGAAAACTTGAAATGTTCATAATGCTTTGGAGATAATAAATACCACTTCAAGAGCAATATATGATTTAAGTGATTTCAGGAATAATGCACGAGGATACATATTTGATGATAGATACCTGGCACAAGCATTATGAAGTGTAATGAAAGACTTAAATCCACACACTTGGAAAAGTACTGTGGTTAGAGTTCAATTCAATAAAAACCCATGTTACATAAATATGACAAATAGAGTAGAACAGAAGAGAGCTGAGTCAAAAGGTCTGAGTGTAACACTTGTTCACAGTAGTTCACACAAGCGTAAAATATCATTTACTTGGGGTGTGGGAGGGTGGGGAACTGGAAATAAAAGGCTGGAGTCTAAATCCCATGTAACCACAAATACTGTTACCATAGACATTTTTTTTCTCCCTTTTACTCTCTGTGCTTTAAGTTTTTAATCTGTAAAAAAACAATAAACACAGTGACTTCACTAGAAAAATTACCAGTGGTAAATGCAGGCCATTTCTAGAAAAACCTTTATCAATAGATGCCTTGCTAGCATAATGACTAAATGTAGTATAAGTTTAACCTATTTCCAAACATAAATCAATAAAAAGAGCATAGAAAAAATGTTAACGCCTCCTCAGTCAGGAGACTAGATTGGTAATCTCCCAGATTTAAACAGACGGCAATCATACTTCCAATCCCCTATCACAAGACATTTCAGTACATATTGACACTTAATGAATTGCCAAATCTTCCAGAAACTTCTCCAAATTCAAGTTCCTACCCCATCTAGGCTTTGTTGCACCACCATTTAGATCAGATACATAATTCTTCAAACCTGAAATATTATAATAATCAAATCAGTGTTGTCTCTCACTCACCGCTCATTGTCTTTAAATCAGATCCTACACACAGCTGCTGTTCCAGTGTATTTTCAGAGGCTATAAATTGCATGAGAGGCGATTACACATCTTTCTTTCAGTGGAGCAATTGTTGGATTTGAACCTCTTGTCTTTGAGTTGGCAGCACAAGTCCTTACCCACTAAGCCACCATAGCTCCTTATAAAGACTCCAATAAAGGCTCACTTTATTGAAATGTGCCTATGGTTGTTCAATGTTTATAGAATGAATTCAAGTCTCCTTAGCCAGAGATTCCCCATTCTAGAGGATGGCTTGTCTGTCTACGTTTCGTGTCTCACCGCTTTGTCCTTGACACTAACCAATGTTTCAGGCCATCTGGCCTTCTCATGGTCCCTACACATGCCCCTGCCCCTTCCCCCTCTCTATGTCTTTGCTCTTGATGAGCCAGAATGTGCCTGGTAAAAGTGTTATGTCTTACAAGTCTCTCCAGATAATTCATTCAGAAGAGACACTTCCTCCTCTTTATACACATAATGCATTATATACTAATTTGAGTTCATGGTCACAGTTACTTCTGCGAATGACTTTATTGTTCTCCCTTGAACAAAGCACGTCTCATATGATTTGTATCCACTGGAGTATCTATCATGCGATTAAATGCCTGCTGGTTGACATAGTAATACTTATTAATTAATTACATATATGTCATTTCTTAGTTTTTATGATTTTCCCAGCAGATTTTTTTCCATTTTTTTAATTATTATTAAATTTTATTAGTTTTAATGAACATTTACAGAGATTTGGGGTTCTCATTCATTCATTGTTGCG
>NW_006399764.1:19707431-19730062 GCF_000299155.1 Elephantulus edwardii | reverse complement strand
TTGTTTTTCCCAGCAGATTTAATCGTTTAATATAGACATGTTGTTGTTGTGTACTGTAGAGTTGGAACTGATCCATGGCTGACCCTCCAGCAGGTTTTCAGAAGCAGTTAATTGCACAGGAGGAGATTGCCCATCCTTCTCTCGCTGACCTTCTGGAGGCCTTGAACTGCATGCCTTCAGGACTGCAGTGCAGCTTCTTGCCACTAAGTCATCAGAGCTAGGTACAGATACTCGAAACTTTTGAAACTGACCCTGCTCCGATATATGACACTCTAATCTAGGTTTATTAATTTGGTTACTATAAAAATAACAAAAAGTGGTAGTGGTTGTTCAACCATGCATATTACATGGCTAATTAAATTATTGACCTCAATTTAATGTGTATTTGCCTTCATGGACAATTACAAGTCAAATATCATGTCATCCTCATCCCACCCAAACCAATTAATAGCTAATTGTGTTAAGTTCAATTCTATTAAAAAATAAAAAAGCCATGTGAAAATCAAACTCTAAGTGAGAAAAAGTAATTGGCATAATAGAACATAAAATCTTAAAATAGTTTTACAGTCCCTTGACTAACAAAAGGTAAGCTTTACATGCATACTTTGGGGATCTCTGACTTTCAAGTGTCATCAGGGAAGGCAGAAAACATCGATGGATAATGAGTTAGTGTTGAGTTCAAAGTCTGTTCTTTGTTTGAAATCTTTTGATTTCAATAATAAACCCGCAGCCAGTCTCATCCTTTGGTCCCATCTTTTAAATGTAACTGAGAACAGACTGCAATGGGACATGGTGTTGTCTACAGAGCCCACTGTCTTCTGAACTAGCCACTCTCATTAGCACGAGGGCACATGTTGATAAGCTCTAGGAGGCATTTATGTGACACCAAAGAACTCCACAAGACATGCCTTCAGTGGAGATTTTACTCAGGCATTTTGGGTCTCTCGCCCTCTAGTGTGATTTTCTCTTTTTCTGTAGCATTTATTCGCACTTGACCCTGTACTTTAGAAAGTGCAGCAAGTCAGTATTCCCGACATCCCAGGGACTTGAAGAGCTGATCTAATGCCTGTGTTGCAAGATGAAAAACAGAAGAATTCTGTTGAACCTATAAAAAGGATGACATTTTGCCTGGCCCTGAGCTGTTCTGTTCAAAATTGAAGCTTTTGCAGCTCGCAGCTCTTGATTTGTGAGCTGGAGAGTATCATCTCTTGGCCGTTACTGAATCATAAAAGTTCCCTGCCTCTTCCCAGATCATTTTATTCAAAAGGAGAAATAGAAGCCCTTTATCTTACAAAATGCCGTTTCTTCCATTTTGCGCATTGCTGGAATGGATTCTGCAGGGGTTCAGTGAAAACATATGTAAATGGTAACTTGAAAAGACCAGCCAGCTGATGCCAAGAAAGGTTATTTTGGTGGTTGGATTGGAAGAGGTGCCCTAAGGATAGATGGTTGGATTGGAGGAGGTGTCCTGAGGATAGAGGACTTTGCAGCACTCTCTGTGCCATATCACCCTGTAAAAGGCCAGAGCCTTGTACTCATTGCTTTTCTCCAACATCCATAGAAACAGAGCCACATAGCACATTCAGGTCAGGATCTGCCTTAAGTACCACTCATTTATTAGCTCAATAGAAAATGAGTAGACTATCCTTAGGAAGCCCTGTGCGTTCCCTAATCCTTGAACAAAAGGGAAGCCTGTGAAACATTTTAAACAAAACCCGTGCTACTATCTAACTTCCCAGTAGGACCTCATCTTTGTTTTTTAACTTATCTTTTCCACAGTTTACTTATATTTCCCTTAAAAACTGTGCACTCAGTAAATTTTCTATATCAGATGGTGTGCTGAGTGCTAGAAGTCAACAACATAATCATTCCTTCTTTAAAGGACTCTTGGTCTGTTTAGAAACATTTTTGTGTGTCAAAATGATAGTTATGTAAAAGCATATGATAGAAATATCCTCATGTTTTGATAGATGAAAGATCATAAAAAAGGATTTCCTAAGAAAACAGTATTAGAGAGTCTTCCATCTAATAAATATGGGGAGAAAAGTGTCAGGCAGTTACAGTTTTAATGGCATGGCTAACATGAAGTGGGCTGACCAGTAAATACCGGTCTAAGTAGGGGAAAACAGGACATAGGGGCACAGGGCCACAAGCATCTAAATTAAAGTGCTCGCAGTTAGCTGCTCTAAAGAGTCCATCTTTCTGGCTAATTCTACTCCATCAATGTCATTGTTAGGTGCTGTCCACTTGACGATGGAGTGTAGTGATCCTATGAACAGCAGATAAGAACCTTGCCCAAGGCTGCATCATGGTCACCACCTCTTGCCATGCTTGAGCCCGTCATTACAGCCACTGTGTCAACCCATCTTGTTGAATGTCTCCTTTCTTCCTCCAGCTTTCCCAGCAAGATCTCTTTTTTTATAAAGACTGGCCTTTCTTGACAATATGCCTGAAGTTTGTGAGATGAAGTTTCACCCTCCTTACCTCTAAGGAGCACCCAAGTTGCACTACCTCCAAGAAAGATTTGTTTATTCCTTTGACAGTCCATGAGCTTATTTAACGCTTATTTCCAGCATCGCAATTCAAAGGCACTGATTCTTCTTCTGTCATCCGATGCATCGCCAACTATTGAATGCATAGGAAACAAACGGGAAAACCCTTTGGTTTTCCGTTGTTGCTGTAAGTTGGAATCTACTTGCTGGCAGTTGTTGTTAGGCATCTTGGAGTTGGCTAAGATCCACGGTGAACCTGTGAACAAAAGATGGAAGTCTCGCCCTCTCCTGTACCATCCTTACCGTCTCTGCCTTGCAGGTTTACTGCTGTGGTTACTGTGTCAATCCCTATTACTGAGGGTTTCCTCTCTTAAGTTTACTTTTCCCTGTATGATGGGTATTGTCAAGGACTTAGACCCTCCTGACAACATGCTTAAAGAAGAAGAGACAAAGTTTCGCCATCCTGGCCTCTAAGGAAGCACAGTGGCTACTCTTGACTCCTAGGCAGCCTTGTTTGATGGCAGTCGGTTTGCTCGTATGGTTTTGATATGTTAAAATTAGTTTTCTGTTTAATTTTGCTCCAGACATATTAACATCTGAGTCCTTTATAAAAGAGACTCTAAAATATCTGACACTACTTATTACTACTTAAGGGTGGCCTAGTGGCAAGAAGCTGTGCTGCAATCCTGAAGGCAAACAGTTTGAGGCCACCAGCTGCACCACAGGAGAAAGATGGGCAATCTTCTTCTATGTGGCTAACAACCTCTGAAAGCCCATTAGAGGGTCAGTCATGGGTCACGTCCAACTCCACAGTAAACAACAACAACTTATTAATTGAAAGAAGAGGCAGAGGCAGATGGAAATGCAATAAAATACTCTCTATAAATCCAGGCCTTTTTTGCTGCATTGTGAAGCATCTTTTGGAATGGCGAAGATAAATGAGCATGAAATGAGCAATTCTTCACATTGATGGGGGGAGGGAAGCTCACAGGTGTTTAATATCCTTCAGAACAAGATGTCCTCGATAGCAATTTCTTTTTCTCTCCAGAGGAAGCTTGAGAAAGTATTCAGGGTCTCCAGGTACTTGAAAAGAAAAATACAGCCATCCTTCTCACTGGCTTCAAATAGCCTAAATAGGGCGAGCCACCCCTCCGCAGCTGAGTCACAGGGAAGATAGCCATCTGTTAGCGATAAGCAGCCCCAGGTAGCTTTGAAACTGAGCCAGGCCTGAGATTGAGGACAAGCTTCAAGGAAGGACTTCTGACTTCGAGTTAATCACTTGGTGCTAGTTGATAAGGAAAAAATTAAGGATTAGTGGGCAAGGCTCTGACCTTCCTCAGAAGAACTGACTTCTTTAAAAAGTGTTTTTAGAATGGTCCACCTGTCAGGATGGAAAGTAGTGAGGTTAATGTTAATTTGGCTTTATAATGTCTAAGAACTTTGTGTGAAATTCAGTGCTCACTGTATCTGGGGAGGGAGCAGGACCATACGAGCAGGTAGTAGAATGAAAAAGACCAGCTTTACAGTAAGGTACAATGCAAGCCTACCTGCTTGGTTCTATGACCTTTGATAAGTGACGAAATCTCTAGAAGGTAGAGTTTTCAGAACTAAGAAATTAAGTTACAAACAAACAAAAAACTCCTTCATCAAACTGGGAGGAGAATTAAATCAGAGAGTTTCTTAAAAGAGATACTAAGCACAGTGTCTACCATACAGTAAAACAAAATCAAAACTAAAAACCCAAATCCACTGCCTTCAGCTTGAGTTCGTCTCAGAGCCACCCTCCAGCAGTCTTCTGAGGCTGTAAATCTTTTTGGCAGCAAATAGTGGATCTTCCTTCCAAGAAGTAACTGCCCACTATTTGGTTGGTAATAGGACTTGTGAGATAGACCAGCAGGACACAGTGAGGATATCATATTAGTTGGTGTCCCCTAAAACTTTAAAATCCTCTAATCTCATGCCCTACTGGCGTAATTATCTCAGCCCCAGGGAATATTTGTATTCATAGTGATCAAAGTAACAATTAATATAAACTAAACTTAGTTTCCCTATTGAACTAAAGGAGTAGGTTTACTAAGGAAAGACACATGGGTGTACATATCTCCCTTTGTGGGCCAGTTCTGACGTCCTTAGGGTACGTAGTCCTAGCAGTGGAATAGCTGGATCATATTTTTAGAGGTCAGCTTTTTTGAGGAAATGTCAAATTGCCTTCCATAATAGTTGTACTCTTTTACAATCTCACCAGCAGTGCCTTAGAGTTCCAATGTTTTCACAGCTCTTCCATCATGTGTTTTCTTTTTTCTGTGTTGCTAAACTCTGCTACTACTGCTGGGTTGAGATGGTATCTCATTATTGTTTTGATTTGTATCTCCCTGACTCTAGCGATTGTGAACATTTCCTCATGTGTTTCTTGGTTGACTGCATGTCCACCTTTGCGAAGAGTCTTTAAACATCTTTCACCCATTTTGTGATTGGGTTATCAATCCTTTTCTTGTGTGGTCCCTATACTGTTGTTGTCATGTGTCGTTGAGCTGACCCTGTGCACAACCTCTCTGAACCCTGCTCTATCTTGAGCCAACCTCACTGTCTCCGTCACACCTCCCTGCATTACTCTAGCTACTGTGTCAATCCATCTCCTATAGGGTTTTCCTCTCCAGTACTGTTCTTTGAGCCTCCCAAGCATGATATCCTTCTCCAAAGACTAGTCCCTCCTGGCTGGCTACATGACCAAAGTACGTGAGATGGAGTCTCAAAATTCTTATCTCCAAGGAGAAGCTTGGTTTCACCTTCTCTGGGACAGACCTGTTAGTTCTCTTGGAAGTCCATGGTATGTTCAATATCCTTCTCCAACACCACAGCTCAAAGGCATCAATTCTTCTTTACTCTTTGGTCATTGTCCAGATCTCCGATAAATAGTAAATAATTGCAAAAACCATGGCTTGGATTAGACACACCTTAGTTTCTAGACTGACATCCTTGCTCTTCAGCACTCTGGAGAAGTCCCTGACAATAGATTTTCCTAATGCAATTCGTCTTTTGATTTCCTGACTACTGGTGCCAAGAGTGTTGATTGTGAAACCAAGCAACCCAAAATTATTACCAACTTCAATCTCTTCTTCATCTAGTATGGTGCTGCCAATTGGCCCAGTGGTGAGAATCTTCATTTTCTTGTTACTGAACTTCAAACCATATTGCAAACTACAGTCCTTGAGCATCTGCAGCAGATGCTTCAGGCTCTCCTCAGTTTCAGCAAGTAAGGTTGTGTCATTTGCACAACATAGGCTTTGACGAGTCTTCCTTCAATCCTAATGCCACATTCCTCTTCATAAATTCCAGTCTCTTGAATGATCTGTTCTACATACAGATTGAAAATGGATGCATCCCTTACACATGCCTCTTCTGATTTTGAACCATACAGTGTTTCCTTGTTTTGTTCTGACAACAGACTCCTGGTCCAAGTACAGGTTTCACATAGGTTCAATCAAGTGTTCTGAGATTCCCCTTCTTCTCAAGGTAAACCATAAATTTTTGTGATCCACACAGTCAAATCCCTTTGCATATTCTATGAAAGAGATAGACATTTCTCTGGCACTCTCTGCTTTCAGCCAAGATTCAACTGACATTAACAATGATGTCCTTAGTGCCACGGCCTCTTCTAAACCCAGCTTGTATTTTGGTAGTTCTCTGTTGATACACTGAATCACTTTTCATAATCTTCAGCAGGATTTTACTTGCATGTGATATTCATGATATCGTTCGAAAATCCCTATACTTTTTTTGGAGTGGGAATAAACATATATCTCTTCCGGTCAGTTGGTCAGGTTGCTGTTCTCCAGACTTCTTGGCACAGCCTGGTGAGCACTTTCAGGGCTGCACCTGTTTGTTGAAATATGCCAACTGGTATTCCATCAATTCCTGGGGCCTTGTTTTTCACAGTTCCTGAATGATCCATGAAGCTTCAGAAGAAGCTGGAAGGAATATACATAGTCACTGTACCAAGAAGAACTGCCTGACATAGAATTATTTACTTTACTTTCAAGAGGAAATGGTGAAGAAAGAGGAAGTTCAAGCTGCTCTGAAAGAGTCCCTTTAGTATTCTGTAGACTTTAGTTATGAGTCCATTGTCTGAAATGTCATTGTCAAATATGTTTTCTCAACCTGTGAGCTTTCTTTTCACCTTATAGAAGAAAGTCATTAATGCATACTAGGCTCTGAGTTTAAGAAGGTTCCATTCATCTACTTTATCCTCTCCAAAAATGTGCACGTGCACATTTGGGGTTCTGTTTGCAAGCCTATATATGCCATAGACCAGGTTTCCCATTTTGTCTCTTAGAAACTTTATGGTTTTGGGGTTTCTGCTAGGCCACTGATCCACCTTGAGTTGTTCTTTGTTTGTTTGTTTTACGCAGTCTGAGATGTGGATCCTGTTCCAGTTTTCTTCAGGGAGATGTCCATTACACCTATGTTCAGAGTAGCAGCATGAACATTTCTTGCTAGTTACAATAGCAAGAAAATAGAAACAGCGCAAATATCCATCAGCGAATGGATTTAGAAATTGTGGTACAGCTACACAATGGAACACTACACAACACTAAGGAATGATGATTTTTGTAAAAGACTAGATAACATAAGAGAATCTAGAAAGCATGAGGCTGGGTGATATAACTCAGTTCCATAAGAACAAATACTGTATAAGACCACGATTGTGAGAATGGGGAGAAAGAGATGGATAGATGTTCAAAGGGGGAAGCAGGGACAAGAAAAGGTAGGTGAAGGGGGAAAAGACCACTGGAATGACAGAGGTTGGTGGGAGAAGAAGAGAAGATGTGGGAAAGGGTGGATGGGAATTTGAGAGGACAGGGGAGCATAGACGTAGATCGATGGTGGTTCCAAGTACAAAGTATGTGAAACATTGTATGAAACACAATGCACATAAATGAAATACAGTGTTATATGAATGACTGTATAAAACACAAAGTTGTTGCTGTTGTTGTGTGCTCTCAAGTCAGAACTGGCCCAAAGCTGACCCTCTGGCAGGCTTACAGAGACAGTTAGTTTTTTGTTTTTTTGGGTTTTTTTTTTTTATCAAATTTTATTAGTTTTAATGAACATTTACAGGGATTTTGGGTTTTCATTCCTTCATTGCTGCACCATTCTCTCTACCCTCCTCCCCAGTGTGTTCTGCTTCCCCGCCATCCAAATGTCTGTTTTAATTGTCCAATTGCCACAGCGCTTGTCAAAGTCAGTACAGAGACAGTTAGTTAATCACAAAGGACGAGACTGCCCATCCTTCTCCCAGCACAGCAGCTGGTGACCTCGAACCACGTGCCTTCAGGATTGCAGCACAGCTGCTTGCCACTAGGTCACCAGAGCTTTAAAACATAAATGAAATATGGTGTATATAAAGATTGTATGCAAACCAGTACAAAGCTTAAAAGGAAATACACAAACAACATGCCTCCGGAAACTCTATGAGCTTTGATAAATGTCAATAGTTGTAGAGGGGCTTCAGGCCTTTTGTTCATAGGGTCATTAAGAGTCAGGGCAAACTGGATAAATTATGTATAATGCACTAAAACAGACGAGGGAGTGAATAATTTAAAAGCGATGTATGATAGGGTATTATGGTTATCACAAGAGTCCACAATTAAGGTTGCCTAGTGGAATGGACTTGGGGCCGTGGGAGGGGTGCGGGGGGATTGTGTACCAGGGAGGGAGTCTTTCTTTTACTTTTGAAAGGGAGGAGCACACTGGGGGGCGGGGAGAGAGGGCTGGGCGGGTAGAGAATGCAGCAATGAATGAATGGAAATCCAAATTCTCTGTAAATGTTCATTAAAATTATTAAAAATAATTTGATGCAAAAAAAAAGAGTCAGGCAATCAACAACAAACTACAGATAGTGACAGATAACAATGTCCTTCCTTCAAGAAAGTAAGACTCTGTTTTTCCACTGAGGAACTAGCCAGAGGAAACTGGCATAGAGCTTCAAGAATGAGCAGAGTTTATCTTAAAATAGACATACCCGGCCAGCGGGCCTACTTCCCTTCTCCAGGGTTTGGTCCTCGTTCTCTGCCAGCAGCTGAGGCATGGTTTTGCATGAATCATCTCAGCCTTGTAGCAAGGCCAGCCCTAGGCTTCCAGGGAGACTCAAGGTTTTACAGTTTGGGGAATCTTAACAACGTGAAAGTTGTGTGGTAAATGGCAGGCAGGAATAAGCTTTCCAGTTTGATTTGATTATGGTAGTAACAGTTACTACAGGAAGTAACAAATACAGACAGGTTATCATCTTAAATAGAGCTACATCATGTCCAAAACAAAGGCCTAGGGAATCATGAAGATAGACACTGACATTACCAACTTGATTGTGACAAGATATCTAAGGTTATATATGATATTTTGTTGCATTAAAACAAGCAAGTTAGGGGAGCTCTGGTGGCCTAGTGGTAAGGAGCTGCAACTACAATCCCAAAGGCTCATGGTTTGAATCCACCAGATGCTCTGCCGGGAAAGGAGGGACAATCTCCTCCTGTACCAGTCAGATCTGATTTGACGGTACACTCACACAAAAATAAAATAAAAAAATAAAACAAGAAAGTTACATCTAGTTGGAGCTTTAACCTATAATCTACATAAGAAAGCCAAAGAAAAGTGTTTGCTTACAGTAATGTGCTATTTATCCCTCATTTCCATATTCTTTTTTTTTTAAAGTTGATTAATTAGAAATTTCCCTTTGGTTTCTTTTTTATTTATTATTATTATTTTTATTTATTTGTTTGTTTGAAATATAAGGCTCTTTCTATGTAGATAAAATGTCTCTTTCAGAAAGAAGAGTTAAAGTCATTCTTAACAAACTGTTCTAAATAAATATTATGAAACATGTTCGGACCTAGTACCCAGGCATAACCACAATTTGGGGACAAGCCACTCAATCCCAGGCTTTATTTTATTTATTGAATACATAATATCAGAAAAAAAAATAGTCTATGAGTTTTCTAGTTGCAAAATACCTCCAGTGTAGTGTAGAGAACACTACTGTAATTATCTCTGAGTCAATTCTACCTAAGCTGCTTAGAAGCCTTTAACATCTGAGGACAGACAGAAAATTAAGTTAAAGTCCCCTGAAATTATAAAGCGAGTTTATGTGGCAACAAAATTGAATTTATAAAAATGAATTAAAGCTCAAGTTCGTATGTATGTGACCTGTGTTTGACAAGGGTAAAACTTAAGTCCCATGTTTTCCCAGGATTGTCTGTCAAATAATTCATCAATGTCTAATATATGGAGCTTTATTTGGGAGGGGGGGACCACCCAACTAAATTTTAGAAAGAGCCATAGCACATTTGTTACTTCTTTCTTGAGGGTAGCAAGATTCATTGTGTCTCTCCTGAGAAAGCTTTATTTTGGAAAATACAGTCAAGGGAGCAAATTCTCAGATTTAAATGCTCCATCTTTCTGACATATTCCTCAAATACCAGCAGCAGCCACAGATAAAATCATCACCACTTTCTCTCAACCCCACTTTACTAATAACCACTGATTAAGACAGGTCATGTATTCATATATAGAGAGAGTTGATTTGATAGTCTTAAGTACAGTAACTGGTTTTCTTGGTGTGAATGAACCAGCCTCCTGACTTAGCTTCACCCTGATATATGGTTTCACCCTTTGTTTCTGCCAAGCAAACACCACTGCCTCTTTCTAGGACTGGATCCTTGCTTTGAATTACAGGAGTCTGACATCTGCACTGCCTATGTGTGTAATGTTGACCTAGAACGTCTGTGAAATGCCAACATTCCACTGACAGTGCGTAGTATTGCTGTTGGAAGATACCTAATGTCCATCCTAAAATTTCAAGCCTGATGCAAGTCTTTGAACAGTAGTCTGGTCTACAGCGCACTCTCTTCAGGGGCAGCCCAACAGGGACCTCAATTCTCCATTGTCACACCCTGCCCGTGTCAATCAGTTGTAACCCACAGTGATCCCCGGCTACAACTGTGTTTCGTGGGATTATTCAATTGCTGGCTTTTCTAAAGTAGAGCGCCAGGTGTTCCTTCCAAGGACCCTCTGTGTGGTCCTTCTAATTAGCAGCCAAACTTTTAACTGTCTTCCCCATCTAGGGGTTCATTTCATTTTCTCTCATTCTCCTTTTTCCCACTACTCAACAATTGTTATCCAATCTGCTTAACCTTGCACAAATAGCGTAAGCAAGAAGCTATGACAAAGTGTCATTTTGAAGACTGAACAAAGATTGATTATAAAGAACTAAGACAGTGGGTCTGTGACGTACATCATCTCTATGACTCGCTGTAGAGATAGTTTAATGACTTTGCCCCACGACTGTGGAAAGGGAGCAACTACCTCTCTCTACCCTCCTGGGATGCAAGCTTGATTTAGTGCTTGATAAACACAATGAGTTCATCAAACAGAAGTGTTAGGGAGTTCAAAGGCTCAGTTTTAATATAAAGGAAATACCAGTTCAATTTGTAATTCCTTTTTAACTAGAAGTCAAAGAACTGGTTTATAATTATTTATTGGGGGAAAAAATCTTTTTAGACTGTCTAGGCTCTGATTCTTTCCTTTAGTGTTTATTTTACTTTCCAGTGGGGGATAAGATTAATGAAATAAATTTCCCAAATAAGAAATAATTTTATGTAGGAAGAAACATTGTCTTTAAGTTCTCTGTTACATGTGTGGGAAGCATATGAGCACATAAAATCAAGTTAAAATATCTTGATTTTATTCTGTAAAATAGTTTCATTCAGCTCATCTCTTTAGATGGCCTCTATTTTAATTTTATTTCAAACAAAAAGGATTTTTTCTAATAACCATGAAGTTATTACATTACCAGGAGATTTCCAAATATCAATTTACTTGGTTTTAAATATGAGAATGAGGTCTCTCAACGCGACCTTTAAATTTAATTTCTTAAAATTCCCTACTTCCATTTTATAGCATTTTTGAATGCTTCAGGTCTATCAATTTTCTTTAATCATCAAAAAATCTAAGTTGTCATTTCAGATGCAAGATTTCTGAAACCAAATCAGATCTCTAGAATGTAGATATTTCTTTTCCAAAGACTTGCTGTTTCCATTTGACAATTTTTAATATTATACAATGTTCTATTTTATGTCACCAGCAGCATTAGACAGAGAAAGCCCAATTTTTTCCCCTATGAGACTAATACAAACTATAAAGAACATTAACCAGAGGCAAATAAGAGCTTTTTAAATAGAGCTGTTGGCTGAAACACATTGGGTAGAAGTGTTTGGGTAGAAATAGCATTTTACCAAGATGCTGTGATATTTTGTGCTAATATTTCACACCTAAGGTGTTGTTTTTTCATGCAGAGGCAGCATTCCGTTGGAAAATAGAGACAACACAAACTAACATACTTTTTCTTCTATCTTTTTTTATTTTCTTCATTTTAAGACTTAAGCTAATTTGCTGCTTGGTGATTAATGCTTTAATCAAGATTCTGGGGCATGAAAATTAATCATTTCATCAACTGAATAAGGAATAGATGTGGATGAAAAAATATGATAAATCAAGAAGAGAAAAGATGGAACACTTAGACATTCTAAAAATAGTAATTTTATAAAGAAACCTCTGTCTATCTTTCCCTTGGAACGTTTTCTCCTGACACTTCAATCCACTGCTTATTTGTTGCTTAGCTCTATGATGACTTTTTTGTCTTCATTTCTGTAAGAGTGAAACTAGCATTTACCAATAATTTACATAATGCAAAGCATTATGGACATGAGCAGGCCTGATTAACTGAGAGTCATTAGTGTAAAAGCATGTCACATAGATTCCCTCACCCAAAAAACTAAGAAGGGAAGCCAGTGCTCTCATGTGGTAAAAAGCCACACTGCAATCCCAAAGGCACATGGTTTCAATCTATCAGCGGCTCCCCAGGAGAAGGATGGGCAATCTCCTCCAGGTGAGTGGGTACCTAAGAAAACTCACTGGAGGGTCAGCTATGAGTAGGTTCTGACTTGATGGCACACAACAACAACAACACAAACAGGTGGCAGAAGGGATTGGAGAAGTGAGGAGGCATCAGATACGTGTATTCGGTTGTTGTTGCCTGGTGTGCTTAGCTGATTCTGACTCCAGGTGATCCAATACAATGCAGAACTGTCCCCTATGATCTTCTCATCTGAAATTTTTATAGAAACAGATTTCCAGGTCTTTTATTCCGTGGAGCAGATGGTGAGTCCTGACCATTGACTTTTCCATGAACAACAGAGTATATAACCATGGTACCACCAGAAGTCTGATATGTGACATTATCTCCCTTGTATAAAGAGAATTTCCAGACCAGGAGTTAGATAGAGTTGCAAGTTACGAGTAACAATAGAACTTAGTGACAAAATAGCATCAGAATTTTTTGGGAAAACCATCTGAAAACACTCACAAGCACTTACATACTTAACCAAGGTCACTTCAGCGAAGTGCTGTGTTGAAGCTGGCCAGTGGTTTACATGTGCCGTTGAGGATACACATACTCAACAGAGCTGACACCACTGTCTACGGGAATTATCTACGGAGAGTAGCTAGCAGTAAGTGTGGGTGTGGTGAGTGCATTCAAGCAAGTTTTTCTAGCCTGATAATTGCCATCTGAGCTAAAATCAGAGTTACATGTAGCATCAGCAAGGCAAAAATGCACTCCTCCTCTCATTACCATGACTACCTCTAATGGTCTGGTCCATAGGAAGCTGCACTGTTAACTCAAGAACCACTTCTCTCTGGTGGCTCAAATCTACAAGCCACTCTCGGGGAGAACAATAGACAGTCGCTTCCTATGTGATTCACAGCCTTGGAAACCCAGTAGAAGAGTTAATTCTTACTTAGCTCCAATGAGGTAGAGAGAGATTGTAGGAAAATCCAACTCTGGTTTGACAAGATATGGTTGAAAGTGTTGGATTCCAACACAGAAAGAATCCAAATGAGTGTGCAAGAATAAGTCCGTGGGTGGCATATCCTTGACAACTCTTACTGACCTCAGATTTGGCACAAGTTTTAATCAGGCCTCCAGGTGGCTTCCAGTTGATTCCAACTGCATGTGACTCCACGTGTGTCAAAGAATATCAGCCAACATTTCCAAAGACTGATAGTTCCTTAGTTGATCACTAGACATTACTTCTAAATCACCTTTGGGTGGATTCGAATCACCTACCCCTAAAATAGCAGCTGGACCTCTCAAAAATTTTTGAAGTATGCAGAGTAAAGAATTACTATAAGGATTCATAGTATATGCTCAGTTCTGACTCAAAGGCAGTGAATTGAATTGGCTTTGGGGAAAATAACTTTAAAAATAAAAATTTCCAAGCCCCCTCTTAGATATGCTACACTAAAACTCTGGCAGTAAACACAGAAATGTGTGTTTAGCAAGCTTTCCAGGTAAAGCGATGAGTCTGAAGCGATGAATCTTTAACTACACTTGTTCCTAAGTGCCTTCATACTGGCTCCAACCTATACAGTGGAATGAAACAAGACCCAAAATTGTGCCACTCTTAGAATCACTGCTGTGTTTGATGCCTTTGTTATGGCCACTGTACTGATCCATCTGTTGAAGGTCTTCTTTTTTTCTGATCTTCTACCTTACCAAGTAATATGTCTTCTCCTGAGAACATACTCAAATTACATGAGAGAACTTGTCATCTTCTACAAGAAGCACTCTGGCTATAATTTTTTTCTAGAAAGACTGTTTGTTCCTTTGGAAGTCTATGATGTTTACAATAATCGTTGCCAGCACCGTAATTCAGAGGCAGCATTTTTTCTTCTTTGTTTTCTGGCTTTCATACGCATCAATAGCTGTTGACAGTATCATGACTTCCACAAGTACACGTATGTCCTCAGACCTATTCTTGCCCTTTTGTACTTTAAAGTCTTTTGCAGTAAATGTTTCAAGTATAATATGTCCTTTGATTTATTGACTGCTGCTTCCATGAATGTTAACTGTGGATGCAAATAAAATTAAATTCTTTTACTACAGAGCTAAATTTCTTTGTGCTAATTGCTAGAATGCTTTACGATTCCTCATTGACAATTCAATGAAAAAAATTGAAAATGTATGTCGGTAGCTTTGTGTTGATTTAGCTCATCCGAAACCTTGTTTCTTTAGAATTCTTTTCACTGCATAGTTCCCTGTTAGTGTGGACTGCAGTCTCAAGGTGGACTTGGACTAGGCCTTATCTTGCTTTATATACCATAAAGGTTGTATCAAAACATGAGAGTCACACATGTTATGGCTTACCTGCTCAATGTAGGTCACAGACCCTGTACTCATGGTCATGGAGTGCATTCCAATCCATACCAGCCCACAGAAATAGTACAGCCTTAAAAACTGTTATCGTTATAGGCGAAGACTGGCACATCTCTCTCCCGCAGAAAGTTTTGTGGGTTCAAACTGCTGAGCGTTTAACCTCTGTGCCTCCAGGATTGCTTAGACATCTGGCAAGCCCATGAAAATGACTGTCCTTCTGCTTATCTGATACCTAGACCATGAAAAAAGGTGCTGGATCTGGGGACACTTTCATTGACATTGGAGGCATGGATACAGGCAAGTTCCCGGCTGTACTCATAGATTATTCTTAACCTCCCATGTTGTCCTGCTTCCTTCACTTTCTGTCCACAACAGCTTCACCCAGACTAGACATAAGAGCTGCCATGCTTATGCAAAGTCAAATTCCTATAATAAACCTTCCATTTCATCTTCCCCCCAAAATTCTGCCTCTCTGATAGAACCTGATTGGATACAACCTGCCTGATATATAAACTGAATCTGCTACCAGTGTAGAAAATATTTCATTGGTAATAAGGTTAGAAAGAGGCAGGGCATTGAATCACTTTTCACTAAGCCCATTCCATACATTACCCTTACTAAAGTAGCCCATGTTCTGTCCTTGAATATTTAAACCATATTATCTTTTGTCTTCTTTAAAGCTCTTTCCTGCTCATTTCCTTTTATGTTCAGATAATTTCTTTTCTTTTATCTCATTGCTTTCCTCTCCCTATGCTTTAGGCCATTGCTCCTGTCCTACTATCTTCAGACGCTGTGACTAATTCGTCCTGTTCATTATGTTGTTTGTTACCTTGAAGGTACAGGTGTTACAGTGACCAGGTCTCTTTCTGAGCACTGTTTTCTAAATGACATCCATTTATTTTCCAGAGTTTCCTGAGTGCTCTCTTCTCTTCTGATTTCCAAATTTTTTTCCTCTTTCTTCACATTTATGCTAGACTCCTATTTGTGTTAAAACAGTGCACTGACACAACAGAGACATACTCAAGTACAAAGAGACTCAAACAGCCATGCTTTTAAACTGAGCTCACATTCAGTTTCATAAGCTTTTCAAATTCTCTTGATTTTAAAATATCACAGGTACTTCTGTATTTCACCCAAAGTGGAAAAACTCTGACTTCTTAAGTTCCAGTAAGATTATTTGACTTTTAGCCCGAGTTGGTTAGTGAATGCCTTACTAATCATAGGATTTTCTACAGTGGACCCTCAACAACTAAGGACAAAGAGCCCTGTTGGCTTTGGTGCATTATGTATGGGGTAGCAGTTGAAATGCATCAACCAGTCCTTGGGGGAAAGAGAATCAGTATCTACCCATAAAGATTCACAGCCTCGGTGAGGGTGTAAATCCAAGGAGGGTCATCAGGAGGCAAAATCAACTCCAGAGCCATGGGTTTTTATTTTATAGTAAAAGGAGGTCGTGCTTATTTAATGTAAGTCAACAACCATATTATTTGTTCTTGAATGTCATCACATCAGAACTGACTGATAGCTGACCTTCTCGTGGGTTTTCAGAGGAAGTTTATCTCTGAAATCACGGGAGGAGATTGCCCATCCTTCTCTTGCAGAGCAATTGGTGGATTTGAACTGTGTGCCTTTAGGATTGTAATGCAGCTTCTTACCGTTAGGCCACTTGTTGTCACTGTCAGGGTCCATGAAGACGAGTATGACTCGTAGAGGCGCTATGAACCATAAACCTAAACCTTGCCCTAGCCTGTCTATCCTCACAATTTCTGAAACACTCAAGTCCATTGCTGAAGGTACCACGTCAACCCATCTCATGGAGAATCTTCCTATCCTTTGCTGACCCCTCTTTTCTGCTTCCAAATTTCCAAGTACAGTGTCGTTCTCCAAAGAATAATTTCACCTAGCTACATGTCCAAAGGATGAACAATGAAGCTTCACCATCTTTGCCTCCAAGGAGCACTCCAGCTGCACCATCTCCATGACATATCTGTTTGTTCTCTTGGTAGTCCATGGCATGTTCAATACTCTTCTCCAGCACCACAACTCAAAGGCATCAATTCTTCTTCTGTCATCCTTACTCATTATCCAGCACTCCAGAGCATAGCAGGTGATTGAGAAGACCATAGCCTGAGTTAGGAACACTTCAGTCTTCAAACTGGCATCATTGCTCTTCAGCATGTGAAGAGAGCTCTGACAGTGAACTTGCCATCAACAGAGGTAAGTTTAATTTATAATACTCAGTCATTAGCAATAATATATAACTAATCACTCACAACTAATTTACTGTCATTTTTGTGGACTTTACTTCCTCCTAGATTTCTAATCAGGTACTGGTGCACCGGTAGATGATCTCTCCTATTACAGTCTGGTATGAAACACTATGAATGGATGAATTATAATACGGCAGCTCCAGAGCATATTATAATACGCCCGCTCTCGGGGTGTACTCTATAGGGAATTGTGCTGCAAATCAAAATGTTCTTGCCTCGCTAATGGTTCCAATTGACCACAGGCTTCTTAGGATAAAGACTGACAATCTCCTCCCATGCAATTTAAAGCCTCCAAAAACCTACTAGGTTTTTGGAGATTAGCTATGAATCACTTCCAATTCTATAGCAATGAGTTTTTGAGATCCCTAGAGAGAGATTTTACTTGGTTTGTTCCAGGAGAAGGTTCTGGTCTCCCTTCAACATCATGATTTCCAGAAGTCTTTGGACTGCCTTGTTTTTCTGGGTCTCACAGAGATGCAAATCAAAACAACTATGAGATATCATCTCACCCCAGTAAGAAAAGCAAAATTTAACAGAACAGCAAACAACAAATGCTGGTGAGGTTATGGAGAAACTAGAACCCTATTTACTGTTGGTGGGAGTGTAAAATGGTACAACCACTAGGGAATGCTATATGACACTTTCTCAAAAAGTTGAAAATAGAAATACCATTTGACCTAGCAATTCTTCTACTGAGAATATACCCTAAAGAAAACCTAACTGTCACCCAAGCAGGTATGTGCATACTCATGTTTATTGTGGCTTTGTTCACAATAGCAAAGTGTTGGGGAAAACCCAAGTGCTCACCAACAAACGAATGAATAGAGAAGCTCTGGTATATATTCACAGGTTTTTTAAGACAATCATGACTTTATTTTTAAATGTTATGATCTAAATTTATCCCTCTCACTCTCATTCTTATTGTAATTTGGACTAACTCATGGTTGACCCTCCAATGGATTTAAATCATTCAGGAAGAGATTGCTCATCTTTCTCCCTAAAAACCACTAGTGGATTTGAAACACAGGAGAGACTTGAGTTAGCAGTGCAACTTCTTACAGACTACTCCACCAGAACACTTTTAAAATATCTGATTGGATTTAAAAATTAAATCAATGTTTAAGATAAATTAATCAGGATAACCGATGAGAGAAAGTAGACTTTCAATTATGTTAGTAGTACAATCCTTACACTTGTACTGTTGTTGTTGTTAGATGCCATCGAGTCACCTGCAATTCATAACGAACCTATGTACAAAAGCTGTGAAGCCTGCCCTGTCCTGAGCCTGTCTCATTGACTCTGACACACCTACACCCATTGCCCTAGTTACTGTGTCAATCCACCTAATGTGGGGTCTTCCTTTCTTGTGCTGTCCCACCACCCTTCCAAGCATGATGTCCTTCTCCAAGGACTGGTACCAACTGGCCACATGCCCAAAGTACATAAGACAGAGCTTCAAAATCCTAGCCTCCAAGGAGAAGTGTAATTTCACTCTCTCCAAGACAGGCCTATTTGTTTTCTTAGCAGTCCATGATATGTATATTCAAAACTCTTCTCCAACACCATAACTCAAAGGCATCAATTGTTCTTCTATCATCCTAAGTCATTATCCAGTTCTCTGATGCTTAACAAGTAATTGTGAAGACCATGGACTGGATCAGGTGCACCTTAGTCTCTAACACTTGTACTGAGATCATCAAAATAGTCCTGCTTCATAGAGAATGCAATAAAGATCCATAGGTGTGATTTATAGCTTTTAACTTCTCAATAAGGATGTGGTTGATTTTTAAATAAACCCCAATGTGAATTGTTTTACAAATAATGTGTTTATACCTAGAAATCCATACAATATTCATTCAGCTTCACCAACTTGTACTTCCATATTTGCTTGGCTATCTAGTATTTTCATAGCAGAAGCACCATAAATACACGACTAAACAAACAAAAGTCCAAAAATCCACTGTAGAGGAAGGTTCTCCTCTTTTGTTGGCTCCAAATGAAGGTCTTGGTGCCCTTTCAACACTATGGAGACCTCCATGTGTCTCAGAATCAGTATTCTCCCACATCTACGCAGTGTCTTCAGCGCCAAGAACATGGGTGCAAGGAATATGCAGCTCTCCGTTCTTCTTTTTCAGTAACACTAAGTTCCCTCTCTTCTCTGTCCACTTCTCTCTCCATCTATGTTTTCTAAAAGGGTGACACATGAAACTATGGGACTGGAACAGAGACGTGACTTCAGCAGTGAGCTCTTTGGGTACTTAAGCCAGGGTACGAACTGAGTAGCATTATCTTCTCAGGCTGTGGTTCATGATACATCCCACGTTGATTCTGTTTCACGTACATAAGCCCACTCATCTCCAGTCAGTTCCACCTCAAGGTGGCCCTCTATCATGTTTCCACAGCTATAAATCTGTATAGATATAGACTACCTATCTTTCTCTCACAGAGTGGCTCCTGGATTTAAACCAATGACCTTTACATCTTTTAGGCCAACATATCACACACTATTGCAGTAGGGTTCCTTACATTAATATACAGAGGTTGGGATTTACACCACACAGAATGTAAGATGGATGTATCACATTACACAACGTAAGACAATACTGGAAATTGTATGCTAGACAAGTAAACAAACACTTGGGTGTGAGGAGCACTAGTCAGTCTTAACATATAATAATGATGTCTTTCAAATTAGTATATTGTGTGTTTGCATATAGGTGGGCGGGTAGATAGAGCGAGAGCGGGGAGTGGGGAGCAAGAACACGCATGCGCTCTGGGAGTACAAGGAGCTCTTGTGGCTTCGTGGTAAGAAGTGGCACTGCTAGCTCAAAGGTACGTGGTTTAAATCCACCAACTGCTCCACAGGAGAAAGGTAGGCAATCTCTTGTCTGATTTGCTGCCTCTGAAAACTTACTGGAGGGTCAGTTCTGACTAGACAGTGCACAACTGGTGGCACAATAGATTACACACTCAACTGCTAACTTAAAAGTTGCTGCCTCAAATTCATCCTGTGGTTCTGTTAGAGAAAGACATGGCATGTGACAACCCCCTTCCACAATGATTGAAGCGAGAGGTCACTAGGAGTCGAAATCAACTTGAGCTGCAACATCTGTCTGTAATGCAGTAGCTGCTAAGGTCTGTGGTAACCCTTTGCAGAGAACTTTCCTTTCTGGGACTTCATATATTTTGTTCTAACTTAATAGCTTTTCGAATCCAACTCCGTGAGCTCATGTGAATAAATTCTGTGAATAGCTTCTGATTAGTTTACTTTTATCTCCTAAACTATTATCCATCTCAATTTACAGAGGACTACCTTTCTTCAATTGTACACAATCATATAGAAATTAATACATGTGGAAAATAATCTTTAAATCCTCAGTCAAACAAAGATGGAAATGAATGGTACATTGAGGTCTTGAATTGTCATTGTATAATGTTTAATAACCCCACAAATGCAAATTATTATAGATAAGAAATAGCTTGCATAGACGAATTGGTTAAACAAATAGTGACTCCATAGTCTTACAATAAAAAGCTTGATCACAGTAAAGAGAAAATTTAGACCAAATATTCTCTCATTAACAATGTGTGTTAGGCAGATGACACAACCCTGCTTGCTGAAACTGAGGAGGAACTGAAGCTCTTGCTTCAGAAGGTCAAGGACTGCAGCCTTCAATATGCATTGAGGCTCAATATCAAGAAGACAAAGATTCTCACCACTGGGCCAATTGGCACTATCAGGATGGATGGTGAAGAAATTGAGGTTGTTCATAGATTTAGTTTGCTTGGCTCCACAGTCAACAAGCTTGGAATCAGCCAGGAAATTAAAAGATGTACTGCAATGGAAAGTCTGCTGTCAGGGACCTCTCCAGAGTGCTGAAGAGCAATTGTGTCACTCTGGAGACTAAGGTGTGTCAAATACAGGCCGTGGTCTTCGCAATCACTTGCTATGCATCAGAGAGCTGGACAATGACTAGGGAGGAGAAATAGAAGGAGAATTGATGCCTTTGAGCTGTGGTGCTGGAGAAAAGTATTGAATGTACCATGAACTGCAAAGAAAATGAACAGGTTTATCCTGGAGAGGGTTAAATCTGACTGCTCCTTGGAGGAAAGAATTCTGAGGCTTCATCTGACATACTTTGGACATGTTACAAGGAGGGACTGGTCCTTGGAGAAGGATATCATGCTTGGGAGGGTATAGGGACAGTGCAGGAGGGCAAGACCCTCTATGAGGTGGATTGATTCAGTGACTGGGATAATCGGGGTGGGTGTGTCAGAGAAAGTGAGATTGGCACAGGACAGAGCAGAGTTTAGGGCTGTTGTACATAAGGTCACTAGGAGTCGCAAGTGATTCAATCAATGGCACATAACAACAACATTCTTTTATTTGCATTTTCACTGGAAAGTGTAACTTTATTTTAAAATAGGTAGGCTCATAAAGCTTTATGAAATTTCTGTTGTGTACCTAGTACTGTTCTGTAGGTGAGAAGAATTCGGAAATATAGGAGAAATTACTTTCTGTGAGATTTGAAATGAGACCCTCCCTTTTATATTGGAAATTCATCTAAATCATCAACTCAGAGAACAATGGGTAGCAGGTACCTTCAGCTTCTGGAGAAGTCCTAGACACACTCATGAAGGACTCTCAAAAGGGTAGCCAATGGCCTTTCATTAATCCGACTCCTTTCTCCATCTTCTAATAAGACAGGATTCGAGCTTCACTGAGGGAGTTTTCTTTGACAGGATTATTTGCACTGAAGATTGTCCAGCTTTCTCCCTACCTTTCCAAGTGAACTGCAGAGAGAACATTCTCCTCTGAAAAAAAGGCAAATCGGAATCTTATGCCGCAGCGGGGAGCTTGTAGGAAAATTTGTCAGTCTGCCCTTTGCTGCCATAGGAGCACAGTGAAAGGATGTTTCTCAAAAATCTTAAAATATGTCCTCTGAATACTGCAGAGCATTGATCACAATGCCCATCTTTTTCCCTGTCTTGAAGTCTGAAAGCAAGAGACAGGCTGAGAGCCTGCAGATGAAAACTGAAGAGAACAAAATAAAGGAGGAAGAATAACCAATGTTTCCTTTGATCCAGGTAACTGGAAACTGATAATATTGCAAATACTCCACTGCAACGGCTACCAGAGACAATGCCGTAGTTGTGCCACCAGTTCAGGGAATTGGAATGAATGTAAAGGGTTAATAGAGATCAACTAGTAAAATGCCATAATATTATCAGAAAATGGGATATTGAAGCCAGAGAAGGGAGGGAAAACGTACTTGTCTAAGAGCATAATAATATCCTAAACTCAAGACTCAAACTCATTGCTATCATGTTAGAACCAGGGAATTTTCAGTAAATTGCACAAGAGGAGATTGTTTGTCTTTCTCTTTCTGGCTGCATATTTCCTTACCCATTAGGCCACCGAGGGTCCTGGGGAATCAACATTCTAATTGTTCCACAAGGAGGAAACCAACCACTGGCTGCCTGTCAGCACAGTGATCTCAAGTGCATCAGAGTGAAATGGAGCTCCAGAGGGTTGCCCGTGACCCTTCCTTTTCAGAAGTAGATCTCCAGGTTTTCCCTTCCTTCCTTCCTTCCTTCCTT
>NW_006399764.1:19701290-19707128 GCF_000299155.1 Elephantulus edwardii | reverse complement strand
TTTTGGTTAGTAGGCAATCATGCTAATAATTTCTATTACCTAGAGATAGTATAATGAGAAAAATGAGGCCTAACCACAATAGCCCTAGTCCTATATATCTTACCCTAATTACTTTTCCCCAACCGTGTCTATGACCTGGGAGCTCACGATCCACAGAAGAATGGGTCATGCAGACACCAATAGAGTTTAAACAGCAGAAAGTAGATTCAGCTCTCTGTTCCAATTATTGGTCCCTATCTCAAACCAGAGAGCTCTGATGGACTAGTGGATAAGGAGTTATGCTGCCAACCTTAAGGGAGGTAATGGGACCTCCCAAACAGTTCCTCAGGGAAAACATCTTCCCCCCATGCAATTTACAGCCTCTGAAACGCACTGGATGGTCAGCTGTAAGTCAGTTCTGACAGGCACTGAATTTTATGAGATCAACCCAAAACTTATCTAGGAAAGAAGGGGGGGGAAGTTAAGAGCTGGAAAAAGATAATGGCAGTTTGTTTATGTTGGCCTAGGTACTCTGAATCTAGACTGAGAGATAATAAAAGCTGCAAGATCTGTCTGAGATTTGGCCATTTAAAGCAGAGGAAGGGTCACTGTGACTGGTAAAAGTAACAAACAATGGTAAAGTAAATGCTTCTGGTTTTGACTTACCCAACTCAGCCTAATAATTCAGCTACCCTTAAATATCGTAAGATTCCAACAATCCTAAGATTCTCTTACAATGGAAGATTCTGTCACAAAGGAAACAAATTGGGTCTTCATCTATTAGAAATGTCTAAAAAGCATGACAAAGAAACTTTGAACATTTTTCTTTACCATGTTTAGGTAATGTGTACATGAGGGGACACTCCATATACATCTAACTTTGTGGCAAGGAATTTAAAAAAATATTGTATGTACAAGCATTATGGGAATCATCAGAACTATTTCTACCATTTTCTCCCTTTCCTAGGACGTTTGCTGCTGCATCCTATAACATTGAGCTAAAATTTGTAGAAATCAATATTTATTCTTCCTTATAGTTATTGTGATTTCCTACCTTTTTAGGATTTCTAAGAAGGGACAATTTGGTCCAACTGAAAGAAATAAAGGAACCTTACTATACTTGGTGTTAGCTGCTTCCTCACAGGATTCAGTAGTTCAAACTCATCAGTCACTGTAAGGTAGACAGTTGTGGTGGTTGGCTTCTATAGATATTGCCTTGAATATACTGATTTCTGAAATATGAGTAAAGTTTCTCGGGGGGGGGGAAGGAAGAGAGGAGAACAATGTAGGTATTTCAAAATGAAAGGAGAGCAAATGCAAAAAGACAGACTTTGGAGCAATTGGAAAATGCCTGTGGTTCATTTATTTTAGCAGACATGCAGGGTATTTTCAAAGCAGGAGCAGCAAATGTAAATGGAAAAGAAGATCAAGAAGCTGCTTTTCAAACTTGAAGGAGCCACTCTGAACAAATGAGAGAGAAAATGAAGGTAGAGTTCAGAATCCTATTTTTCAAGCAGAAACTCTACTTTCATATTTTACACATATTTTACTGTGCACCATATGTTTTAGTTGATGTACTCTGCAACTTAAAAGAAAAAGTTTCAAGATATTGAAAAAGGGCAAAAGGCATGTAAACAGACAGAAAACACTGAAAATAGAAAAACATTGTGTAAGTTATCTAGTGCTGATAAGTAGGGACTTTAACAAGCAAATTTGTTTTCTCAAAGTTACCCTAGTTTTACCGTAACTGTGTCAAACAGCAAAGATGAAGATCTCCATCTCTTGTTGACCGTCAGCTTTTCCAAGTATGATGCACTTCTCCAGAGGCTAACTTCTGACAATCTGCCCAAAGTAGGTGGGATAATGTCTCAACACCCTTGCTTCTTCTAATCAACACCCTGGCTAAACTTCTTGCAAGACAGATTTATTTGTTCTATTGGCTCTCTATGTGCTGGTGGATTTTTTTTTCCTCTCCAACATCACAATTTGAAGACATTGATTCTTCAGTCTTCCTTATCCATTGTTTAATTTTCACATGCATTTGAATTAAGAAGCAATTGAAAATATCATGGCTTTTGTCAGATTCATGTTGGTTTTTAAAGCAACATCCTCAATCTTTATCACTTTAGAGAAGTTGTTGGCAGTAGATTTTTTGTTCCGCTTTTAATTCTTCGTGTAATCACTAGATCCACTTTCTAAAGTATACATTAGACTGCATATAATTGCTTACACACTAGAGCTCATTGCCGCAACCACCGTGTCAATCCAGCTGGTTGAGGGTCTTCTTCTCTTTCACCAGTACTCCACCTTTCAAAGAACAATGGCCCTCTCCAAGACAGAGACTCTCCTAGCAACATGTCCGAGTATGTTAGATGAAGCTTTATCATCCTTGCCTCCAAGAAGTACCGTAGCTGCACCTTCTCCAAAACATATCTGTTGGTTCTTTCTATGAGGCATTTAGTACTCTTCTCTAACACTACCGTCCAATGCATCAATTCTTCTACTGTTATCCTTTATTCCTCGGATGCATAGCAAGTGATTAAAGAGATCACGGCCTAAATCAGGTACACCTTAGTCCTCAAGCAGACATTATTACTCCTTAGTAATTTGGAGAGGTCCCTGACTGCAGACTTTGCTAGTGCAGTACGTCTCCTGATCTCCTGACTACTAGAACTAAGGATGTTGATTGTGGATCCAAGTGACATTAAAGAATTGACAGCTTCAATCTTTTTCCCTTCTATGATCATGTAGCCTATTGGTGCAATAGTAAGGATTTTTTGTTTTCTTGATATTAAGATGCAATCCATGGTGACATTCTAAGGTGTTAGAAATTGTGAGAATAGCATAGGCTAGGACAAGGTTCGGGTCTTCTCTTCATGGGGTCACTATTATTCATACCTGACTTGAGGGCTGTGAATAACAACAAGACTATATAAGTTCTTTCTTACAGTCCTCTATTTCTATTCCATGCCAACTGGAAACAATTGTTATTTAACAGACCTTCTTATTCCTAGTCCTACCAGACTCTAAAGTAAAATTTCTCACAGTTCACCACTTCACTCGAACTTTCATGATCTTCTTGCTCTTACATCAAAGAAGCAAGCACATAATAGCCTCAGTCCCTTGCACATCAGGTCTCGAGACTTGAAATGAGCTTTTCTGAGATCATACTTAGCTATCATTCAGATGTGATGAAGACAGTGCAAGCTAGAACAGGGTTCATGGGGGTCACTGTGAGTCCTACTTGACGCAATGGCACCTAACAACAACAAAAACAACTACTACTCGGCTTACTTCTTTCCATCATTCATATCTCTGCTTTATAATCACTTCATCAGAAATTCTTCTATGGTCAACATTATTAGTAAAGTCTCCCTTCTCTGGTTGTGTTTCCACCACATTGTTTAGCTCTTTGTTAGTTCCATCTGAAGTTATGAATCTTTAACATGCATCTGGATTTATTTCTTCATTGCCTATGAGTTTTAGTCAACGCTGTAGCACCTAAAAGCAACAATAGATACTGGTTTTGAGCACAGAAACTGTGTATTCCATGTTAACATCTTCTGTATCAATCACAGATTCAGCATAGTAGATGTTTCATAAATTTTTACCAAATAAAACTTTCTTTGAATTATTCTCTGATATCTCCTCCAGAGACCCATTTGGTGCTGTGATGTGTGTCTACTGTAACCAATGCATTATTTTCTCCTAGCTTTTCTGATATACATGCTTACTTTTCTATACCCTTCAAATGATTATATGCTGTTGGAGGTCAGAGATCATGGCTATATTGTTCACCATTATATAAGTCTAGTGTCTATCCCAAAATACATAGTACCAGATATGCTCAGTAAGTCATTTAAGGTAAAACAATAGTTGATTATTGTGCAGAGGACCAGTTCAGCACCAAGTAAATGAAGGCTTTGATAATTATAACAACAGATATTCTCATTTTATGCATCTGGAAACTTCTAAATAAGTGTTTGCCTAAAGATGGGGGAAAGCTGATTAGGAAGTAAATATAGATGTGAAAACAAGCCATTTGTCATTTCTATTTTAATTTTAGAAGAAGATGTAATGACTTAATTTAGATTTATCAACCATAGGTTCGTCACTCTGAAACACGGTAGGTGCCTGCTGTTTATTTCCAGCATGCTGGGAGTATTTTTCCAGCAAAATAGCAGGCGTTAGCAAGCCCTATATTTCTTGTACTTCTCTATACTACTGAGCACTGAAATAAAACCTGCTTTAAGTCTAGCCTGTTATTGCACACTCACTTTCAATGCAAGTTTGAGTTTAAATTTATGCTCTTGACTAAATAAAGGGGAAAAGAAAAATCACCTAATGGTAGGAAAAATGTTGGCAAGCTCTCTGAGCTTTTCTTTTTTTTTTTTTTCTTGGACAGGAAAGCTGTCAAAAGGTTGCACCATTATTTTCAAAGTAGAGATAGAAGATGATCTTAATCCTTGCAATTGCTGGTTTTAATGACCATCAGTAGAATAAAATATCTAAATCACGAGTGCCTTTAAAATGATGTTATTTTATATTACTGGTTTGAGTATTTATTAAAGAAGCTATGTGCCTCTTGGAAAGATGTTTTGTATGAGAGTATGCACAATTCAAGGAGCTCTGGTGGCCTAGACCACGGAGTGTTGCACTGCTATCCAAAAGACCGCGTGTGTCTTCAGCTGTTCTTCACGAGACAGACAGGCAGAAGATCGCTTGTTAGAATTTACCATCTCAGAAACCCAATAGATGATCCCTATGAACTTTAAGGTTGCGAGTTTTGTATTTTGATGTCCTATTTGAAATCTTCATTTCTGTTTCATCTTAGAACCCAGAGTGAACTAAATTATTAACATCCTTGGTTCTTATGTTAACCCATGATTATCACAAGTGTTCATTATTGGAACAGAATAAAATTATGGTAATCTCTCATACCATTAGTGTGTCTATCAACAAACCTTTTAAATGAAGACATCACTACAATCCTAACCAGAGTAACAGATCGAATTGTGTGGTTAGGATAGCCCATGGAACAAGCAGATGATCTGAGATCCAATACTCTCCCTTTTGCAATATTTACCTGTTCTTTCCTTTGTTAACACAATCAGAATTTTTTTTTTTACTTTCTGGCCTCGTACTTCAGTTAATTATTATTTGTCTTTAACAATTCAATAAATCTTAATTAAGAGTAATTTTCAAGTGTATTAGCACCATTTGAAGACTACAAAAAAGGGTATTTCTCTATTGATATGAGACAATATTTCTCAAGAAGTCAACTAAACGTGATGTGAGATTTTGATTTGATGAAGTTAACACCACATGTCTTGACCTGTGACATTTCAAAGCTGGATTTGTTTTCAAATGTATAAAATTGTCACGTTGCAAAAATCTTTCAATTACAACCTTTAAAAGTGGTTTCGGTTCAAGTAACTGCTTCTAAGTAAAGCAATAAATACACGTGCCGTTGTGGACTGTGACATTGATTCCAATTCAGACTAGAAGGCAGGATAGGACAGACCCACAGGAGTTCGAAGGCTGAAATTTTTTAAATAATTTTAATGAGCATTTACAGAGATTTTGGATTTCCATTCATTCATTGCTGCACTTCTCTCACCCCCAGCCCTCTCCCCCACCACCAGTTCACTCCTCTCTTTCAAAAGTAAAAGAAACACTCCCTCCCTGGGACACAATCCCCCCGCACCCCTCCCGCCGCCCCAAGTAAATTCCACTATGCAACCTTAATTGAAATTTTTAAGGAAACAGATCACAAATTCTTTCTCCCATGAAGGTTCTGGTGAGTTTGAACCACCAACTTTGTAGTTAGCAGTGCAAATCACAACACATTTATATATA
>NW_006399764.1:19675348-19701190 GCF_000299155.1 Elephantulus edwardii | reverse complement strand
TATATTATTTCTAAATTAATTTCCCTTTAAGATTGTTTTAAACAAATCCTTTTCCTTCTCCTCCTTTTCTTCCCCAAAATTTTCATGAATTTGCCATCTACTGTAACTATATCCTCTACTTCAAGATAATAGATTCAAGTTTCAATCTATTTGATAGTATTGAGAAAAATTCTTTCAAAAAGGAATGCTTATGTCATCTTTTGTCCATTTCCATGACTCAAACAAAAAAAAATATATTAAAACATATATAATATTTTCATTTGTCAAACAATTGATATGGAGGAGAGCGTCTCTAAATAATGCAGTCAGTTATTAATATTTGCAGTTGTTCTTAGTGACTCTATGAACAGCAGACCTGAACCGTGTCCCATCTCATATTCCACATCATTCCTGGTAGAAGTTCATTGGTACAGTCACTGTGTCAATCCATCACATTGAAGGTCTTCCTCTCTGACCTTTTCACTGACCCTTCTGCTTTTCCAAGAATGGTGTCCCTCTCCAAGGATTCTCTCCTTATAACATGCTCAAAATGTGTGAGATAAAGTTTAACCATTCTTGCTTCCATAGAGCACTTTGTCCACAGTTTTTCCAAAACATATGTGTTTGTCCTTCCGGCAGTCTATAAAATATTCTGTACTCTTCTCTAACACTACCACTAAAAGGCATCGATTTTCTTTTTCATCTTTATTCATTGTCTACCCTTTAGATGCATTGTTGCTGTTGTTGTTAGATGCCATCCAGTCAAATATGACTCACAACAATCCCATGAACAATAGATCTGATCCCTGTCCTATCCTGTGTCATCCTCACACTTCCTGACACACTAAAACCCCTGTGGCAGTCACTGTGGCAATTTACCTTGTTGAGGGGAGAGTCTCCCTCTCCTTTACCAACCCTCTGCCTTTCCAAGCATGATGTCCTTCTCCAAGGAATAACCTCTCCTAGAAACATACCCAGAGTATGTAAGATGAAGCTTTATCATCTTTGCCTCAAAGGCAGCACTTGGCTTCACTTTCTCCAAGAAAGTGTTTATTCTTTTGGCAGTCCTTGGGATATTGGCTGCTCTTCTCCAATAGCATAGCTCAAAGGCATCAATTCTGTCATCCTTATTTATAGTCCAGCTCGCAGATGCACAGCAAGTGACTGAAAAGACCATGGCCTAAATCAGACACTAAATCATCTTAGTCCTCACACTGACTTTATTGCTCCTCAGTAATTTGGTGAGGTCCCTGACTGCTCACTTTCCCAGTGCAATACATTTCCTGATCTCCTACCTGCTGGTACCAAGATGTGTTGATTGTGGATTCAAGTAAGATGAAGTAGTTGACAGAGTCCATCTTTCTTCCATCTATCATGCTGTTTCCTATTGATCCAGTGGTAAGAATTTTTGTTTTCTTGATGTTGAGATAAAGTCCATAATGAAAGGTATATTATTATCTTCATAATGAAAGCTATATGATCGACATGTCAAATGTGTCAAGAGTCAACCATGGTGGACAGGCTTTAGTAGATTTCCCAGATTAATGTAGACTATGCATGATGGCCATTCACTGCTTAAATAACTAACCTCAGAAAACCCTACGAACAGTAAATGAACATGGATAGTTACCGTATTAGAGGTAAAGTCCAGATTGGAAATCAATCAAAATGAGGAAAAATAGTGACAAACACCCTTTAATAATTGGAACCTGGAATGTACAATGTATGAATGTTAAAGAATTAGAAGTTGTGAAAAAAGGAAATGGAATGCACGAACATCAACTTTCTGGCATTAGTGAGATGAGATGAGATTAGATGAGATGAGATGAGATGAGATGAGATGGACTAGCTCTGGCCACTTTGAATCAAATAATCACATGGTATGTTATATTGGGTATGAAAAAACAAAAGAAGGCTGGTGTTACATTCATAGTCAAAAAGTCAATTTCAGGTTCTAATCTTGAAGTTAATGTGAGTGATAGGATATTATCCATCAGCATCCAAGTTGATTGTTGTTGCTGTTGTTGTTGTTATGTGCTGTCAAGTTGCCTGTGACCAATAGCAACCCTCTGGACAGCAGCTCTGAAGCCTGCCCTTTCCTGAGCCAGTCTCACTGATTCTGACACACCAACCTTCGTTACCCCAGTTAATATGACTATTATTAAAATATTTGCTCCTATACATAAAGCCAAAGAGGAGGAAATTGAAAATTTTTACCAAACCTTGCAGTTTAAAATTGACCAAATATGCAACCAAGATGTGTTAATGATAATTAGTGACTGGAATGCAAAAGTTGGAAACAATGAAGAAAAAATAATGATAGGAAAGTGTGGAGTTGGTGACAGAAATGAGGCTGGAAATACAATGATTGAACTTCGTGTATCCAGTGATTTATTCATTGCAAATACTTACACACACACACACAGAGACAGCACTTAGCACATGGACCTCACCTGATAGACTGCATGGGAGTCAGTTTGCCTACACCTGTGGAAGGACTTGCTGGAGAAGCTCAGTATCAGCTGTCAATGGCCAACGGTGGATTGTGAGTCAGACCAACAATGACTCATACGCAAGTTCAAATTGAGGCTGCATAAAATTAAAACAAGTCCATGGAAACCCAAACATGATCTTAAATCTATGCCACCTGAATTTCAAAATCATCTTCAGAATAGGTTTCAAGCATTGAACACCAATGATCAAAGATCAAATGAGTTGTGAGATAAGATCAGAGATGTCATCCATGTAGAGAGAAAAAAGTCACTACAAACACAGAGGAGAAAGCAAAAACAGAAATGAATGTCAGAAGAGACTCTGAAAACTGTGCTAGAGCACCGAGAAGCCAAAAGAAAGCAAAACTATGCTGAAGTAAAAGAGCTGAATGCAAGATTTCAAAGGGGAGCTCAAGATGACAAAGCAAAGTATTATAACGGAATGTGCAGAAATCTGGGGTTGGAGAATAAAAAGGGAAGAACTGTCTCTGCATTTCTCAAGCTAAGAGGACTGAAAAACAAATTTAAGCCTTGAGTTGCAATGTTGGAAGATGCTATGGGCAATATGTTGCATGACCCAGGAGGCATCAAAAAAGATGGAGGGAAAAACAGTCACTGTTCCAGAAAGAATTCACTGGCACTGAAAAATTTCAGAAAGTAAAACATAAGCAGGAGTCAATGGTAATGAAAGAGGAAGATGAAGCTGTACTGAAGGCTTTGGTAAAAAAAAATGAGGCCCTAGAAATCGATAGAATGCCAATTGATTTGGTTTGGGGGGTTTGTTTGTTTGTTGGTTGGTTTGTTTTTAATTAACAGTTGCAGCCTTGGATGCACTCATCAGTCTACTCCAGGAAATTTGGAGTGCAGCTGTCTGGCCAACAAATTGGAAGAAGTCCATATTTGTTCCCATTCCCAAGAAAGGTGATCCAACAGAATGTGGTAACTATCAAACAGTGTCATTACTATCACAAGCAAGAAAAATACTGCTTAAGATCATTTAAAAAATGGCTAGAATAGTACATAGATAGGGAAGTCCCAGAAGAAGTTCAAGCAGGATTTAGAAGAGGCCATGACACCAGGGATTTTATTGCTGCTGTCAAATAGATCCTCACTGAAAGTAAAGAATAATAGAAGAATGTCTATTTGTGCTTTATTGACTATGCAAAGGCATTTGACTGTGTGGATTATAACAAATAGTGACTAACTTTGAGAATAACGGGAGTTCCAGAACACTTAATAGTCCTCGTAGGAAACCTAGACCTCGACCAAGAGTCTGTTGTGCCCACAGAGCAATGGAACACTGCATTGTTTAAAATTAGAAGAGTGTGTGTCACAGTTGTATTCTCTCTCCCTATCTAGTCAATGAGTATGCTAAGCAAATTATTTGAGATATTGGATCCTTATGAGAAGAATGTGTTATCAAGAACAGAAAGATTCCTCAACAGTTTGCTTTATGAAGATGACATAACCTTGCTTGCTGAAAGTGAGGACTTAAGCACTTGTTGCAGAAAGTCAAAGAATACAGCTTCAGTATGGATTGCATCTCAATGTCAGATGCATTGTTGTTGTTAAGTGCCGTTGAGTGGTAGACGACTCATAGTGACCCTATGAACGAGAGGCCTGAACCTTTGTATAACTTGCATCGTTTCTCCATGTTCATAGGGTTTCTGGAAGCAAGCTATTTTGGGAGTGGATGCCACTCCTGCTTCCAAGCTTGTTTTAATCGGGGAGCTCTACCAAACACTGTCCACCATGAGTAACCATTATCACATTTGACACATCAATGTCACAGTGTTTAACATCACAGCAACCACAAGTTACCTCTGTACAGCAAATACACAGATACATAGAAAGTAATTAAAAAGACCATGGCTTGAATGAGGCCCACAGTCTTTAAACTGACATCTGCTCTTCAGCACTTTGGAGAAGTCCTTGATGGCAGATTTACCCAGGGCACTCTGTCTTTGATTTCTTGACTGCTGGTACCAAGGGCAATGATTGTGGGTCTAAGTAAGATGAAATAATTGACAATTTCAACCTTTTCACCATCTCTCATGATGTAGCTTCTATCATGATGTCCAGTGGTGAGGATTTTTGTCTTCTTGATTTTGAGATGCACTACAATGCATATTGAAGGCTATAATCAAGCTTTCTTTCCTTCTTCCTCATTTAGAGGAAGCAAAGTTATGGAGTACATCATCAGCACTCTCCAATTATTGTCTAGTGCAAAGATATACTTGCATGTGAAAAAATAGTAAATAATAAGGAAAAAGAAGTCTATACAATGGACAAGTAAGAAAATGATCAGAATTTGTCAAGGTTAGCACAGTATTATGGATAACATGAAATCAGTATGAAAGATTTGTATGTTGTTATTGTCTGTTGTAATTTTAAAATTCCTGATAATATTTAAAATTTTATATTTGAAAACATGTACTGAAAGATATAAAGTTGAGGGCAAAAACTACAATGCACTAAAATCATTCACACTCCCCCCCCCCCGCAGTTCAAGGAAAACAATTCTTTAAATGATGATTTCTATGATCTTTTCTCTCTCAAATTTATGAATAATGGTACTTGGAAATAAGTTAAAATTATCAGGGAATAAGAAGAACTCCATTATTAAATAATTCTAGCACCTGGCATGCCTGACATAGGTAAATCTGTTATAAATTTTTACTTTCTATGCTCAGATTAAAGTTCAAATCTAAGTTCCAAGCTCTAAACAAGCAGCTGTAGTATCTTTATAGATTCCAAGGGCACAGCAATGAATTTTTTACTTTTAGATGTATTTTTTTTTTACTGTTCGTAAAAGTCGGATCTCATAAATCTGCTAGTTTCCAAAAATCTGCAGCTTTTTGAATAGTGGCCCTTGTATTTCGATTTAAACCAAATGGGACCCAACTTATTACTTCTCTACTGAAAGGTCATTTTTCATCAAGATTGTATTAGAAAATAAATCATTTAAGGCCATCCTTTGGACGGTTCCTTGCGTGAATGTCTTAAGAAGAACAACTAATAAGAGCTGCTCTGCTAAGCAGAACTGATTTGCTATTCCAAAATGGTCTGAAGCTGCCACCTTGTGGCAACTCTGTGATATTTTTCTAAATTCAGTGTTCCCCTCACGTGTCAGGATATAGTTAGAACCTACACAATAATATCAAAACAGCCCTATTAGCCCAACAAGAGCAAAATACTGCCAGCATGTATTTGCGTGCATGACGTGAACGTGTTAGTGCACATTAACAGTACTCATGAGTTGCAATGACAGAGCTCTGGACACAGGTAAGTTGATGAACTCCCAAGATTTGTGTTTTTAGGAAATGCAAAGTTTCTATGAGCAGGAGTGTCTTAATGCAGTATTGTTGTTCTGGTTCACATTTTCTCATTTCTACAGAATCAATCACAACTTGCTTCTGTATCAGTGCTGTTTTGAGACTAATAAAATCCATTCCTTACGGAAGAAAGGGAATTCAAATAAAGCCCATGCTGTTATATGCCATCGAGTCATTTGTGACTCATGGTGACCCTATGTACAACAGCCCGAAACCCTGTTCTATCCTCTGCCAATCTCACTGTCTCTGACACACCCACCCACTCCCTTTACTCCAGTCACTGAATCAATCCATCTCATAGAGGATCTTCCTCTCCTGTTCTGTCCCTCCACCCTCCCAAGCAAGACGTCCCTCTCCAAGAACAGGTCCCTCCTTGCAACATATCCAAAGTATGTCAGACGAACAGAATCCTTGCCTCCAATGAGCATCCCGGTTTAACCCTCTCCAGGCTGAACCTGTTTGTTTTCTTATATAGACAGTACTCTTTTCTAACACAGAACTACAATTAAAAAGATTTACTGTTACTTCATTTTGTGAAATATTCTGGGGGGATTCTTGCTCTTCATGTGAAAACCCTATGCCGTAGATTAAATTGTGTCCCTCCACAATGCATTCTGTAATGATATGATGGGGGGGCTTTGTAATGACAGCTCCTGATTTGATAAAACCTAGTAGTTTCAAGAGCGAAAAGGATGAGATTCAGCACCCCTTAATTCCATAGTAGTCTTAATAGATGTAAAGGGAGTATCTCTAGGGTGTGCCTTTAAGACTTTTCTTTTACTAGAGATAAAGTCAGAGCAAAGTAAACTGAGATGAAGGGACCTCAGTGGCACCCAGAAAGAATTGCCAGCAACAGAATGTGGCCTTTCTGAATCAGATCTCTGGGAGGAAGCTCCATGAAACCAAGACACACGGGGTTTCCCAAGACAACAGGACCTTCCCCAGAATCTAAAGAGAAAGAGGACCTTCCTGAGAGCTGAATGTGGATATTGAGCCACCTAACACTGTAAAAGGATAAATTTCTATTCATTAAAGTACCCACGATATAACATGCAAGCAAGATTCTGCTGAAGATCATTCAAAAATGACTGGAACAGCACATCAACAGAGACCTGCCAAAAGTTCAGGCTGGGTTTAGAAGGGGTCATGGTACTAGGGATATTGTAGCTAATGTTAGATGGATCTTGGCTGAAAGCAGGGAGTAACAGAGGAAAGTCTACATATGTTTTATTGACTATGCAAAGGCATTAGACTGTGTGGATTGATCACAACAAACTTTGGCTGACTCTGAGAAGAATGAGAATCCCAGAACACTTGCTAGTGCTAATGCAAAACCTATACTTAGACCAGGAGGCAGTTGTCAGAATAGAGCAAGGAAAAACTGAATGGTTCAAAATTGGGAAAGCTGTATGCCAGCGATGTGTCCTATCTCCATACCTTTTCAACCTATATGCAGAACAAATTATCTGGGAAGCTAGGCCATATAAGGAGAAATGTGGCACCAGGATTGGAGGAAGATTCATCACAATCTGCATTATGCAGGTGACACAATCCTACTTGCTGAAACTGAGGAGGACCTGAAGCGCTTGCTGCAGAAGATCAAGAACTACAGCCTTCAATATGGATTGAGGCTTAATATCAAGAACACAAAGATTTTTACCAGTGGGTCAATTGGCAGCATTAGGATGGATGGTGAAGAGATTGAGATTTTTCACAGCTTTAGTTTACTTGGGTCCACAGTCAATACTCTTGGCACCAGTAGCTAGGAAATTTAAAGGTGCATTGCCATGGGAAAGTCTGCAGTTAGAGACCTCTCCAAAGTACTTGAGAGCAATGGTGTCACTCTGGAGACTAAGGTGCACCTGATATAGGTCTTTGCAATCACTTGCTATGCATCAGAGAGTTGGACAATGACCAGGGAGGATAGGAGAATTGATGCCTTTGAGCTGTGGCATTAGAGAAGAGTATTGACTATATCATAGACTGCTAAGAGAGTAAACAGGTTCATCCTAGAGAGGATTAAGCCAGGCTGCTCCTTGGAGGCAAGGATTCTGGAGCTTTGTCTGACATACTTTGGACATGTTACAAGAAGGGACCAATCCTTGGAGAAGGATGTCATGCTTGGGAGGGTGGAGGGACAGCACAGGAGAGGAAGACCGTCAAAGAGGTGGATTAATTCAGTGACGGGGGTAATCGGGATGGGTGTGTCAGAGGCAGTGTGATTGGCACAGGACAGAGCAGGGTTTAGGGCTGTTGTACATAGGGTCACTATGAGTCACAGGCGACTCGACAGCACATAACAACAATAAAGCAGCATCCATTTAGGTTACTAAGACTCTCTGGTTGCACTGTTCAGCAGACCTCATACAGAGAACCTACCCCACTCTCATCAGAGTGAACTTACATGCTGCTACACTGCTGAACAGTTTTCCACGGAGCTTCTATACTGAGATAGACCAGGACGATGCCATCTGGCCATAAACATCTGAAAGTTGGTAAATGAAAAGTCTATGAATCACGACAGTTTGATGCCCAGCCAACCAGAGGGCCGGGCCAGGAACCGGCAGCAGCTTGTTTAAATGCACCTGCAGTTCTCATGACTCAGGAGTCAAATAATGTCACCAAACAAGCAACCAGCAAATATTCTGAAAAGGAAATATATATGATTAAAGTATCTGAAGTGATTTTATCAATGTATTATCATAAAATGCAAAATTACATTTATACAGTTATATTGGTAACTCCCACCAGGTGATAGCTTTTCTGTTTAGACCAGATTTGAGGGATTATTTAGGAGATGAGAGCCTGAGAAAGCGGGTCAACTTTGAAAGGCAGCGAGCTCTGTGAGTAACCATGCTCTTCTTTTCCTGTATAAGTCCTTTTTCTTTTGTAAATGACAAAAGGATATATGAAAAGCTTTCCCATTTTTTTTTTCAATATCCCTTAGAATGGTTTACTCCAAGCAAAGGGAAGCCAGGCTAGGTATTTGGGATGGTTAAATAGCTCCATGAAAAGGGTTGGTAGCCTCACCTGTGATGCTGAGTGGTTAAGATGATTCACATAGTCCCCTGGAATGATAGGACGTGAAAGAGATTATTGAAGCTTGAAAATGTAAGGCCCCATGATCTCCAAGCAACATGCAAGGTTTTCACCTCAGCTTTCTCCATGTACAACAGCTGCCTATATTCAAGCAAAGCAAAATAATATTTGTTCTATCAGAGACAGTGCGATTGGCATAGGACAGAGCAGAGTTTAGGGCTGTTGTACATAGGGTCGCTATGAGTCGCAAGTGACTCGACAGCACATAACAACAACGACATCATCTTAGATAAAGAAACTGTTAGGTAGGATAAGAAATGATTTTGCTTTTAGACATATCCTATTCAGAACTGTGTTATGTTCGTTCCCAGCTGGTTTGCCTTCTGCTCTAGTCGCTCATTCAAGTTGAAACTAACTCACAACTTGAGCTTTCAAGTCTGTAAATCAAATGGGAGGAGATTGTTCATCTTTCTCTTAAGGAGCCATTGATGGATTTGAACCATCAGAGAGGTATGTCTTTGGGTCAGCAACAAAACCCCCTACAGCCTACACCATCAGAGCTCACAGGCTGTAGGTAATCATGAGTGAGCATGTCCAGCCCCCAGTTTCTTTCCTAGACCGGTGATCAAGGACCAGGGTGTCACACAGACCCCAACTTAACAAGGTACAGCAGTCACAATAAGGAATGGGATATCATTTGTTTCTCTGCCTTCATGTTTAGTCCTAGAGGGACCACCACATTTGGTGGTCAGGGAGATGCTTTCAGTTCCTTTGATAAAGGAAACAGTGCTTGCCATTAAAAAGAGATACTTTATTTTCTAAAATAGATTCTAGAATTCCAATACCCCATAGTGAACTCAAGATGACACAAAAAAAAGAAATAAAAACAAATATAGTTTTATCTCAATCTCTGCAGGTCATGGGATGGGCACAGAAGAGCCTCATCTAAGTTCATGATTATAAAACCTTAAGTATGCATCTTCCTTATTACCAGAAACGAGGAAACACTGTAGAATTCATGTGAAAAGACCAGAGTGAAAGCCATATTTGAGTATTTCACCAAATGGAACGTGCAGGCATCTATATCAGTGGGACAGAAAAATGGAGATGTTCAAATATTCAGGCAGAAGGGCAGGGGTGAATGAGAAACAGATTCTCAATTGTTAAACACAAATTCAACTTGAAGCTGAAGAAAATGAAACTACTTCCAGGAGCCCAAAATACAACTTTGAGAATATCACAACTGAATTTAAAGATTATCTCAATATACATTTGATGACTGAGGACCAGACACACTGGGGGAAGACATCAAGAACATCAGACGTAAAGAAAACAAAAGTTATTAACAAGACAAGAAAAAGAAAATACCAAAGTGAGTATCAGCACTTACTCTCTCTAATGAATCTAAAACAAAGGAAGGCAATTGTGAATCAATTCTCTGGCTGGTGTCAGATAACTCTCAAAAGCAGTGAAGAATAACAATGTCAGTCTGGAGACAAAGGTGTACCTGATTCAGGCCATGGTCTTTGCAATTACTATGTATCAGAGAGCTAGACAGTGATCAAATATGACAAAAGAAGCGTTGATGCCTTTGAGTTGGGGTGCTGGAAAAGAGTGTTGAACATTCCATGAACTGCCAAGAGAAAAAAAAAAATAGGTCTATCCTGGAGGCGGTGAAACCAAGCTGCTCCTTGGAGGCAAGGATTTTGAAGCTCTGCCTCACATACTTTGGGCCTGTGGTTAGGAAGGGCCAGTCCATGGTGAAGGGCATGGAAGGGTGAAGAAACACCATGGGAGAGAAGACCACTTTTATATGGATTGACACAATAACTGAGGTAATGAGGGTAAGTGTGTCAGAGAGTGGTTCAGAATAGAGCTGAGTTCAGAGCTATTTTATATAAGGGTCACTCTGCTTGTACTTTCTCCAAGACATGTCTGTTGGTTCTTTTGGCACTCCATGAGATATTCTTTGTTCTTTTCCAACACCACAGTTCAAAACCATTGATTCTTCTTCTGTCATCTTATTCATAGTCCAGCTCTCAGATGCATAGGAGGTGGTTGTAAAGATCAAAGTTTGAATCAGGCACACCTTAGTTTTCAAACGGACATCACTGTTCTCAGGGCTTTGGAAAGGTCCCTCACTGCTGGCTATATACTATATATGTTGTTGTTAAGTGCCGTCGAGTCGCAGGCGACTCATAGCGACCCTATGAATGAGAGTCCTTGACGCTTGGGTGCCTTTCATCCTCTCTCCAAGTTCATAGGGTTCCCGGAGGCAGGCTATTATGGAAGTGGACGCCACTAGCCCAATATTATATGTCTCCTAATCTCCTGACTGTTGATACAAAGGATGTTGATTGTGGATCCAAGTAAGATAAAATTGCTGGCCATTTCAGTCTTTTCTCACTTATCATGATGTCTATTAGCACAGCTGTGTAGAATATTGATTTCTTGATGTTGAGATTGAATCTGTATCAAATGCTGTAGTCACCGATCTTCTACAGGGAGCACCTCAATCCTCTTTGCTTTCCATATGTGAGGTTGTGTCCGCCTGGAGGCAGAAGGCCCCAAAGGAGGAACCAGCACTTGGGAATTCTCAATATGCCTTTTCAGTCATCTCATGTACTTTAGACATGTTATCAAGTCTGACCAATCCCTGGAGAAGGATAAAATGTTTGTCAAATAGATAGCCAAGGACAAAGAAGGTCCTTAAAAAGATGGATTGGCACCATGACTTCAATGCTGAGCTCAAAACTAGCAACGATTATGAGGATAGTACAAGTACAGGTAGTGTTTTACTGTGTTGTACATCGGGCTGCAACAGGTTGTAATTTACATTCTTCTAAGTGGTACAGCACTGGTCTGTCCATTTGCTGTACAGAGGTAACTCGTGCTAGCTGTGATGCTAAACACTGTGACACTAATGTGTCGCATGTGATAATGGCCACCCATGATGGTCTGTGTTGGGTGAAACTCCCCGATTAAAACAAGCTTGGAAGCAGGAGTGGCATCCACTTCTGAAATAGCTTGCCTCCAGAAACTCTATGAATGTGGGGAAACAATGAAAGTTATACAACTGTTTGGGTCTTTTGTTCAACTCATTGCTATGCGTTATCTACAACACAATGGCACTTAATAGCAATAACAAGTACTTAATAACAACAGCAGCTATCTCTACGTAAGCAGATGGCCAAGTCTTTCTACAATGGAGCCGCTGGGTTTGTTAGAACAGTCAACCTCTGGTTAGTAACCTGTTGGTCAGTAGTTTATATTCATTAGCAGCTACCCAGGAGAAAAGACCTGGCAATCTGTGCTCTTGAAGATGACAGCCTAGGAAGGCCTATGGGACAATTCCATTAGGTTCTCTAGGGTTACCATAAACTGGATTGTAATTGACGGCACACAACAACTATTGAACAAAGTATCATGCACTTACTGAGAAATGTTTAAACTGGGTTGTCATGTTCTCGTATGATGCAAATGAAGGAGAGCAGAAAAATAGTCAGCCCTTCTCAGGCTTCCCTGCGAGACCCCTCCCTCCTCCACCATACAACCTCATGCCCTACGTTTCTGTTTAATAGCTACAAACGGGTAATCTTTCATTTCTGTAAATCCACCAGTAGAATTATTTGCCCACTGAAGAGGAAATTAGATCACTGTAACAAACAAATATTCAGATTCTGTTTTCTAGGGTAACGTGGGGAAAAGTTTCACTCTTGTTCACATGATCACTCTGAGTTGTGGTCACCTCCGTGTCACTGGAAAACAACAACATATTCCAAAAAATTTAAAACTCAAAACCAAAATACTCACTTATATGTGATACTCGATGAAACTAAGATGGCATCTTCTTTGGCAACCTTCAATGTTTTACTCTCTATAAAGTGGTAACTTTGCCCATCTTAGAGACCCTAAATCTTTACTAATAACATAACTGTTATTTATTACTTTCTTTCTCATAGCCTTTATTATTGTTATTGTGTGCCATCGAGTCAGAGTCAATCCATAGCCGACTCTTCAGTATGTTTTCAGAGGCAGTTAATCACATGGGAGAAGACTGTCCATCCTTCTCCCACAGGGCAGCTGGTGGATTCAAACTCTGTGCCTTCTGGATTGCAGCACAGCTTCTTACCGCTGGCCACCAGAGTTCCCTAATTCTAGACTCTTAATTACAGTTTACACTATTGAGTATCAGGATGGCACTCCCACACTCCAGTGCTGCCTGCTGACCACAGGGCACATGGTGGAAGATGTCCTAGACTCGGATGGAAAGACAACCGGGATGTGATTTCACTCGGGTGTAGAGGTTCCAGCTCTACAGACAAGTCTTAGATTTAAGTGGTGAGCCTGTGACAAGGCCAAACAAGGAAGGATATTGCCTATCTCACTTTGGAAACCATTTCTCTAAACAGTAGTTCAATTTTCAAGAATATTTCAAGAATACTTCAATTATTCCCTCATTCTCATTGCTCCCGTTGAAGTTCTTTTAAATAAACAATGATCATTAAAATATTGTTGAGAAACCCTGACATCCGGGCCTTTTTAGAAATTTTGTTCTTTGCTTTCTTGATTGCAAATGATGAAAAAGCTTCATCTGTTTGAAAAACCCATCAGAGTGAATATCAGAGTTAACAATATAATGACAAGAAGATAAAGATGGCTAATTCAGCTGTCAGCAATGCTTAGTTACTTGATCCTTGTCAGCTCCCAGAAACCTTATCTTTATCTGGAAGTGTGTACTAAAAGATTCTTCAATGACTTCCCATCATAACACGCACATTATTGCACATTTAATGTGATTTCCTGCTGTCCCGGGGAAAAAATGAAAATGAGTTCAGATCAAGATGTGAAATGATGTGAAAGGCATATCAAAAAGCCAACGGCCAAGCTCCAAAAACTGGTTTTTTTATTGCTACTACTACAAAACCAAGACATTTTTAAGCACATTCAATGAAACAGGCATATAATAGTCATTTACAAAATGATAGTGTATTTCAGGCAAGGCGAGATGGAACTTCCTAGATTTCTTTTTTTTTTTTCTTAAGTTTTGGGACACAAAAATAAAATCTTGCTTGAATGAGTTTCACGGGCATATCAGACTTGTTCCCAATCACTCAGGATGGGAATCATGATTGCTTGATAAATTGCTGTTTATTCAATCTATTTCATGCAAGTATAAACAGGAAAACAACCAACAGCTGGGAAAAGTTTGCCAGACTATATTTTCAAGCCTCTCAAACACTATTTGACACTGTATGCAAAACATGTCTTAGCCTACAAGAAATAGAAACTTAAAACAACAACAACAAAAGCACACAAGACAATTGTTCTGAAAATTTCATGTTAAAATATTTTTAAAATATGAAAGATTCCATTTACATTGGCCTTGTTGTTACTGTTGTTATGTGCCATCAAATCGCTTGCGACTCATAACGACTCTATGTACAATAGCCCTAAACTCTGCTCTGTCCTGTGCCAATCACACTGTCTCTGACATTCCCATCCTGATTACCCCAGTCACTGAATCAACCCACCTCATAGAGGGCCTTCCCCTTCTGCACTGTCCCTCCACCCTCCCAAGCATGAAGGACCTGTCTCTCCTTACAACACGTCCAAAGTATGTTAGACAGAGCCTCAGAATCCTTGCCTCCAAGGAGCCACCTGGTTTGACCCTTTCCAGGATGAATCTGTTTTTTTTCCTAGCAGTTCATGGTACTCTCAATACTCTCCTCCAGCACCAAAGCTCAAAGGCATCAATTCTCCTTCTATCCTCTTTCGTCATTGTCCAGCTCTCTGATGCATAACAAGTGATAGTAAAGACCATGGCCTGTATCAGACAAATCTTAGTCTCCAGAGAGACACTAATGCTCTTCAGTACTTGGAATTGTGGCATCAGGATTGGTGGAAGATCTATTAACAATCTCCGTTATGCAGATGACACAACCTTGCTTGCTGAAACTGAGGAGGACCTCATGCACTTGCTGCGAAGGGTCAAGGACTGCAGCCTTCAGTATGGACTAAGGCTCAATGTCAAGAAGACAAAGATTCTCGCCACTGGACCAATTGGCAGCGTCAGGATGGATGACGAAGAGATTGAGAGTGTTCACAGCTTCACTTTGCTCGGCTCCACAGTCAACACTCTTGGTACCAGCAGTCAGGAAATCAAAAAGCGTATCGCGATGGGAAAGACTGCCGTTAGGGACCTCTCAAAGGTACTCAGGAGCAGCAGTGTCTCTCTGGAGACTAAGGTGCACCTGATACAGGCCATGGTATTTGCAATCGCTTGTTATGCATCAGAGAGTTGGACAATGACTAGGGAGGACAGAAGGAGAGTGGATGCTTTTGAGCTGTGGTGCTGGAGAAGGGTACTGAATGTACCATGGACTTCCAGGAAAACAAACAGATTCATCTTGGAGAGGATTAAACCAAGCTGCTCCTTGGAGGCAAGGATTCTGGGGCTTCGTCTGACATACTTTGGACATGTTGCCAGGAGGGACGGGTCCTTGGAGAGGGACATCATGCTTGGGAGGGTGGAGGGACAGCGCAGGAGGGGAAGGCCCTCTATGAGATGGATTGATTCGGTGACTGGGGTAATCGGGATGGGTGTGTCAGAGGCGGTGCGGTTGGCGCAGGATAGAGCAGGGTTTAGAGCTGTTGTGCATAGAGTCGCTATGAGTCGGAAACAACTCAATGGCACATAACAACAACATTGAAGTAGATGCTGAAAGATCTAGCGGGAGGGTGGGAAACTACTCTACGACGTATTGCTTTTGTGGTGGTTAGTTGCTGTTGAATTGATGTGAGTAAAATTGCATGATAGTATTTTCGAAGCCAAGAAATTCCAGAAGACCGTCAGGCTTGTCTTACCAACCACCTCTGGACGGGTTCAAGTCACCAACCTAGAATCTAATAGTTCGCACTACCCAAGGCCACTATCTCTAGCATAGGGAGCTTTTAGTCCATAAGGGAAAACTGGCAAGTAAGCATACAATTCTATAAATGCTGTGATGTTGGTAATAGACAACTGGGGAAATAGAACATTGTTTTTCTGCCAGTTTATGGTATGAAACAAGTCAGGAGGGATTTGCTAGTCGTTGTAAGGTTACTTTACTAGCCTTTATTCTAGGAAAGCTTAAAGGAAATGGAAGGAAGATAATGGGGAGAGAAGGTTCTAGACAAGAGAAAAGGCTCATGAAGCACAGTGTGAAGGTGAGGGACACACACACACAAATTCCATATGGATGGAGCATATGTGAGGGACCGTGGGATAGACATAAAACGGAAGAGGTCAGCAGGGACCTGGAATAGACCCCAAGTTTGCACATCAGCTTGGAGCTGGAGAGAGCCATCTCAACAATGATCAGGGAGAGACATTATCACGAGTATTATAAAAATAATAGTCTCATATTGAAAGTAGGGAGCTCTCTAGTGGCAAGAAGCTGTGCTCCAATCCCGAAGGCATGCGGTTCAAGGCCACCACTTGCTCTGCGGGAGAAGGATTGGCAATATTCTCCTGTACAATTAACTGCTTCTGAATACCCACCTGAGGGTTAACTACAGGTCGGTTCCAACACTATGGTACATAACAACAAAAACAACTCTATTTAAAGGACATACAGGAATTACCAACGTAAATTAGTGTGTCATTCTGGGTTCTGGGGGAAAAAAATCAACAGCAACAACAGCAACAAAAAAATCTAACTCAAATTAGTTTACTGAGATGAGTTGAACCAGGAACCACTTAATAAGGTGGGCTCAGGGTTTAGGGAAGTCATTATGGTTTCTACTATGAAAGGGCCAATTGACACAGCAGTTCCTGTAATCCAAGCAGTGAGCATCCGTGGGAGGGCTCTTTGACTTCAAGTCAACATCAAGACCTGACCACTGTGACCACTGTCCTTCAATTGGAAGGGAAATCTCAGGTGGATGTTAGAGGGAAAGGGCAGCCTTTGGTGTACTCCTTCCACTCAAGACACCATGAGGACAAGCTAATGTGTATTTAAAGAGGCAGACAAGATGAGTAAGGAAATCAATAGTAACAGTTGAACTTGAACCTAGTCCGCTGTCTCTAATTCCAAAATCATTAAGACGAAGTGAAAAAACAAAAACAACTTCAAGGAAAGAAAAGTCATTAAATTATTAATAGTCAAAGTTACCGTCACCGGCTATTATTCCTTTTCCATTTATTTATTTAAAACAAGATTGTGGTGTTGGTTAAAAATACTAAATATGCCACGGACTGAAAGGAACAAACAAATCTGTCTGGAAAGAGGAGCATTCTCCTTAAAAGCAAGGATGGCGAGACATGATCTCACATATTTGGGCATGTTGCCAGGTAGGACCAGTCCCTGGAGGAGGAACTCATGGCTGGAAAGGAGGAGATGACCATGCAAGGAAGAGACTGTCAATGAGATGGATTGCCAGAAGAGCTGCAGCAATGGGCTTAATCAGGCACAGCGGACGGAGCTTCTGAAGATGATGCAGATTAGGCAGGTCTTGTTGTGTTGCATTTAGGATCTCTCTAACTCAGACCTAACTCGACGGTGTCTAACAACCACCCAAACAACACATTAACAAGAAACCCAACAGCAGTGTGTTTAAAAGATAATTATTTAAAACATTCACACATGTATAAACATACACATGAAACATCTGCCTAATTGAAAACTATACCATAGTTTTGGACATAATGTTCCCTCAAGTATTGTGGTGGTCTTAATACTAATATTAAAAATAGATATTGATTCATTCTTCCAATAAGAATTTAGAAATGGACACAAATTAATGTATATTAATTTTATATGGATGTAACTATTTTAATAATTAATTTGAACTTCATGAGATAATTTTAAGACAATTAGAATTTATGTAGCTTTACATTAATTTACTAATAATCTAATTTACCAATGTAGTATGCCTTCAGAAATGAACAAAATATGTCTTATAATTTCTATTATCTTTAAATAATAAAGTATAATTTTCTACTTTTAATATAGTAATTGAATTTATTCACACTGCTCTTTAGATAAATTTAAGCAAAGTTTTAATTACATATTTTTATTTTCAAAAAATTATATTTACCTCTGAGCAATGTACTGTAATAAAAGTTGGGAGGAAATAAACCAAGCCAAGGATGTTAGACAATTATTTTAATAACAAAACAGAGGTCATTCTTCATAAAGTATGCTGTGTAACAATTTTTAAGAGAAAAATCTTCTGCTACAAAACAGTATAGAAATACTTTATGGCGAGACCAGAGATAAGTATTTTCCTCCTACCGAAGCAAAGATGTCATTCTAAGGCCTAAGGTGAACCTGACACAAGTCTTCTGTATATAGATGTGAAACCACTTAATAATAAGCTGTGAAAGGTGGGCAATGAATAAGGAAGGCTAAAGGAGACTTGATACCTTTTAAATGTGATGTTGGTGAAGAATATGAACCACATTCAGTACCCTACAGGCATTGACCGTATGGATCATAACAAACTGCGGCTGACTCTGAGAAGAATGGGAATCCCAGAACACTTGATCGTGCTAATGAGAAACCTATCCTTGGACCAGGAGGCAGTCGTCAGAACAGAGCAAGGAAACACTGCATGGTTCAAAATTGGGAAGGGCGTACGCCAGGGATGCGTCCTATCTCCATACCTTTTCAACCTATATGCAGAACAGATTATCCGGGAGGCTGAGCTCTATGAGGAGAAATGTGGGGTCAAGATTGGTGGAAGATCTATCAACAGTCTGTGATATGCAGATGACACAACCCTGCTTGCTGAAACTGAGGAGGACCTGAAATGCTTGCTGCAGAGGCTCAAGGAATGCAGCCTCCAATATGGATTGAGGCTCAATGTCAAGAAGACAAAGATTCTCACAACTGGGCCAATTGGCAGCATCAGGATGGATGGTGAAGAGATGGAAATTGTTCACAGCTTTAATTTGCTTGGCTCCACAGTCAACACTCTCAGCACCAGTGGCCAGGAAATTAAAAGACGTATTGCAGTGGGAATGTCTGCTGTTAGGGACCTCTGCAAAGTACTGAAGAGCAATGGTGTCTCTCTGGAGACTAAGGTGTGTCTGATACAGGCCATGGTCTTTGCACTCGTTATGCATCAGAGAGTTGGACAATGACCAAGGAGGATAGAAGGAGAATTGATGCCTTTGAGCTGTGGTGCTGGAGAAGAGTATTGAGAATACCGTGGACTGCTAGGAAAACAAACAGATTCATCCTGGAGAGGGTCAAACCAGGCGGCTCCTTAGAGGCAAGGATTCTGAGGCTCCATCTAACACACTTTGAACATGTTGGAAGGAGGGACCAGTCCTTGGAAAGGGACATCATGCTTGGTAGAGTGGAGGGACAGCGCAGGAGAGGAAGACCCTCTATGCCCTCTATGAGGTGGATTGATTCAGTGACTGGGGTAATCGGGATGGGTGTATCGGAGATGGTGTATTTGGCACAGGACAGAGCAGAGTTTAGGGCTGTTGTACATAGGGTCACTGAGTCGCAAGCAACTCGACAGCACATAACAACAACAACCCTACTTCTACTAATTTGAGAGATACAAAAATAAATGATTCATCATAAACTTTCTGTAAAAATAAAATTTAAAAAATAAATATGAAGTGAATCTGAATGAGAAGACATTTGTTTGTGACAGACTTTGTAAATATTACTGCTGCTTCTATGAATTTGCAAAGTTGCAGCAAAAGCATTGCCTTTCCTCTTTTGAGAGGAAAAGATGGTGAAACTTTGTCTCACCTACTATGGACATGTGGTCAGGAGAGGCTAATTTTTGGAAAAAGACATTATGCTGGGAAAGATAAAGTGTTATAGAAAGACAATAAGACCCTAAACAAGATGGATTCATAAAGTGACTCTAATACGGACCCAAACATAGCAGAGATCTTGAGGACAGCACAGATTCGGGCAGGTTTGAGATCTTTGCTTCATGGGGCTGCCATGAGGCAGAGCTGGATGGATGGCCACTAAAAACAGCACTATCTGTGAAACTCTTTGAAGATAATTCTGTGCCTACTCAGTGAGTAACTAATGGTTGCTGTAGAAATCACATGGCTTCAGACCTTTTTTATGTTTGGTCAGACCGATCACGTTCACCAGGGAAAGAAGGAAAAATATAAAGGGGCAGATGCCACTGAGGACACAACGGCAAATGAACAGGAATGGCTCATTTCCTCCTTAGTCTTTTCACCCCAAACCTCATTCTAGTCGTGTCTTCAAAATATGTGAGAGGTTTCCAGTTTTAAAAATCTGTAATTATCTCCAAGGGGGATGAAATATCTCAGAGTCTTGTTGTGGGAGGCAAATACCCACTCAGAGTGGTCAACACCAAGAAGCTTCCAACAAGGAAAATATTTTTTTAGTTGTGGTTTTTTTGAAACCCACATTTCCTCTGGGAGAATCACTGCTTGCCCCTTTGCTACAGAAAAGTTTGAAGGCCAGCTTTGGCCAGGTTAGCAATGTAACCTGAGGTTATACCTGCTGGGGTGGTAAGTGAATAACATCAACTGTAACTCACTTCAGCTCAAGATGCTAATGTCACCTCCAGTCGTGCTGATATGTGCTGGAGTGGAAGTGAATAAGAGAAGCAGCTATCTCTGATGGTCTTCAAGGTAACTCCCTCTGGCCCCTCCACTCAAGCACACAAACCCAGGTCACAGGAAACTGGTGAAAAAGATAGTCTCCTCAAAAGATAAAAACAAAAATAGACAATAATCAAACTCTAGCCTTCTAGAATGTCTTCACACTGAAGCTCAGTTCTTTCCCATTCTTAACCCTCTTGGAGAAAGCAAACCTAAGGTCTTAGGTTTCTACCTTCTAGAGGACAAAACTGTGTAAGGAATGCCCACAGAGACTATTGGCTCTTAGGGAAAAAAAACCAACGGTAAGACATCTGAGGTATAGAGATGTTGTAGAAAAGTAATCCCATTGAAGAACATTTAAAAAGTAAATTTCAATATGAGTTACAGATAAATAGTTAAAATAACAATAATCATCTCCAGAAAGTAAGATGATCTGTGAAGATGAAAATAGTAATATAAAATACAAAATTCACTAGTTAAAAAAAATTTATTATGAAACCTTTCTGAACATGCATGCTGAATAACAGAATAAGACAGCAGAAAAAATGCATCAGTGGCCTGGAAAATCAGAGGAATTGTCAGGAGGTATGAGAAAGGGATACCAAGAATGAAATCTCCAGACAGGAGTGCTGCCTCTCTCTGTGTGCCTTCACTTGAGATTTACTAGCCTGTGTTGGTAGACAGACAGTTACAAAGAAGAAAATTAAACGATGAAGAAGGAAAAAATATGTAGACACTAAGATCAGGAGTACACAGAAGTAAAAGATCATGGAGAAGGGGAAGCTTGTTGTTACATGCTGTTAAATGAACTACAACTTATAGTGACCCTATATGGATCATGGATCTGAACCCTGCTCTATCCTGTGCCATCCTCCCCATCTCTGGCGTCTTCGAGTCCACTGTTACATTCATGATATCAATCCGTCTTATTGAGGGAGGGGCTTCCTCTCTTCAACTGAGTCTCTCCATCTATCCAAGCATGATGTCCTTCTTCTCCAAAGACGGGTCCCTCCTAACAACATGCCCAAAGTATGTGAGATGAGTTTTCACCATACTTGCCTCCAAGAAGCACCCTGGTTTCTCCAGGACAGATTTGTTGGTTCTTTTGGCCGTTCACTGAATATTCAGTATTCTTCTTCACCATCACAACTCAAAGACATCGATTCTTCTGTCATCCTAAGTTATTGTCAACTTTCAGAAGCATAGCATGCAATTAAGAAGGCCATAGCTTACCCTTTAAACTGATAACATTGTTCTTTAGTACTCTAGAGATGTCCCCTGACAGCATAGTTTCTCAATGAAATTGTCTTTTGCTTTCCTGACTGCTGGTATCGAGAGTGTTGATTGTGGATCCAAGTATGATAAAATCATTAACATCAATCTTTTCTCCACATGTTATTTTGTTATGTGCCGTCGAGTCACCTGTGACCCATAAAGATCCTATGCACAGAAGCTCTGAATCCTGCCTTGTCCTGAGCCAGTCTCATTAATTCTGACACACCAAGTCCCATTGCCCTATCATTGTATATCAATCCATCTTATCTGGGGTCTTCCTCTCGTGTGCTATCCCACTACCCTTCCAAGCCTGATGTCCTCCAAGGACTGGTCTATCCTGGCCACATGCCCAAAGTATGTGAGACAAAGCTTCCAAATGTAAGCCTCCAAAGAGAAACTTGGTTTCCCCCTCTTCTAGACAGAACTATTTGTTTGCTTGGCAGTTCATCGTATGTTCAAGACTCTTCTCCAATTCGAAGGCACTGATTTTTCTCCTATCATCCTTAGTCATTGTCCAGCTCCACATAGAACCTTATAAAATTGTCAAGCAAAATTTAAAAGAATAGCACTAAGCACAAACTAATAAAATTTTCAGAATTAAAAAATTAATTATTTTTACATGCAAGTGGCTGGAATCCAGGTTGGGAAGTTTTCTGGAGTAGCCCGATTATACAGAGGTTTGTTTTCTGGTTCTGGTTCTGGTTCTGCTTAGGTGTGGAATATTTACTCATCATTGGTTGTAAGCTGATTGGATTTGGCGGATAGTGTTTGGTGGAGCTCTCTGATTAAAACAGGCTTGGAAATAGGAGTAGCATCCACTTCGAAAATAGCTTACCTCTGAAAACAATGAACTTGGAGAAATTATGAAAGTCATACAAGTGTTCAGGTCTTTCATTCATAGGGTTGCTATGAATCATCTATAACTCGATGGCACTTAACTATAACAACAGCACAGAGAGAGGTCTGTTGGCCTAATAGATAGAAAGTTATACTACCAAGCCAAAGGTGGGTGATTTTAATCTGCGGCCCTTAGGCCTGGTTTGAATTGTTTTTGGTCAAATATTCCTCTAAGTGGTATAACACTGGTCTGTCCATTTGCTGTACAGAGGTAACTCATGTTTGCTGTGATGCTAAACATTGTGACACTGATGCATCAAATGCGATAATGGTTACCCATAGTGGAGTGTTTGGTGGAGCTCCAAGTTTAAGACAGTTTTGGAAGCAGGAGTGGCATCCACTTCCTAAACCACATGCACTTGGAATGCTATGAACTTGGAGAAATGACGATAGTTATAGAAAGTCTTCAGGCCTTTTGTTCATAGGGTCGCTATGAGTCATGCTCAACTTGACAGCAATCAACCACACAATAACCTTGCAATTAAGAGACTAATGGAGTTCCATCAGTACTAAGATTCCGTTTGTCTCTATGTTATAATCACTTCTAGGTGAGATGGCATAAGCAATGCTTTCTTTGCATGGAGCTGGAACATTGAAAGGAAACATCTGAAAGATATAGACGATTATCATTAAAAGTCCATGCACTGAGAAATAAGGATGGCCCCTTTATTTCCCAATCAGAAATAGCATGGCATAATTCTAATGGGAGCCCTAAATTGTAATTCATAAAGACAGACACAAAATTACTAGTATTGATTTGTGATTAAGCTGCTTCTCACATGAGCAACTCTATGAAGCATATTCCTTGGGTGAGTAGCAGTAGGAACATATTCATTTTATGGTGGTAAATTATTTTCCACAGGAATGACTGGAGAGGTCAACCAATCAGACATAAATTCATAAGGCCAATAAAAGAGTTGAGGGGGCTTATATAACTGTGCTTTGACATAAAGAATTATTCCCAAGAATTTAACTATCAGCTAAAAATATTCTGTGCTATTGTTAATATACTATATAATAATCCACACTAATTTTTTTGCTTATTTTTTGTTGTGCTTTGACTTAGTTAATATTACAAATTTCATTATACAGCATTAATTACAGCACCCACATTGTAACTTTGGCCATTTATTCTGGTGATTCTAGTTTCCACTCACCGTTCTTGTATCCCTTGTTGCCTTTGAACTTGCTCCCTTAAGTAAGTACTGTCCTTTAGATTGTCGAGTGATTGTTTGGAGTGAGGACCTCCAGAATGTTGCCTTTCACTTTTTAAGCATATCTTTTTCTTTTACAAGAAGTTGAGCCACTTAATTGAGTTTAATTTCAAGTTCAAAGCATCCCTAAGGGACATGGTCTCAAGAATTCCACCAGCTCCCTTAGGCCACAAGCCTGGACATTTTGGTGACTTTGAGTTGGTTCCACATTGTCTTGCTCTTGTAAAGGACCCTCTACTGTGATCTTTTTTAGGGGGCCTAGCAGTGGTAGCCAGGCCTCAGGGTAGCAGAGATTGATGATATCCCACTTTTGAAAATAACTAAAAAAAAAAAAAATACCAAACCCAAATACTGTATAAGACCATTAATATATAAGAAGCTAAAGAAAGGTCTAACTACAGGGAGAATTTTACTAGTATGGTTAACAGAGAGAAGAGTTAGTATAAAATTAATTGATAATAAATATTTGTAAATATGGGTGAAGAGAAAGACAGTATGCAATGAATGGACAGACAGACTCTACGGATTTTCCAATTAAAGTTAGAGAACAAAATTTATGTGAACATTTGAAAAACAGTGTGCTTTGTTAACTTTTAATCAAATTACACACACAGACACACACACAGACACCCACAATCTTTTTTTTTATAAGAAAAGACCTTAAATGATATTTAGCAGATGGATCTTATGGCAACCATAAAAATGTGCCTTTTTTTAGAATTATCCACACTGCTTTCACAATCTCTGGTAACCTAGTGGATAAACACAAAGGTAGACAACTCGAACTCCCAGCTGCTTGTGGTATTGATAGCAGTGTCCTTCGGTTTGATTTTTCAGCCACTGAAAACCATCTGAGGCAATGAGCTGCTGTTGTTGAAATCGTCCTGAGGGAGTTCTGGGGCCATAGACAATAGGTAGTTGCCCTGCTGATCCAAAGGCCTGCCTCTCGGCCAGTTTGCGACTCAGTGTAAGAGCAATGAGCAATCTCTTCTCCATGTAGAAACTTGACTGAGGGTCAGTTATCAGGCTGTCCTGTTCCACGGAGTGTGCTGAATGAAGTTGGAGGTTTACTGAGGAGTGCCTGCGTGAATGCTCTTGACTACTGCCTGAAAGATCTGCAGTTTGAATCCCTTAGAGGAATCACAGAAAAGAGGCCTAAAAATCTGTCTTCAAAGGATCACACCCTTGAAACCATGCTTGGAGTCACTCATTCTACTTTGCACAGATGCAGTCACCACGAGTCACAATCAGTGGCCTGGCAGCTATCAATAATGGCAGGCTGTCTTCAGCTACGTGTACACAGGCATGTGCACATATCTTCAAATCAAAGACACTTTTCATCTATATCACGTAAGAATTCAGACAGAATTCTTCTGTTTTGGAATATGGCCATGTGTTCCTCTTCATACCGAGAACTTTCACAAGCACATATTCTATTATTGTACAAATAACCCTAGGATAAACAACCAGAAAAAGCACAAGAGAGTCCTTGCTAATCCTCAAAAGAAAGAAAATAGTAGCCTGTCAAGTTGGCATTAATTATTAAACTTTATAAAAATCATCTTCACATTAGATCTTTCCCAATTCCTTTACCCACCCCTCTCTCTGGCCTTCAAATTATGCAACGCTATGATTAAACACCAACCCCACCACCCATCCTCACCCCTCTGCTCCCTCCTCTGCTCCCCTTTCGATCCTCATATACATTCTATAGTAATGGTCTTATACAGTATTTGTCCTAATGGGACTGAGTTAGTTCACTCAGCATAATGCTATCCAGTCCCTCCCAAGTTAGGTAATAATTTACAAAATCATTGCTCCTGAGTGCTGCATAGTATTCCATTGTATGAATGGACCACAACTTCTCAATCCATTCATTTGTGGTTAGACAGCTGGACTGTTTCCATGTTCTTGCGATGGTGAAAATTATTTTTTTTTAATTTTATTAAATTTAATGAACATTTATACAGATTTTGGATTTCCATTCATTCATTGTTGCACTTTTTTCTCTA
>NW_006399764.1:19665511-19675248 GCF_000299155.1 Elephantulus edwardii | reverse complement strand
CCCGCCCCAAATGCACTCCACTATGTAACCTTAATTCTGGATTCCTGTAATAACCATAATACCCTATCATATATCACTTTTAAACTGTTCTCTCCCTCATCTGTTTCAATGCAGTGTACATAACCTATCCATTTTTTTTTCTCAGTCTTACCCCAACCCTGATGTCAGTCCCATTCTACAACAGTGGCAGTATACAGCATTTGTCTTTTTGTGACTGAGATATTTTACTCAGCATAATGTCCTCCAGGGTCACCCATTTTGAATAATATTGCATGGAAAGTGGTGTGGCCCTTTCTCAAAAAGTAAATATTATTCTTGCTATGAACATTGGTGCACAATTCACCATTTGTGCCTCAGTTCTTATTTTCTCGACGTATATTCCAAGCAGTGGAATAGCTGGGTCATGTGGAATTTCTAAGTTCAGTTTTCTGAGGAAATGCTAAGCTGCCTCTCATAATGGTTGTTCCATTTTACAACGCTTGTGAGTTTTGTAAATAAACCAGTATGTAATAAAAATTTTATTAAAAGTATAAAAAGAGGTTGGAATAGAGTTGATAGCAAGTGGTTGTAGTGGTAAATCAGGGGCCACGGTAAGAATGGCCTAATTCCTGTCTTTACTTGAAACCTGTAAATAAAAACTCCTTTAGGTTGTTAGCTATTTTCTTCATTAAACTGATATTTAGTACCAAATAAATACAGAACACTCTAGTTGTTAATGTTGTTGTTGTTGATTGTGGTTGGGTTGAGCATGACTCATAACGACCCTCTGAACAAAAGGCCTGAAGCCTTTCTATAGCTATCAACATTTATCAAAGTTCATAGAGTTTCCAGAGGTGTGCTGTTTAGGAAGTGGGTGCCACAAAATCATTTTCATGCTGCCATAAATATACCACAGAAATGTGCTTCTGTACCAGCAATGACCCGAGTATCCTACTTGTGGGTAAATTCATTAAGACGACACACACCTGAATACCAGCAAATACCTGCTGCCTCTCTCGCCACCAAGAGGCAGAGAAGGAGTAGGAACCTTCTCGGCAGATGGCTTGGCATAATGTGACTGGGACCGAGGATTTACATGAATATGAATTACAAATAGCACAGATAACATGGTGTTCAAAAGCTGTTATGAATCTTGAATGTCAAAGTCATTTAGCTGACATTTGGAGGGACATAATTACCTTAAGAACATGGAAATAGGCTGGCCTAAATTGCATGGGCCGAGAATCACAGGACACACAATGGCACTGCTTTGGCAATAATTGTGACAAGCAGGCATGGCCAAGGCAGCCAAGAATGGCATACATTAATGCAGTGACATTTTTCAATGTGTGTTGCCCTTTCAGAAATATGCATATGAGGCCTAACTAACCTCTAACCTGTCATAAAATAACAGCAGACAGAAGGACAGCCTCACATAAGACTGATGACTGTTAGTCTAGGGTGTTCATTCACATCTCATATGGAGTTTTACATACTTTAAACAGTTAAGTTTCAATTTTAGCACTACTAGGCTTCCAACGTTCCTTCAGCTAGCATAATTTTACATGCAATTCCCTGGAGATACCCTCAAATATTTGAGTTGAAACACAGATCTTTCCTAATTTTAGAATAGAGGGCATTGACAAAAATAATTGTCTGCATTAACATATATTATCAACCAAAAACTAAATGTTGGGTAGGGGACGACATCACAGGATTTCACAATTTGGTGCAAGAAAGGAGGGCGTAAAGGAAATAGAAAAGATCTCACACGGACCTGAAAAGATAGAGTAATGGTGGGCATAGTCCAAAGATGATCAATTGTATAAAACACAATGTATGGAAATGATTGTAACATAAACATTGTCACATTGAAACATTATGTCAATGAAGAAAATTATGAAACATACACAAAAAACCTCCCATATATACATGAATGAAAGACAATATATATGAATAGTGATATGCATACCAATAAAAATATGAATGTGAAGAAAAACCAAAATGTGCATACTAGCTTCTAGAAAACATAAAGCTTCTCTGTAAATTTCCCATACACTCCAAAGTGTTTTTCGTAAGTATAAAGGTGTACAACAAAGCTGTTTGAAAGTGAGAAGTGAGATTCTCAGAAGGTGTAGCAGACACACTACCAGTAACAATCGGTCAGGCCATGGATCTTTTGAGGAAAACAATTTACCACCCTTGGAAGGGATTTATAAGGAACATTTTGAATTTTTTTTTCATTGGTGCTAGACCTTTGGTGTCTAGTCATATATTAAAGGACACTGGTTGAAAATGATGATCCATTAACATTTCATCAGGTAATCACACATCATTTCTGGAATATTGATTAAAATTCCACACAAGCGATAAAATGAGCACTTTAATATCTCCTTACATAAAAGGAAATTTGTGAACCCTAATTAATATTTCATTTTCAAAAGTGGATGAGATACTTGATTTATTTAATAGATCAATATCCCAGACTGTAATAAACATTCGGTGCCTCAGCCAGGAGATTTCAATTTGCAGTTCTATTTAGCACCATTCTGATGGTGCACAGACGAACCCAGCCTGGCAGACCACCCTTCCGTCTGTCTTCAGGACACCTGTGGTCTAGGCCACGCCACTTAGCACTTCAGTGTCGTTATTTTCACATTGTGTGTTACTCTTTCATGTGTATCAATTATTTCTCCTTACTGGAATTCTATCCATTATTTATAGAAGGATTAATAGTACATTCAGAATGCCATAGTTACTCATAGAAATCTGTAGATAAGATTTTTTTAAATCACTGATTGTTGTACAGTGTGAAAACTACAAATAATATAATTTACCTATTTTATCCTAGGAACTGTGCTAATCTGAAATTGAAATAAAATAAACAATACACAGATTTTCCTATCAAGGAGAATTTAGAAGCAGCAGCAAGGAATGGAAAAACAAACTCGAAAAACATAGAAGTTCGAGTAATTGATACATGACAGTAATTCCTCTGAAAAGAAACACTACTTACCAAGCAGTAGACAGTGTTTTGTTTGTTTGTTTGTTTGTTTGTTTGTTTTTATATTGTAACTAGGTCACTACGAGTCAAAATTGACTGGATAGTCCCTAACAACGACAACAACATATTCAACGAGTTTTTGCTATAGAATCGTACACACACAGAAGAGCTTCTCTGAAAATAAGACATTTCAAGGTCAATTTTCAAGAGCCAATCAAGATCATGCAAAATTTAATTGACTAAACATTTGGAAAAGAAACAAGAAAAAAAATCAATGTTGGATTATCTTTCATTTCACCTGACTCGAACAAAATACTGACTTTATTATGAAACATTTATTGCTCAAAGAAATTGATTTTGAAATACAATTATCAGAATCAAGACTGATTCATTCATTGAATGAATGAATATTCAGTGTGTACTTGAAGCCAAACCATGAACAAAAAGTTTAGAGAAAACAGTAACAAAGACAAACCCAGTCCATTAGATACATGGGCCCAGGCCTCATTTATCTACTTCCTCATTATCTGTCAGGGAGTTCTGGTGACCTAGTGGGTAAGGAGTTGTGCTGTCAATCCAAAGGCAGGTGGTTCAAATCCATCCTGTGCTCCATAGCAGAAAAATGGTCAATCCCTTTCCATGCAATTTACAGCCTCTGAAAACCCTCCGGGGGTTCAGTTATTAATCAATTCTGACCCAATATCATATAACAGCCAATTATTTTCAGCATTCCCAACACATACTTGGCAATTATAAATGCCAAGATGCCAGGAGAAAATAATACTGGCTATTACGGTCAAGTTTATGTGTTCAACTGGGCCATGTTTTTCAATGACTAGGCAGTTACATAATGGTGTAATCTGACAGCTCCTAAATGATGCATTCATTCTTCATTTTTGTGATTTGATGTAGTTATCCTCCAGTTTCATGTAAAGGTTTTCCCATAACCTAGTCCTTAGAATCTGACCACATCGAAAAGAGAGGAATGGATTGTATATTCTTGAGCAGATTGTATTCGTTTTGTCTGGATCAAAGTAAAGGTAAAATTCCCAAGAACTATTATATTTTTAAAATAAAGTCATAATAGAAATTGAAGCAGTCAGCGATAGTCTTCATTAAATTGTACTAAAAACATTTATAGTTTCAATATTTACTACTATAGTAGTTGTTCATTTGTATATCCTTTTAATGAATTTAGGAGGGAAAGGGGAGTTTCATTGGCCTACTGGGTAAGGATTTGTCCTGTTGACTCGAAGGCAGCTGATTTGAATCCACCAGCTGTTCTAATGGGAAAAGCTGGGCAGTCTCCCCTGATGTGTTGTCCAGTCTCGGTCAATCTGCTGGAGGGTCAGCTGTGAGTTGGTTCTGACTTGACAGCAATGAATTTGATTTTTTTAAGGGAAAAAAAAATTCTTAGTTTTATAAGATTTTCTTTTTACAAGATACGAGCATTAGATTTTCTTGGGCACTACCCTAGGTGGTACAAACAGATACTGTGCTCTGATGTTAACTTAAAAGCTGAAGGTCCTAGTCCACTGAGAGGTTCTTCAGAAGAAAGACAGTGATCTACATACACAGACCAAGAAGCAGTTGTCTGAGCAGAACATGTGGGTTAATGAGCATAACTGGATACACAGGCAATTTTGGATTAAGGAATTTCCCACTCTGATGCATATGGAAGTCACCATAATAGTAGTGGGCCCCGTGGCAACTGTGTTTTGTTTTCAACTTTTCCTAAAAGCATCATACTGTTTTCTGTCCTTGATGATGATATTGTTATTGTTGTTTTTGTTGTTATGTGTCATCGAGTCACTTGTGACAAATAGCAACCATATGTACAACAGCTCTGAATCCTGTCCTATCCTGAGCCAATTTCACTGTCTCCAACACACCTGTCCCTATCACCCAAGCAGCCACTGAGTCAATGCATCTCACCCAGGGTCTTCCTGTCTTGCACTGTCCCTCCACTCTTCGGAGCATGATGTCCTCCTGCCAGGACTGGTCTTATTACTCTTTGATCTTAAACACACCTGCCATTTATAAAGGGGAAATTTTATAATTTTTTAAAAAAACATTCCACATATTTGGAGGGAATAGTAAAATTCTCTCTAGTTTTGTTCCCAACAGCTAGGAAAGAATTTGAACTAATATCATCATAAGGTTTTGTTGCTGGTGGTGTTACCTTTTACAAGTTTGTAAGAATAATAAAAAAGAAGTTTATTGAGGTACTCAAATCACTTATCAACAGTAGAGAAGCACATTTAGAGCCAAGGAAATTCTCCACAGCAAGAAAATAAAAAAGTATATGCTTTTATTTTTAAGTATATTATTATAGTTATGATGTTATTTTTATAGCGCTGAATTGAATCTCAGTAAGCAAACAACTGTGCATACAATCAAGTATTCAGATAAATAAATTTATATACATTTATTTATACTCGATCAGATTTCTGTTAATATAAACCCAAACAGATATTAACTACAAAACACACAGTACAGAATTTATAGCTGGAGTGCTTTTTTTTTTTAAATTCGGTTGGAGATTAAAGAAGCATCTGAATGCTCTGAGATGGGCACTGGTGGTCTGGTGAGAGGCAGTGGGCATGTTTGATTATGAAGGACTGTGGAATGAAGGACCTCATGTCTTGGTATGTTTAATTTCAGTTGGGTCCTCGGGCCTAGTGTTGTTATATTTTGAAGCAACGTACTTCTAAATCACACAGCTCTCTTATATCAGTTTGCTGTACTGAGGTAATCTGGGTTTGCTGTGATGCTCAGTCTTGTGCCTTTTGGATGTTAAATACCATAACAGTTGCCCATGGTGGACAGTGTCTGAAGGAGCTCCCAGTTTAAGACAGGTTTGGCATACACCTCCTAAACCACATGCCTGTGGAAACTCTATGAACTTGGAGAAACTACGATGGTTATAGAAAGGCTTCAGGTCTTTTGTTCACAGGGTTGCTAAGAGCCGTCATCGACTTGACAGCAATCAACAACAACAATAATCAGGTATATCAGAGTTGAGGATGGCACAGAAAAGGGCAGGGTTTTGATTCATAGTTCGTAAGGTTGCTGTGAGTCACAGTCAACTCAATGGCACATAACAACTCCCAAATAAGCATAATATTGTGTGTGTGTGTGTGTGTGTGTGTGTCATTTTTTAGCCACTGTCATCAATAGAATAGCACTTCCAGAGTCATAGAAAATGCATTTCTTTTGCAGTATCAAGGTAATTTTACTCTATTCCTCTTAAATATATAATGTGATTTGTACATTTTGTAATTGTCCCTCAGCATTCATTATGCCCCAGAAGTTAATTACTGTGAAAGCATCTTAACTAACATGAAGATGAGGGTTTTGGCAGATCGTCTTTAGTGCAAATAATCTGTCTTCTCTGACTATTTGCACTTATTTCAAGGTGCTACTTTCTTCTTAATGGCTCTCAATCCTCATGGAATAGGCGTTGAGAGCCTGCCTGATTGTGGCATGACAAACTTAATTAAATTAAAAAGAAAAAGAAAAAAAAGATGTGGTGCTGCTGAATTGATGAGAACACAAAATTTCTAAAGTTTCAGATGGTGACTTTCAAACTTGTGAGGGAAGCATAATATTGCATTCTTTGTCTCGCAAGTCATGGGTTCTTTGTGCATATGCATGCGTGCGTGGCTGACGTCACTTGGATCAATGAACAATGCCATGTTATCAAGGCACCCATGAGAACTGCTTTTGTGGTATCCATTCAGTTATTTCTATGTTTCATATATTAGCATCTTTAAAAGTAAAATGACTTTAATGTGCTTATTTTATAATTTCTCCATTATACTTGGTCCACGTAAATAATTCTTTTCACATCTTTTGAGTCTCAGGTTTTGTCAGGGTTTTTATGTTTTGGAAGGGTTTTTTCCCCCTTTATAAATCGAATCAGTTGTATTAGATGATTTCCAAGATCTGATCCCATGTGACATTCTAAAATGCATAATTTGTAGAGGATAGCAGCATTCGGGTCACACTAGTGACATCAGGATGGCATGAATTAAGCACATCTGGCCATCCGTTTCTGAAATAATAGCCCTTTGGAAATCCTTCTGTAGTAAGAAATGAGGAAGAGAAGACTATTATTTTAGGCATACAGATAATATAAGAAAAATGTAATTATAAATTGAATAGAAACATACACTCTATGTTAAGGAAGAAGAATTTAACATTTTTAAAATTATTATTAAATGTCAACTCCACAGAAAAATCTAAAATCTTATTAAAAATAGATTTCCATAAGTACTTAATGGTTGCTAGGAATGTGGAGGGAGAGGAGATGTGGGGTGTTTTTCCTATTTCTTTTTAGTAAAAAGCTTTACATATATGTTAATGTCAGTGGGGTAATTTAGAAAACACTGTGGTTGTGCAATTTGAGGATTAAAATCACTGTCAATGATTTACATGTGGAAATGTTGATGAAATACTTTATATCATTATAATAAAAATAGATAAAATGTTTAAATTATATTTCATAACTCTTTCTTGTTAGCCCCCTTCTCATTCACATGTCCCGCTCTTTCATAAAATATATCACAACCCATAATGTATTTAATTTATGCATCCATTTGCTTAGTTGTCAGGGTTTAGGATTTATCTTGTTTTACCTATATCTCTACTTGGGACCCCAAGTGGTACAAATGGGTAACATATGTGTCTGTTAATTAGCAGAGAGATGGCTCTAGGCAACCCAGAAGTACCTCGGAAGAAAGAACTGGTGACTTCCATCCAAAAATTAGCCAAAGAAGACCCAATGATACACACTTCTACTCCAATACACTTGAGGTGACCATCATTTAAAATAAGGAGCTCTGATGGCCTACTGGATAAAGAAATGGGCTGCCTACTCATAGACAGAAAGTTCAAATAGACCAGCTGCTCTGAAGGAGAAAGACTGGCAATCTCCTCCCCTGAGAGTTATAGCCTCTGAAAACTCCCTGGAGAATCAGTATGAATTGGTCCAACTTGACCACATATACCATCAACCATGATTTGAAATGACTCAATGGTAACTGAGCTGTGTGGGTTTATGTATTTTACCCTAAATGTCTACTAGCATTCACACTTCCTTAGACCAAGTCCATTTTTGCATGTATAAGGCTGACACGTAGATTACCGATAATTTATTGAAAGGAACAATGACTGTTCCCTCCACGCTCTGTTGCAGTTCTTTGATTACCTCCATCTATAGCACGCTGGTTAAAGTGCTCAGATGCCAACCCAAAGGGTGGCAGTTTGCACTCACCAGCTGCTCCACAGGACGTGGCAGTGTGCTTCGGTAAAGACCAAAGCCTTGGAAAGCCTGGGAGACCATTCTAGGCTGTTCTTTAGTGTTGCTCAATCGCCATCAACTCCAAAACTGTGGCTTTGCTTTTGGTATTACTGTGTGCTTTTGGAGGGAGACGGGATTAGCAATTAACATTGTTTCGTATCTTTCATGGTTTGAGCTCCTAGGACAAAGGGACACACGTCATTTGTCCTGTCTCTATTACCAGTGCCAGCCCCACAGATGGGCCTTTTTAAAGAAAGCCCAATAGACAATGGAAGACTGAGAAAATGGCTTCTAATATTCTCTACAACAAAGGCATAATTATTTGGCCAGAGTTTGAGGTGCCCAACCCCTGGAATATTGAGTCTCAGTATCAAAAACACTGGGCTTCCTCCAGGATCATAAGAGCCACAAAGCGGCGGGTGGGGAGCAGTGGGGGATGGAGTAAGAAAAGAATGCTGACTATTTATGCCTGCGAGCATGGTTTTATCCTCAAAATCATATAAAATTCCAGCACAAGTCACTAGCAAATTACATGAGTTCCCTTCTGAGTGTCCCCAACTCTATATATTGAAAACACTATATATTCGGAGACAAGAAAATAGTAATATTATCTCATTGTGAGGCCCTTTTAATTTTTTTAAAGTCATGTAACCAATTCTGAGGAGAACTTAAATCTGACTACCTCTTGTTGTTATGTGCCATTGAGTCGCATCTTAGATAACACTTAGAAAAGGAGCCTCAGCTTTCTTTCTGCAGGCTTTATCCTGAAAAGGCATAATTAAGCCAGTGTTTCAACAGTTTGACGCCTTGCAGCATCCACGAGCATGAACGTGGCGCTGCGCTGAGGCGCTCGCTGGCTGCTCGGGGTGTCCCTGTGGGTGTCACGCATGCTGACTTCACTTAACTGCTGGCAGCTGCTTCTTCTTTGCACTTGAGTTGAGGAGCAGTGGTTCTATCAGCTTCATTCATGTCAAATGATCCATCTTCTTTGAGAACACCTTGAGAGGATGATTAATTCATGCCTTATTTTAATCTGTCAATTTGAAAAAGACACATTGCTCTTCAGATAATTGGCTACACTGTAGTTATTGGGTGATAGAGTATGTCTTGAAGACCCTCGGTTAAGTTGCCACATGCAGCAAATGTTTAAGAACCAAACCAACAGCAAGCCCAGATAAATTTAAATATCATATGAAAACCAGCTTATTTTTAAGTATAGATATGCATCCTGGAATGCATTTATACTAAAAAAATCAATTGTTTATTTGAAATTTTGAGGGGACATAATGCACTTTTCATGGCAACCTTAAATTTTATTAAATTCCACTATTTCTACAAACTACCTTATGCTGGCGCATTGCCATGGGAAAGTCTGCTGTTAGGGACCTCTCCAAAGTGCTGAAGAGCAGTGGTGTCTCTCTGGAGACTAAGGTGCGTCTGATACAGGCC
>NW_006399764.1:19637900-19665221 GCF_000299155.1 Elephantulus edwardii | reverse complement strand
TGATTGGCACAGGACAGAGCAGAGTTTAGGGCTGTTGTACATAGGGTCGCTATGAGTCACAGGCGACTCGACGGCACATAACAACAACAACAACACCTTATGCTGATTCTTGAACCTCTCCAAATGTCATTTTTCTGGGATATGAGGATGAACATACCCCTATCTTACATACTTCTGAGACTATTAAGAGAGACAGCATTGTGCTTCTTGGCATAGATGCACATCAGAAAATATCTAAATCTGTCTTTCCAAGTAAAGGCATATTGTTAGTTAAGATGAAACCAAGCAAATATATAATATGTGGCTAATGGAAGTTCCTGGGGCTGCGAACAACTAACAAGTTTGGCTGCTAACTGAAATGTTGGAGACTTGAATACACCCAAAGGCTCCTTGGAATAAAGGTCTGGCAATCTGCTTACAGATCAAAACACACAAAAAAGCTCAGCAATTGAAAAATTGAAAAGTTAAGGATACTTGGGAAAAAATTCACTATATGTAATTTGTTATCTAATGTTTTTCCTTCATTTCTCAGACTGAAAATTAGTTCTCAGAAAAATAGACCTTATTCTCATGCCGTTTCTTTCCAATATTTGCCCCTGACTGCAAACGTTTCTTTCCCTTTTACCCCTGTAGGTGTTTACAGGATTGACTACTACTTAAAAGGTTGGAGGTTCAAACTCATGAAAATGTGCCTCAGAGGAAAGGCCTGACAATCTGCTTTCACAATGTACCAGCCTTCAAAACCCCAGGAGAAGTTCTGTGCTGTTCGCACAAGGTCACCATGAGGCGAAATGACTAGACGTCAATTACAAAGCATTGATGATGTGTAGGTGTACTACTTCTCTTTTGGAATAATTGTGAAAAATAGCAAACATGAGAGTTTCAGTCTCTTTAGATTAAATTTTTTTTCTTCCATCAGGCAAACAAAAATTTAAATGTATTTTATTTTAAAACTGAAGTTTATGTCCTTTAAGTTTAAAATAAAAATAAAAAGAGATGTTAGTAGTGTCAAATACTTTAATGGTCAGATCTTTTCTATTTTAGGCACCGCAATAATTACATACTAAAACACTCAGCATACTTTCTTTTGACAGAAAATATCAATTATTCTATTACTGGATTTCTATGTTTTATGGGCTCTTTTTCTTCCCATTTGATTTTTTACACTGATTAGTATCTGCAGCTAATTTTCTCTCTCATCAGGTTCCTAGTTTATTTAAGTATTTTGTGTATGCTGGAGAGAGAAAAAAGCATTCAGCACCTCAGAAAGAGTATAGAGTTCTATTTATTTTCTGACCTACTTGTAATTCTGCACATAAAAATAACCTACCGACAAATCCCAAATAGCAGCTGGAACATTGCCCCACAACTAGACTAAGGAGTTGGTATTAAAAGCCATAGTCTATTGTAAATTACTTAGTACAAGATACAAATATAGTTTATACATGAAACATATCTATCAATTTTTTAACCCTTTAGGTGTCTCTTTGCCCACTTTAAATGTTTCCTGTCCACCCTGACACCTTTCTGTCAATTGCCTTGTAATTGCCAAACTGTACAGCACCGTCACCTTCATTGCAATGGTATGGAAATTGTGGTTGTTATGTAACATCAAGATGGAACCAACTCAACTGAGCTGCTTCTCCAGCAGGTTTGCAGAGACAGTAAATTGCAAGGGAGAAACTTGCCCGTCTCTCTCCCTGCAAGCAATTAATGGATTAGAGCGTTTGAGATGGCAGTGCTATCCATTACTCCCGAGCCACCAAAGGGGAAATAGGATTTTAAAGACTCTATAATCGAGTAGTGAGAGAAGATCTTCACCCTGAAACCCACAGCATCCCTTTTCAGCAGGAAGTAGCTAAGAGAATACACCATCCCTTTTCCCTTATGAATCAGGGTGAAGTCTCTCTCAGGGAAGAGTGATAGGGAATGGCAAAGGACACACTGACAAAGGAGATTAATCAGAACTGACTTTGACAAGCACTGTGGCAATTGGACAATTAAAACAGACATTCGGATGCTGGGGGAAGAAGAACAAACTGGGGAGGAGGGTAGAGAGAATGTGCAGCAATGAAGGAATGAAAACCCAAAATCCCTATAAATGTTCATTAAAACTAATAAAATTTAATAATAAAAAAAACTCTATAATTACTGTTATGCAATCACTCCCCCCCAGTCCACTCCACTGTGCAGCCTTCATTCTGGACTCCTGTAATTACAAGAATACCCAATCATATATCCTTTTTAAACAATTCTCTCCCTCATCTGTTTCAATGCTGTATACATCATTCTTCCCTTCCTTCTCTGTCTTCCCGCAACCCCAAAGTCAGTCCCATTTTACAACAGTGGCCCTATGCAATATTTGTCCTTTTGTGCCTGAGATATTTCACTTAGCAAAATGTCCTCCAGGGTCATCCATTTTGTATAGCGAATTGGTGGACAGGGAGAAAAGTGCAACAATGAATGACTGGAAACCCTAAGTCTCTAAACTTTCATTAAAATTAATTTTTTTAAAACCCCTCAATATTCAATCCTAGTTTACTTATTTATTTATGTGAAATGTGAAGAAGCTTCTTCTAGAGGCCGCATAGAGTAAAGACATATCTTGAAAAGTTAGCATGAGATTGAAATTCAAAATCTGTTAGTTTATTCCTTTGAAGTGTAACCTCATTGCCAGAATGGCTCATAGCTGATCCTGCTGTGAATTTCAGAAGCTGTAAATCACACAGGAGGGGATGGCCCATCTTTCCCCCTCCATATTTGCAATTTTGTGTTGAGATATGAACACTCAATTTGAAAGAATTCCTGTTTCAACAGTTTAAGAATGTGTTTTGGTTTGTGGTCTGCATCAGTGCCCACTCTCACTCTGTGATGATGGACTGTCCCAGGTCCAGATGCCTTTCTTTATCCTTGAATGAACTTCATGGGCTTTGCAAAAAAAGAAATCTGAATCAATGGCACATTTTACCAGAGACCTCAACTGTAAAAGTATTCTGCTGTAAAAGAAAAATGCTGTGTTTGATTGATTCTCTACTCAATGACACAAAAACATTTTTTCTCTTTCACGGCATCTAAGCTTCACCATGAGTTAACAACACATGACTGGCCTAAGAGACGACTTTGAAATGCCATCATGCCTGTGGAATTCCAGCCATTAGTCTAAGCTTAATACCAGTAAGGATAACATTTAATAGCACGTAATCCAATTGGATAATTAATATATTCAGCATCATTTGCCACAAATGATTACTAAGGGTATTAATATTCATTAATAATTTAACTGGAAAAAATACAGGACTTTAAGTTTCTCTGAAACTCCCTCCCTTGATTTAATCCAAATCTCTTGACTTTATCATTTCATTTCAATTAATTTGTTAATTACTTTCTTAGTAAATTACCAAAGACTTCAAATGAAAAAATGATTGAGAGGATGAATTCTTTTTCCTCAGACATGGTCTTAGCACCACGATGAAAGCATGAAACAGTCACCATTGGAAATCACTAGTCTTTTCATGCTGCCAAGTTGTGTATCTCAACAGCTCATTCATAATTCTTTGCCAAGTTCTCTTCCTTTGCTTTTTCCCTATCATCTTCAGTAACAGATGTTGTTTAAATATTCATTAAGATTGTTGTTGTTGTTATTGTTATTGTTGTTGTTGTTATGTGCCATTAAGTTGCTTGCAACTCATAGAGATCCTATCACACAACCTGCTCTATCCTGCGCTAACCTTACTGTTTCTGACACACCTACCCTCATTACCCCACTTACTGTATCAATCCATCTTATCAATGGTCTCACTATCTTTCTCTGCCCCTCCACCCTTGCCCTCTCCAAGGACTGGTCCCTCCTTGCAACATCCCCAAAGTATGTCAGATAAAGCCTCAGAATTCTTGCCTCCAAGGAGCAGCCTGACTTCACCCTCTTTAGGATGAACCTGTTTATTTTCTTGGAACTCCATGGTATATTCAACACTTCTCCAACACCACAGCTCAAAGACATCAATTGTCTTTCCATTATCGCTACTCACTGTCCAGCTCTCTGACACACTGACACATAGCAAACAATTGCGAAGACTATGGCCTGGATCAGGCGCATCTTGGTCTTCAGAATGACAGAATGGCTCTTCGGTACTCTGGAGAGGTCCCTGACAGCTGACTTTCCCAATGCAATTCATCTCTTTATTAAGATTAAGAGATAATTTATGGAATTATATTGAAATTTGTATCTAAGGTATTTTAACATTTACTCTTATCAATTAATGTCGTTGCTGTTGTATAACATCGAGTTGAAAACAACCCATAGATGACCCTCCAGCATGTTTTCAGAGACAGTAAATTGCGTGGGAGGAAACTGTGTAGCCTTCTCCTGTGTAGCAGTTGGCAGTCTTTGGGATGGTGGCACAATTTCTTACCACTAAGCCACCACTGGCATCAATACATAATAAATTATTTCTTTTAGAGGTGGATGTAATGTTTGCTTCCCATTGTAGGCAGAGGAATGTCAGGAAATACTTGAAACTTAATGTCCTGTCGTAAGGCAAAGTTATCATTAGACTATTTTCACCAATAACATCTTAGGAACAATTTTTAAGGTGAACCAAAGGAGAATCTTAAGTACTCATTTCTGATCTATTTTGTGAACAACTGTGCTGGAGAACATAATTTTGACCACTTGAGAACATTTTGTCAAAGATTTAAAAAAAAAAAGTTGTTATAGTTATTTGCCATCAAGTAACCTGTGACTTATAGCAACCCTATACACAATAGCTCTGAATCCTGCCCTATCCTGAGCCAATCTCACTGATTCTGACACGCCTACAGCCATTACCTCAGTTACTGTGTCAGTCCATCACATCTAGGGTCTACTTCTCCTGCCCTGTCCCTCCAATCTTTCAAGAATGATATCCTTCTCCAAGGACTGGTCCCTCCTGGCCATGTGCCCAAATATGTGAGATGGAGCCTCACAATCCTAGCCTTCAAGGAGCAGTTTGGTTTCACCCTCTCCAAACAGACCTGTTTGTTCTATTTGCAGTCCATGGTATGTTCAAGACTCTTCTCCAGCACCATAACTTGAAGGTATTGATTCATCTGTCACACTTAGTCATTGTCCAGCTCTCTGATGCATAGTAAGTATGCTTTATACCACTTTGCTTGCAGAATGTGAGAGTAACTTAAAGCCTTTACTGAAGAAGATAAAAGACTGAAGCCATCGATATGGATTACATCTCAACATCAAAACCCCAAAATACCACTGGGCTAATTACTGTGGTTACGTACTGTTGAGTTAAAACTGACCATCTAGCGAGTTTTCAGAGTCAGTATATAGAATGGGAGGAGACTGTGCATCATCCCCCCATGGAGAAGCTGGTGGACCCGAACCACATGCTTTTGAGTTGACAGCACAACTCTCTACCACTAAACTACCAAAGACAGCCAACAATGTAGCAATTGTTGTTAAGTTGTAAAAACACAGGTAATCTCTATAATTAATTATCCATAGTGAATGTCCTAATGCAAATAAAATTATATCTTCCTAAAAAATTCTTTGACCCATGCATTATACTCGTAGAAAATTAAGTTAAGGAAATGGAAATTTATAATTATTTTCTTTGCTTTTCAAATAATTATAATAAGAACTAGAAATAAAGTAAACATTATTAATAGTTTATTCATAAATTCATAACAATAGGAATCAAATAGGAAAATAAATATCATCCATAATCCAAATACACTCAGAATTAGCCCACTTAAACATTTAGCTTAATGTAGTCTAATATAAGCATTTTTATTTACTATTTACTATTTACTATTGGTCTCTCTGACATATATGTAAGCAATGTGTGTATGAGTGTGAAATTTATAAACTAAAAGATTCATATACAGCCTAGTATAGTAGAATGTTCCAACTTTGTACACCTAGTGATTTATTCATTGCAAACACCTTTTTAAAAAAACATAGGCAGTGATTTACACATGGACCTCACCTGATGGATTCTATAGGAATCTGATTTCTTCTGCATCTGTAGAAGAAAACACTGGAGAAGTTCAATAATAGCAATCAAAACCAGGCCAGGTGTTGACTGTGGAACAGATCATGAATTAATCATGTGAAAGTTCAAACTGTGACAAAAGAAAAGGAAAACAAGCCCAAGAGAATCAAAATATGGTCTTGATTCTATCCCACCTGAATATAAAAATCATCTAAGCAGTAAACACCAATGGTCAATGACTAGAAGTTATGGGATAACATCAAGGATATAATCCATGAAGGGGAGTGGGACACAGGAAAGCCATTACAAAGACAGAGGAAAAATGAAAAAGCAAAATGGATGTCAGGAGAGATTCTGAAATTGCACTTGACTGTTCAGAAGCCAAAACAAATGGAAAAGATGTTGAAGTAAAACAGCTGAACAGAAGGCTACAAAGAACAGCTCCAGAAGACAAACTATTTATTTTAAAGGAATGTGAAGAGACCTAAAAATGGAGAACAAAAAGAGCAGAACTGACTGAGCAATACTCAAGATGAAAGGGCCAAAAACTAAATTCAAGCCTTGATTTGCAATACTTAGAAATGCTATTGGCAAAATCTTGAATGATCCAGGATGCATCAAAAGAAGATAAAAGGAATACACACAATCACTGTACCAAAAGAATTGACTGACACTGAACTATTTCAGAAAATATCCTATGATCAAGAGTAATGGTAATTAAGGAAGAAATTCAAGCTGCGTTGAAGACATTGGCAAAAGTATAAAGCCCCAAGGATTAATGGGATACCAGTTAACATGTTTCAAATGACAGATGTGCTCATCAGTCTATGCCAGTAAATTTGAAGGAGAGCTGGCTGGATGCCTGGATAAAAGAGATCCATATTTGTTCCTATTCCCAAGACAAATTATCCAACAGAATGTGGAAAATATCATTAAATCGCATGTAAGCAGAATATTATGGAAGATCTTTCAATAATAGCTACAACAGTGCATAGAGAACTGCCAGAAGTTCAGGCTGAATTTAGAAGAGGCCGTGGCACCGTTGCTGATATCAGATGAATCCTGACTGACTAACAGTCTCCAGTCACACAGGAGGCTCCTGTGTGAAACATTTGGATTTGGGAGGTTAAGTAGTTTTTATTTCATTGAAAGTCAGGTGTAAACTGTTGGATCATTCTTGATTCATTAACAATGGAATGTAAGCTGATTGGTGGTTTGGATTTAGTTAATGATCAGCTGAGGGCTAGAAACCTCTTTGTTTAAATTGTTAATTGTGTTTGGGGAGAACATTATTATAAGTGGTACAGCACCTATTTGTCAACTTACTGTACTGAGATAACTTGATGTTACTGTGATACTGAAAGCTTTGCCACCCGTGTGTCAACTGCCATACGGGATACCCATGGTGGACAAGATTGGTTAGAGCTCCCAGATTAAGACAGACTTGGAAGCAGGATTGGCATCCACTTTTTAAATAATAGGCCTTTGAAGACCCTATGAACAGTAGAGGAATGAAGACTGGTATAGAACAGGCTTTCAGATCTTTTGTTCACAGGGTCGCTATTAATCATACGTGACTTGATGGCATCTAAGAACAAAACCAACAACCAGCAAAGAAGTTGCAAGAAAATGAAACACATCCTTTGGGGCAAAAGATTCTTGCACCAGTCAGACCAGAGGCTACAGGAGCAGTAGCCACAGTAGCTGCACAGAGAACCAAGGACCTGACATGACAGGGAGTGGACCTTGGAACTGCTGACCATGGACAACCAGAGCTGAGAGCCTTTGTCCAAGTTTATTAGATGATTTCTGGGAAGGGTGAAGGGGAGACATAACTGGCAAGACTGAGAGCATTGTATCACTGGCCTTAAGCCATAAGACTCAAGGCTGAGACACCTACAAGCATATTTTAGGAGCTGTCTTGACTGTATTTTGCTACTAACCTGAATTACAGCTTTAGACTTTTCCAATATGGTTCTGTGTGGTTTGTAAGATATCACATTGTATTTTGGACCCAGTAGAGTAATAAGATTGGTGTTCAAATGAGTAGAAAGAGGTACGGGAGTTTGGCAGACGTATCCGACGTTGTGAGAGTTGGATCTTATTGGTTGACGTTGCTGACAGGAAGAGTTTGTATAGGCCCAATTTGGCTGTTCCCACCCGGTCCTTGCTCTTTTTTAAACCCTTCAACATGGACAGCATATCAAGGTCAAAATCTTCAAAAATTCTTACTACTGAACCAACAGACAACATCATGATAGAAAAGATTGAAATTATCAGCAATTTAATCTTACTTGAATCCACAATCAATACACTTGGTACTAGCAATCAAGAGTTCAGGAGATGCATTGCATTGTGAAAATCTCTAGTCAGGGACCTTTCCAAATTCTTGAGGAGCAATGATGTTAGTTTAAGAACTAAATGTTCCTGAGTCAGGCCATCACTTGTTATGCATGTAAGAGCTGGACAATGAATAAAGTCGACGGAAGAATAATTGCTGCCTTTGAACTGTGGTGTTGGAGAAGAGTACTGAATATGTTATGGACTGTCATAAGAACTAACACATATGTCTTAGAGAAGGTGCAGCCAGAGTGCTCCTTGAAGGTAAAGATGATAAAGCTTTGTTTTCACATACTTCTGGCATGTCGCTAAGACAGGGTATTCCTTAGAGGTAGACATCATGCTTGGAAAGGAGAAGGGATGACAAAAGAGAGGAACACACACACACACACCCCAAGCAAGTGTATTGACACAGTGATTGCTGCAACGGGCTCAAGTGTTTGAGAGATTATGAGGGCGTCACAGGATAGGACAGGGTTCAGATCTATCATTCATGGATTCACTGTGAGTCGTAGTCAACATGAAAGCACCTAACAATGAGCAAGGTAGTGGCTAGACTTCCAAGTAAAAGGTGAGCTGTTCCAATGCACAAGGTGTTCCAAAGGAGAAAGACAGGCAATCTCCTCACCTGAACATGTAGAGGCTCAGAAATCTGAAGGAGATGAGTTAGGGGTTGACCTTGGCGGCAGTGGATTGTGTTTCCTCTGCTTTATAAAGATCCTAGCATATTAAACTTCATTAGAAAACATTTGTTAATTAAATGTATGTAATTAATTAGAAAGGATTAATGTAAGCACAGTTTAAGTAAGACAAGAACAAAGAGAAAAGATCTTAAGTTTAGTGAATTAGTGGCAAGTTAAATAAATGAAAGCATCAGGACCAATCTCCTTTAATCTTTTGGGATTAAATTCCTCTTATTACTTAGTGTAGAAGAAAAGAATAGCAGAGGCCAATGAATTAAGCATCAATTTGTGTAAGAAAAAGCATAACACATTAAGAATGGAAAATATTTTTAACATTATCAATATATTTGAGATCAATAGAACCTAAAGTTGGTTTTATAAATAAAAACATAAAGAAGTACACTTCTGTCTAGACTAACAAAAAGAAAAAAGAATAAATAAATATCATTAGGAAAATTAATGTTACTACAAATCTAACAAACATTATTATGAAAATATCATTTCTAGTTTAAGTTCATAAAACGGAAACTTTCAGAGATGGTCTTTGCAGAGTCACCCTGGTCTCCTGCTGCAACAGAGCTTGAATGGAACCCAGCACTGGTCAGTGTCTCCCCCATAGGTCGTTTCCACCCAGTCCTTTGCCACCTCCTCACATCATCACACCTGGGTGCCCCAAGTTCCTTGCCTCAGTTTCAGCCCTGCGCAGCCACCGCCGTGACCGTGTCCCCTTCATAGGTATAAGAACTACAACCAGGACTCGGAGGCCCCATCAACCTCCAGGTCAACCTGGAGCTCTGCACCTCTAATGTCTACCTGAATTTTGCCAGATATTTTCCCCACCAATCCCACGAGGAGAGGGAACACACTGAGAAACTGATGAACCTGCAGAAGCAGCGAGGCGACCTTGTCTTCCTTCAGAACATCAAGAAACCAGACCCGATGACCAGGAGAGCCGGCTGCACGCAATGGAGTGTGTGCTGCACTTGGAGAAAAGTGTGACTCAGCCCCTACCGGAACTGCACAGACTGGTCACTGACAAGAACGACCTTCATCTGTGTGACTTCATTGAGATGCATTACCTGGATGAGCAGGTGAAATCCATCAAACAGCTAGGTGACTATGTCACCAACTCGCACAAGATGGGCACCCCGGACTCGGGCCTGGCTGAGTACCTCTTTGACAAGCACACCCTGGGTGACAGTGACAGTGGGAGCTGAGCAAAGCTTTAGCCCGGCTTCCCCACAGCCACAGGGGTGACTCCGTGGTCACCACCAGGCCACCTGCATGTCTTGTTTATTTTACATTTTCTATAAATTGTACCTGAAAAGGACCTGAAGCGCCTGCTGCAGAGTGTCAAGGACTGCAGCCTACAATATGGATTGAGGCTCAATGTCAAGAAGACAAAGATTCTCACCACTGGACCAATTGGCAGCATCAGGATGGATGGTGAAGAGATTGAGATTGTACACAGCTTTCGTTTGCTTGGCTCCATAGTTAACAGTCTTGGCACCAGCAGCCAGGAAATTAAAAGGCGCATTGCAATGGGAAAGTCTGCTGTTAGGGACCTCTCCAAAGTCCTGAAGAGCAATGGTGTCTCTTTGGAGACTAAGGTGTGTCTGATACAGGCCATGGTCTTCGCAATCACCTGTTATGCATCAGAGAGTTGGACAATGACCAAGGAGGATAGAAGGAGAATTGATGCCTTTGAGCTGTGGTGCTGGAGAAGAGTACTGAGAATACCATGGACTGCTAGGAAAACAAACAGATTTGTCCTGGAAAGGGTTAAACAGGGTGGCTTCTTGGAGGCAAGGATTCTGAAGCTCAGTCTAACATACTTTGGACATTTTGTGAGGAGAGACCGGTCCTTGGAGAAGGACATCATGTTTGGGAGGGTGGAGGGACATCATGCTTGGGAGGGTGGAGGGACATCATGCTTGGGAGGATGGAGGGACAGCGCAGGAGAGGAAGGCCCTCTATGAGGTGGATTGATTCAGTAACTGGGATAATTGGGATGGGAGTGTCAGAGACAGTGTGATTGGCACAGGACAGAGCGGAGTTTAGGGCTGTTGTACATAGGGTCGCTATGAGTCGCAGGCGACTCGACAGCACATAACAACAACAACAACATAAATTGTACCAAGATAACCACTTAAGTTCTTTCATTTGTACCATTCCTTCAGATAAAGTCATTCGGTACCCTGCTGTGTTGGAGACCTTGTTGGTGGGCCAGAAGTCTGTCTAAGCCACATTGGCCAAATTCTTTAATCACCACAGTGTCTGTTTCAGTCATATTTAATAAAATGAAACTTATAAGGATTTAAAAAATGGGAAAAAACCACCCTGAAACATTCAAAGTAATAACAAGATTTAAAAAAAATCTGGTGGGAGGAAAATAAGAAAAACAAAAGCAAAAATAGTCATATAGCCATTGAAGACATTAAACCCATAACTTCAAAGATTTATATCCAAAAAGCAGCAGTTTCATATGATTTCACAGTGGTTACCTACCAACTATGCAAAGAAAAATATTTCAACAGTGCCCAAATATCTGAATTGGTATTTAAAAAAAAAAAAAAGTTGGATACTATACAACCCATACAATAAGTTCAGAACACTTTTGATTCAACTCAGATAAATACAGCCCTGGAATGAAATTTGAAACAATCCTTAGTAAAGGAAGTGCCTTCAACAAATCCCAAGCAAAATATCAGCAAATCTTTGATAATGATGTTCTGGAAGAATTTTGAAATTTTCCTAACATGGAAGAAAGTGTGTGTGTGTGTGTGTGTGTGTGTGTGTGTGTGTGGTATAGACAAAAGGACAGTCATTCAGAACTGACTCGCAACCTCATGAAATTTTTATTTATACTTTAAAAACTTGAAAGTGACTTGAAAGATTACTAGAACTGTACCATGCTCTCAGGTGCATGGCAAGTGACTGGAAAGACAATGGCCTGAATCAGATGCTCCTTAGTTCTCTGATCTCATTACTCCTCAATAATTTGGAAAGGTCCCTAACTGAAGACTTTGTCAGTGCAATGTGTCTTCTGACTTCCCAACTGCTGGTGCCAAGGATGCTAATCGTGGATCCAAGTAAGATGAAGTTGTTGACAGTTTGACTCTTTTCTCCATCATGATATTGCCTATCAGTCCAGTGGTAAGAACCTTTGTCTTCTTTACATTGAGATGCAATCCGTATTGAAGGCTGTGTCTTTCATCATCTGCTACACGTGTGTCAAAGCCTCATCACTTTCAGCAAGCAAGGTTGTGTCATATGCAAAACATAGATTATTGATGAGTCTCTCTCTGATCTTGATGCCACATTCCTCTCCACAGAGTCCAGCTTCTCAAAGAATTTGTTCAGCATACAGATTGAACAGGTATGCAGAGAGAATACAACCCTGATTCATTCCCTTCCTAATTTTAAACCAAGTATTGTTCCCTTGCTCTGTTCACACAACAGCCTTCTGGTCTACGTATAGGTTTTTCATGAGCACAATTAAGTGCTCTGGGATTCCCATTCTTCTCAATGTTAGCCATAACTTGTTATAATCCACACAGATATTTAAAGATAAAATTTTTATTATAATCAACACAGATATTTAAAGAAAAAATTCTTTTAAAAACTTGCATATATTATAAGCTAATATCTTCATTTCCTCAGGAAAGGAAAGGATTTATTAACTAAGACATAAACTATATACAATAGTATATACTATAAACTACTGACCATAAAGTCAAGGATTCATAAATTAAGAATTGTTATTCATCATAGGATTCTAAGAAGAATGTAAAAATTAAGCTATCAATTACAATCAAATATTTTGACATGTATGCTGCCAAGCCACTCTGAGCGCTGGTCCCCTGCCTGGTTGCTCCCATTGCACTGGTACCCACAGTGCACACTCATTGGCCCGTCAGATGAGGCGACCAGACTTGGATAAGATTCACCACGAGTTCTGCAAGGCCATTGCCCAAGCTGGATGCTGAGCCTGACTCTGACCTGCCAGGCGGTGGTTTGCATCACTGTCTGGCCTGCGTGAGGAACCTCATTGATTCTACAAACTAAAGGACCCACTTTTGATCCAAAGACCACAAAAAAAGGCTGAAGCAGCTGAGTGTTGAACCCGACAAAGAGGCAGAGAGAGCAGTGGGAATGGGCTCCTATGTGCCCCCTCAGAGGCTTCCAGGGCCCACAGAGGTGTCCACTGATGTCCTAAGGTGGACACATCTCCCTGACATGGCCTGAGAATGCAGGGCACAGGAGATGCCCTTGGACGGTAATATAAGGACTATGGCCAAAGAAACTACCAACATTTTTTTGGACTTGGATTTAGGAGTGGTTTGGCCTTTCTGGGTTCCTTCCTCTAATAAAGGAACAAGAAAAAGAGCGGGGAAATATTTATTTATTTATTTATCTATCTATTTATTTATTACAGAGGTTTTGGATTTCCATTCATTCATTGCCGCACTTTTCTCCCTGCCCACCCCTCCCCACCAGCTCGCTTCCCCCTCTGAAGAGAGAAAAAAAAATTCCTTCATTAGCATACAATTCCCACATCCCTTCCCCCCACCCCCCACCCCAAGTACACTTCTCTATGCAACCATAATTCTGGATTCCTGTGCTAACCATAATAATCATATATCACTTCTAATCTGTTCTTTCCTCATCTGTTTCAATACAATATACATAATTTATGTTATTTTATTAATTTTAATGAACATTTACAGAGATTTTGGGTTTCCATTCATTCATGGTTGCACTTTTCTCCCTGCCCAGCCCTTCTTCCACCCCCACCCCCACCCCCAGTTGGCTCCTCTCTTTGAAAGGCAGAAGAAAAATTCCTTCTTTGGCATACAATCCCCTCGCACCCCTCCCACCTCCCTGAGAACATTCCACTATGCAACCTCAATTCTGAACTCTTGTGATAACCATAATACCCTATCATATATCACTTTTAAATTATTTTCTCCCTCATTTGTTTCAATGAAGTATACATAATTTATTGAGTTTTTCTCAGTCTTACCCCAACCCTGATGTCAATCCCATTTTACAACAGTGGCACCATGCAGTATTTGTCCTTTTGTGACTGAGATAAGGGGGAAAAAAATTTTAAGTGCACATTTCTGGCATAAGATCAGAAACCAGAATATTTAAAAACTCCTAGATATCAAGAAGAATACAAACAACATATATTGAAATGGTCAAAATACATGGGGGAAGGAAAGCATTTCACAATTAATAAAACACAATGGATTGAAGCACAGGAATATTAGTAAATGTATCAACTATCAAGATGAGTGAAATGTCATTTAACATATCAATATGAAATTTTAAACACTACTGGTGAGAACAATGGGTACAAGCATTTAGGAAAAGAAGTTAGCTTATCTTTTAAATGTTCAAAACTTGTGACTAGCAATCTTTTTTCCAGGTATTTACTATGAAGAAAATCTTATGTATTTCCAATAAATGTTGTTGTTGATTGCCATCGAGTCAAGCATGATTCATAGCAACCCTATGAACAAAAGATGTGACCCCTGTTCTCTAACTATCGTCATTTCTCCAAGTTCATAGAGTTTCTAGAGGCATGTGATTTAGGAAGTGGATGCCACTCCTGCTTCCAAACCTGTCTTAAACTGGGAGCTCCACCAAACATCATGCACCAGTATGGCATTTTACACATTAGTGGCACAGGGTTCAGCATCACAGCAACCCCAAGTTACCTCAAATTCACAGACCAGTGCTGTGCCCTTGAGAAGAATGTCCCTCCAAAATATAGTATCACTGACTTTTAAATATAAAGGCCTTCCACCAGGTCCTGTTGGCTCTAAAAAAGAGGCTTAAATAAAAACAACCAAACAGTCCACTCCCAATCCTTAACCAAAACAAGAGAGCCCACCTTTCGGAATCCAATCACTTCACCTATCAGTCTCCAAACTGGAGGCTTTGGGAAGCCCAACCTTAAATATCGACTTGATGGTACATAACAACATTATATACATAACAAACCAAACACTTAAAGGGTAATAATTCTTTGGATTTACTGGTAAATGTCAATGTTGTTGTTGCTGCGTACCACTGAGTTGGAACCAACACATAGCTGACCCTCCAGAGAGTTTTCAGAGGCAGTTAATTGCACAGGAGACTGCCCATCTTTCTCCTGCAGAGCAGCTGATGGATTTGAACCATGTGTTTTTAGAATTGTAGTGCAGCTTTTTGCCATTAGGCCACAAGAGCTCCCTAAATATCAATGTACCTATCATTTGTATAACTTCTGAAATTTTCTATGCTCATACAATCCTACCCATTATGTACAATGTTTGGATGAGCTTCCAGAATGATTTATGCTGGGAAGCAAGACCCCATGGGATCCACTTCCTAATCTTGTGACTCTGGAAACTCTAAACTCTCTAAACTCTACAAACTCTCTAAGCTCTATAAATGTAAAAATGACGTTAGTTATAGAACAGAGTTCAGGTCTTTGTGCAAAGCCTGCTCTCTGTTGTATTCGACTTGATGACAACCACTGCCAAGTGAGACTAGTGCTGTTTTATCTGGGAGAACATTCTTCCACTTTGTGCACCACTCTTTGTCAATGTGTTGTATTAAGTAACCTGGGTTTGCTGTTATTCTGTGCCTTGTGCCATTGGATATCAAATACCAGAATGGTTTCCCGATGTGGACAATGTTTGGTAGAGCTTCCAGTTATAAAACAAGCTTGGACGCAGAAGTGGCATCCTCTTCCTAAACCACATGCCTCTGGAAACTCTAGGAACTTGAGGAAATAATGATAGTTATCGAAAGGCATTAGGTGTTTTGTTCGTAGAGTCGCTATGAGTCACACTCGACTCAATGGCAATCAACAACAAACATACATTGTACATTCCACCTCCTTCATTTGGTGAGAATTTTACTTCATCTGAGACATGAGATTACTCTATTTTAAGGAGACAGTTCTTCTCAGTGGTGTTTCAAGAGTCTTCTAACCTGGGGGCTCAATTTCTGACTCTATATCCTCTAACAGAAGACATAATATTCTTCTCTTATTCATAGAATTTTTGAAGGATGTTATTTCAGAAGTAAATTGCCAGTCTTGCTTAGTCTCTCTTAGTTGAGAAGTAAATGTCACTGAAATCTGTCCATTACAGGTGACCTTAATGACACTTGTACTACCATTGACCTAGTTTCCAGCTTCACAGTATCATTCAAGAAGTATCACAAAGTACTGCACTGACAGAAAACTGGATGAATAAGCATCATGATATATTGTTGTTGTTGTTGATTGTCATCAAATCGAGCATGACTCATAGCTACCCTATGAACAAAAGCCCTGAAACCTTTCAATAGCTATTGACATTTATCAAAGGTCATAGAGTTTCCAGGGGCATGTTGTTTAGGACGTGGATGCCACTCCTGCCTCCTGGTCAAGGGAATTTCATTTTACTTCCCAGGAATAGATGGTATACCAATTGAAGTATTTCAGATAACAGATGTTGCCCTGGATGTGCTCACCAAGTTGTGCCAAGAAATCTAGAGAACAACCACTTGGCCAACTGACTGGAAGAGATCTATATGTGTTCCCATTCCAAAGAAGGGTGACCCAGCTGAGTGTGGAAACTACAGAACAGTGTCATTGATTTCACATGCAAGCAAGATTCTACTGAAGATTATCCAAAAACTATTAGAACAGCACATCAGCAGAGAATTGCCAGAAGTCCAGGCTGGGTTTAGAAGGGGTCGTGGTACTAGGAATATTGTTGCTGATGTTAGATGGATCTTAGCTGAAAGCAGATAATACCAGAAGAATGTCTGTCTGTGTTTCATTGATTATGCAAAGGCATTTGACTGTGTGGATCATAACAAACTGTGGCTGACTCTTAGAAGAATGGGAATCCCAGAACATTTAATTGTGCTAATGCGAAACCTATACTTGGACCAAGAGGCAGTCATCAGAACAGAGCAAGGTAACACTGCATGGTTCAAAATTGGGAAGGGTGTACGCCAGGGATGCATCCTGTCTCCATACCTTTTCAACATGTATGCAGAGCAGATTATCTGAGAGGCTGGGCTCTATGAGGAGAATTGTGGCATCAGGATTGGTGGAAGATCTATTAACAATCTGCGTTATGCAGATGACACAACCCTGCTTGCTGAAACTGAGGAGGACCTCATGCACTTGCTGCGGAGGGTCAAGGACTGCAGCCTTCAGTATGGACTGAGGCTCAATGTCAAGAAGGCAAAGATTCTCACCATTGGACCAATTGGCAGCGTCAGGATTGATGGCAAAGAGATTGAGATTGTTCACAGCTTCAGTTTTCTCAGCTCCACAGTCAACACTCTTGGCAACAGCAGTCAGGAAATCAAAAAGCGTATTGCGATTTGAAAGTCTGCTGTTAGGGACCTCTCTAAAGTGCTCAGGAGCAACGGTGTCTCTCTGGAGACTAAGGTCCGCCTGATACAGGCCATGGTCTTTGCAATCCCTTGTTATGCATCAGAGAGTTGGACAATGACTAGGGAGGACAGAAGGAGAGTTGATGCCTTTGAGCTGTGGTGCTGGAGAAGAGTACTGAATGTACCATGGATTGCCAGGAAAACAAACTGATTCATCTTGGAGAGGATTAAACCAAGCTACTCCTTGGAGGCAAGGATTCTGGGGCTTCGTCTGAAATACTTTGGACATGTTGCCAGGAGGGATGGGTCCTTGGAGAGGGACATCATGCTTGGGAGGGTGGAGGGACAGCACAGGAGGGGAAGACCCTCTGTGAGATGGATTGATTTGGTGACTGGGGTAATCGGGATGGGTGTGTCGGAGGCAGTGCCGTGCGCATAGGGTTGCTATGAGTCCCAAACGACTCGATGGTACATAACAACAACAACAACAACATAATCAACACCACGGCAGTGAAAATTTCAAAAGAGGTGTTACATTGGGAAAAAATCTGTTGTCAAGAAACTCTTTAAAGCACTGAAGAATAAGGATGTGGGTTTAAAGACTAAGAAATGCCTGACCCAAATCATGCTATTTTAAATTGCTTCGTAGGCATCTGAAAGTTGGTTAGTGCATAAGGTAGAATACTAAATAATCAACACCTTTGAATTGTGGTGTTGGCAAGAGTATTGACTCAAAAACAACATTGACTGTTAAAGGGACCAACAACTCTACCTTGGAGAAAATGCAACCAAGATGCTTCTTAGAGAGAAGGATAGTGAAACTTCTCATAAACTTTGGTCATGCTGTTAGAAAGGGCCAGGTCTTGGAGATATAAATCATGCTGAAAAAGTGTAAAATGAGCAAAGGCCACATGACGATGGTCATATCTGACCTCTACTAACTCCACAAGGCGGGGACTGTGGATTCATCATAATTCCGCAGCACAAAAGCAATTCCCATATGGTTATACATGTCCTCATGCTCTCATACCTCTTTTCACTAATTCCAACACCAATCTTATTGCTCTCCTGGTTCCGAAATCTGTTGCAATAGCTCACAGAGCACACAGAAGCATACCTGTAATTATTCGTTTTTTGGGGGAAGTTAACAGGAAACAATTTCAGTTGGCAACAGTATACAATTTCTCAGTCAGGACAGCTTCTGTAGTGTGTTCACAGGTCCTTCAGCCATCAGCCTTAGAACTTTAGGCTACTGTTGCAAAGTTCTTACTCCTATCAATTACGGTGTCTTGCTGAGCCCCAATCCTCCAACAAACTTGGGCTAAGTTCCTAGCTCTGGTTCTGTGGGGTAACAGGCTCAAGGTCAGCTCTGTCTTATGTCAGGTCTCTTGTTCTTCACTGCAGCAGTTGCTGTTCTCTTGGAGGTCTGGCTGGTGCAAGAATCTTTGGCCCTGAAAAGTGTACTACATTCTTTGCTTCCACTATGATGGTGGTGAAAGTCTCAAAAACTGCTCAGAATCTGCTCAATTTAGTAATAAGACTAACCAATCCCCTCGTGGATAGGCTAACAATTCTATTCACATATTTGCTCCCATCCACATGGCAAAGTCAAAGTCAATGGCTAGGAGAACCATTTCGAACAATAAACCTTGACCACCCAGAAAGGTAGAAGGCCAGCAAAATGGAGAAGTTCAGAACCTCCATGAGATGGACTGACGTAGTGACTACAACAATGGACATGAGCATAGTGGAGACCATGAGAAGGGCACAGGATAGGGCAAGGCTTTGATCTGTTGTTCATAGCATTGCTATGAGTCATAGTCAATTTGATGACCTAACTACAGCAACATCAATGAATAAGGAAGACCAATGAAGAATTGATACTTTAGAACTGTGGTGTTGCTGGAAGGTATTGAATATGTCACAGGCTGCCCAAAGAAACAAATATTGCTTGTAAGAAGTGCAGCTGGAATGTTTCTTAGAGGCTGGATGTGTCATCAGAAGGACCAGTCCTTAGAAGCGGTCATCATGCTTGGAAAGGTTAAACAGTCAGTGACAGAAAAGAAGACCCTTAAACAGATGAGTGCTGCAACAATGAGCTCAAGCAGAATGGAGATTATGAGGGTAACTCAGGATTGGTCAGAGTTTTAATCAGTTGTGCGCAGAGAGACTATGAGTTGGAGAAGACTCAAGGGCACCTAAAAACAATAATAATCTTGCTAATCATGGTTTAACATGATTGCAACAAATTATGTGGATGGAATAGGCAAAGGCTGTGAAAGGGAAATCTTTTTTCTTCTTTTTGCATGTAATCTCAGCTGAATTGTTGTTTTCTATTTTTAGCCATGTTCAAATGCTTTCTGGAATTTTCTGAACAATTCATGCTGTGAATATAGGATAGTTAACTCAGATCAGGAATCCTGGTAACCTTCATCCAGTAATTATGGATTTAAAAACATAAAGATTAAATCTGAATATTTACTTCATATGCATAGCTCTAAAGAAGACAATTATTGTAGAAACATTTGCTATAAGACTCCTTAAAGAGAAAGCAGGAAATAAGAAAACAGAAGTTTTCATACAGTCAACATAATTGTAAGTTAGTTCTGTATTATCACAGATACGGATACCAACCCAGTTGAAGGGAAAGGAGTTGGGTATCAAATCTGTGAGCACAAAGTCACATGATTCAACGCGATCCCATCGGATGTTTTTCTACCACATTTATTCTCTCTAGAAACTGTAGGGATGGCTGCACCTGTTTGAGAATCAGAGCGCACACACACACATACACACACACACACACACACACACACACACACACACACTCTCTACCATAAAGTGGAAGTGCTAGCTTGGCCCTGGTGCACTAAGAAAAAAGTAGTTAAGCTCATGTCTTCCTCCAATAATACATGGTCAAAGAAAAGCCCTGCAATGCAAACAAGGGCTCCCTCAGTTTCTCTGATTCATAGCTTTCTAACAGAGCCTCTGACCTTTCCTGAAAACTTTAAGCATCACAAGGAGATCAGCAGGAATCATGTGCTGACCAAGTACTTAAAGGGCAGAAAATCTCACTGTAGTGAAAGGGGATTATTAAGGGGTGGGGATGGGGCCAACCCCTCCCAGCTTGGGGGAGCAGATTTGGAATTAGTTATCAGGCAGAAACTGGCAAGTAATTAACATCTCTGACATCAGGGGACCAGCAAATATAAAACACTCAGCAGTAAGAGAGCTCAGCAGAGAAACCCCTCAGAAGCGGAAGGTACCAGAGAGGAGCTGTGTGGGGAATGGGTGGCCTCTGCCAAAGCTCCCTCAGGGTGGGGACTTTAAATCACAGAAATTAACTTGCTGGAGATCGGTTCCCAATTCTTCTGCTCCATGGGTAAATGCAATTACTGGTGGTGACCTGCTAATGAATGCTTTTGATAAATGACATCCAGGATAAGTATTTATAGATATATAAATCAAAATGCAGACTAGGAGAGGGCATTTAATTATGGTGGGATTGTGCATGTCAACTTTTAAAGGCAAATTACTATTTTTATTCATTCTGGGTTGCAACTGTCATTTCCCAGGTACTGAAAGCATTCTGGAAATGGACCGGGAAAGATTCATGCCATTTATGTAAGAGTAAAACAAAACAAGACTTTGCATAACTGTGTACTTGGCCTTTTTCCCTTTTCAGCTGGACCTTGGTGCTTCTGTTTGTTCTGCCCACAGGGCTGCCATCGAGGCCTTTCTTCCTCTCCTCCTTCAAGCATGATGAAAGCCTGCAGGCACCTCTTTCTGGGGTGCCTCTTCCTCCCCCTACTGCTTCTTCAGCAGGGCTGTGCTCAGTTCCCGAGAGAATGTGTCACTGTGGAGGCTTTGAGAAGTGGCATGTGTTGCCCAGACCTCTCCCCCGTGTTTGGGCCTGGGACAGACCGGTGTGGCTGGTCATCTGGCCGGGGCAGGTGTGAGGCAGTGACTGCAGACTCCCGACCCCACAGTGCCCGGTACCCTCATGATGGAACAGATGACCGGGAGGTCTGGCCCCTACGGTTCTTCAACAGGACCTGCCGCTGCAGTGGCAATTTCTCGGGACATAACTGTGGGTCATGCCGCCCTGGGTGGAGAGGGCCTGCTTGTGACCAGAAGGTTCTCATAGGTAAGTGACAAGGTGGGCTGGGTCCACCGTCCTGAAGGAGACTTGAGGTGCTTCCTAGGATTCTAAATCATTGGATCTGGAAGAGCTCTGGAAAATGATGTGGCTCAGATCCTTCTCTGCACAGAGGAGGAAACTGAGGCTTAGAGTGTCTGAGCAACATCACTTAAGCTTAAAGGGTTAGAAGTAGTATTCAGATGGTCTGGCAAATAATATTTCTTTACTCCCACAGCCATTTACTGAGCAGTCACCATATCGTTGACAGGATGGTACACCTAGGTCCCCATTCCAACACACGACAACCTTACGTCTATCTGGGTAGAACTGTCCTCTGCAGAATTTGCAATGACTTATTTTTTAGAAACCAGATCTGTATTCCAAGGAGCCTCTGAGTGGCAAAAACATCTCTTTGGTTAGCAACCAAGCATGTTAATTGCTTGCATCATCAAATTCCATAGCTGGTCATTGATAAACCTGAAGTTCATTACTGGGCTTTGTCTAACCCTTATATTTGGTCTTTCTCTATTACCTTTGCTGAGTCAAATTGCCACTGAGATATTCTAGCCAAGAATTTTAGAAGATGAGATTGGCCTGCAGCCTAACTAGAACTACATAACAAAGCCGCACAGGGTACTGGATCTAAGTTTATCATGAGCCAGACTGTGATTTAATTACTTTGTTGGTGTGTTCCCTTGACTCTTTAATCAATGTGCGTGCTCTGATGCACAGCTACTCTATAAAGCACGTCTTATCAACCACACTTCACAGACAAAAAACTGAGGCTGCAAGAAGCATTTCTAGAATCAGAGAAAAATCTCTGGTCTTAACAACTGTGATGCATCACTAAACTTGCTTTTTCAAGATCCATTATATTAAGAAGGGTAGAAAATTCTAAAAGAAAGGGTAATAAGAGCGGAAATAAATATCCCAGGATGACAGAATTGTACAATCCATCATTTTACTTTGGAATTCTAGAGAGAGCTGCAAGGATGTAGAAAAAGAGGCAAAGAGAGAAAGCAAGAGAAGAGGGGGACAGAGAGCCAGGAAGCAGGAATTGGAGAAGGGGTTTTAGCACAAGCGAAAGGTCAAAGAGATTTCAGTGTAGATACAGATGCTCATTAATGGATGAACGTGACCTGCTGTGTTATAAGATCATTGTGCTCATTCCCCTGGCGGACAGATGATATTCTCATAATTGCATTTTACATCTCTAAAGTCAGGAGAAATATACTGGACTTAAGTGCAGAAGAAAAGAGCCGCTATGTCCGGGCCCTAGATATGGCGAAGCGCACCATTCACCCCCAGTTTGTCGTCGCCACCAGAAGATTAGAAGAAATCCTGGGGCCAGACGGCAACACACCACAATTTGAGAACATTTCCATTTACAACTACTTTGTTTGGACTCACTATTACTCAGTCAAGAAGACGTTCCTTGGGAGGGGGCAGGAGAGCTTTGGAGAAGTGGATTTCTCCCATGAAGGACCAGCTTTCCTCACCTGGCACCGGTATCACCTACTGCAGCTGGAGAAGGACATGCAGGTGAGGGCCCCGTTTTGACTTTCACATCCTTCACAGGTGAGAGGCCTGATGCTTAGGTCATTTTAATTCACGTGTGTTCTGAGCAGAAAGGACATATGAGGACAAACTAATTTCAAGCATCTGAATTTGGCATTCACTTAAACTTTCTGTACCGATTACTTCTTTAATTAATCAATCATTATGTTTGGAGGAAGTGAGAAAAAGAGTAATATCAATGATGAGGAGGCCTATTGAGATATTTCTAGGTGTGAATTAAAACCTCAGAAATACCCTACAGCTCAGTAATTGAATAAAGATACTCATAAAGTCTGGATCAAAAGAATCTCAATTAGCACATCTTTTTTCAGCACTAAATGTAAATAGATGTCTTCTCCTGGTCTGAGTGAAGGAGTTACGTGTCCACTTCATAGCCTCTCTCAGTCTCTACTACATACATACGCATTATTTGTTTACTACTCTTTCCACGACAGTGGAGGGTTCAATTCTGAGGGAAATTTTACTCTCCTTTTATTTGAAAGATTTTATTGAACTCCTTTTTTTTTTTTGCTTGTGCTCCCTACCATTTTGGAACTTAAAGGGGGGAAAAATTAACAATAATTAAAAGCTTTACCTCAGACACAATTTCTAGTTAGAAAGCAGATGTTTTGTTAGCATAAAGTTCCACTGAAGCATAAAAATTTCCTGATTCATTTTTTTAAATGGATACTCTCAAAGCACATTAAAGGACCTAATACTATAAATAGCTTATTGTTGGCTTTTTTAACCAATTGCTATGTTTCTTATAATTCCAATATAAAATGTTAAATGAATAGCAGCCAAAAATTTGAAATACAAAAATTAAAGTTGTACCCTATGTGGAAAAGTTTTATATATATATATATATATATATATATATATATATACTAAAAGACAATTATATGTCAGAAAAAGTGTTCTGATAAATGTATTGATTTACAGAATGTTACGATTAACTTTTTTTTAAAATGAATAGTTGTGTAGGAAGAAAATAATGCACTAAAGTATGGGAGGAAATATTTTCACAAAAGTGGTCTATCCAGATAGAGTTTGAAAATGATTAAGCACTTGAAACTTTCCATTTTATTGCTCTGATTACAATTCATACAGTCAGAAGATCACCAGTAGATAAACCTGTCATTTATAATTGACTCCAGATCGTGATGTTTCCAACCTGTTTCCCAAGTGAACACCAAAACAAAAGGGCAGGTGGAAAGTATCAAAATCTTCAATTTTGTCTGTATAAACTTTCACCACTATGACTTGGTTTAAAAACCAACAGCTTAGGGGATCCAAAAAATTGCCCCTTAAATGTGATGCACAGTTGAAATGCCACATGAATATCCTGAATGTCAATGGCTAGACCACAAACAGACTCTTAATGATCCCTTGGAGGCTGTCACTATGGTTGTTGTTTTTTTGTGAACCAGAACAATGGTTTCTAAGTGAGGAATCTCAATCTCTGGAGATAAATAACTAGGGGTTCCTTTAAAAGGCTGGGTCCTCTAAAATACCCCAAAACCCGGGAGACGGGAGACGCATCCTACAAAGAGATTTAAAGTTAAAAAAGCAGAAATAGATTACAACATGAGAAGTGTAAAACAAAAGTATTTCCTACATTAAAATCCAACAATCTAAAAGATGTTTCCCAAAGCCCTGTCCCCCCAAAAAGGAATAACAAATAAATAGATGCTTTAAAGAATCCCACAAAAGAAGAACATGATTTTTCCCCCCATAATCTTGAATGCAGTATTTGAAAAATTCGGAGATTAGCTTGCTGGATGTGGAAACTAGGCCAGCCTCTGGTCTAAGGAAGAATAAGCACACAAAAAATATACTCTGCCCTGTTTAGCGTTTCCTGTGTGTACAGGTTACAGGGAGATCCCTGAATCTTCTTAGTCTCAGAGTAAAACACCTTTAGTCCCAGGCAGGTAATCTCAGTGTGTAAGAGAGTCGGTTGTTTGTTGTTGTTAAGTGCCATCGAGTTGTAGACGACTCATAGCAACCCTATGAACAAAAGACCTGAACACCTGAATAACTTAGATTGTTTCTCCATGTTCATAGTTTCCAGAGGTAATCCATTCCGGAAGTGGATGCCACTCCTGCTTCCAAGCTTGTTTTAATTGAGGAGCTCCACCAAACACTGTCCACAGTGGGTTTATCGCATTTGGCACATCAGTGTCACAGTGTTTAGTATCACAGCATCAAAGAGTTATCTCTGTCCAGCGATGCACAGACCAGTGCTATACCATTTAGAAGAATGTTTGACAAAAAATAATTTAAACCAGGCCTGAGGGCATAATTTTCTGTACACTAGGCCAGCAGGAGTGGCATCCACTTCCATAAATAGCTTGCCTCCAGAAAACCTATGAACCTGGAGAAAGGATGAAAGTCTCGCATGCAAGTGTTTAGGACTTTCATTCATAGGGCCGCTATGAGTCGCCTACGACTTGATGGCACTTAACAACAACAACAACAGGCCAGCAGAGCTCTCTCTATGTTGTCGTTGTTACTGTTGTTAAGTGCTGTCAAGTTGTAGACAACTCATAGCAATGCTATGAACAAAAGACAGTGGCTAAACCAAAATCCAAAAGACTTTTCAAATTAAAAATTAAAAAACCATAAATTGCTGTCCACAAACTATATGCCAAGGTAAAATACGACCCCTGGTTAAGAGTTACTGACACTTGAAGTAGAAAACTGTAGGATCAGAAAAGGTGGTAATGTCAAAGCTGGGATTTATTATGAAATTTTGTATAAAATCAACAGAAATGAATTGCTGCCTAAGTAAAGACAAGACAGGCCTGTATTTCACCCCCTGCCCGCCACAAATTCTTCTTAAAAGTGTCCAGATGATGAACTGCGTTTCACTCCCTCTAGTGCATCAGTGGTTCTTTATAGAAAATTGACGGCTTTGTTAAGTGTGTATTGAACTTGTCCAGTCCCCTCAGACACTGACACACTAACTGATCCCTGACTGGCTGAGGAAATCAAGTAGAAACAGACTGGCAGAATGTAACCCAAACAAAGAGGGCAGAGGACATTAAACAAATGCAGAGGATACTAACTGGGGTTTGTGTGTCTAGGAAATGTTGCAAGATCCCTTTTTCTCACTTCCGTACTGGAATTTTGCGACTGGGAGGAACGTCTGTGACATCTGCACTGATGACATGATGGGATCCCGAAGCAACTTCGATTCCACCCTTATAAGTCCCAACTCTGTCTTTTCTCAATGGCGGATAATCTGTGAATCCCTGGAAGATTATGACACCCTGGGAACACTTTGTAACAGTAAGTGTCAAGAAAAAAAATCTCAGAGTAAGAAATTACGAATGCTCCATGGAAGGTCGGTCCTTTGATCCCTGAGAGGTTTCAGAGTTGTGTGGTGGAGCAATCAGTGAAGCCCTCCTGGGAGACAGAGTAACCATGCATTTGTATATGGCTACAACAGTTTGGTCAGTGCATTGGTAAGTGGCTTATGCTGGAAATGTCTGTATATGAGAAGTAATCCTCTTAGTTCACTCAGCATGACTTAACAGTCATGTGTCCTAAGAGCATTTGGAAGAACTGTTTTCAGGGGACAACCTAAACTATGCAAAAAGGCACTGGGAGAAGCACACAGACTCACATGTACATTATGCTTCTTCAGTCGGATGCATAATACCTAAAAGGTAATTTGGAGATGGCAACTAAGAAAATGGTGATTCTGCACACAAGTAGCTCACTTGTCTACAGTTCACTGCCTTCAAGGCCGCAGAATGTCAATGCAGACAAGCAAACGCCCACCCAGTTGTCCTGGCGTACTTCCTTCAGTGGCCCACAATTCTTTCTCTATTCTGTGGAACTATTTCCTAGACTTCCTATTCTTTTCCTTGGCGTATGTCTTTCGTGTCTTCTGACCAGTATCAAAAGTGCAAGGTTTTCATTCTCTGTCTTGCTACTTTATCTTGATGTTTTCTTCTGTTTGTTTTTTATTTTAAATTTATTTTAATGAAAATTTACAGAAACTTTGGATTTTCATTCATTCATTGTTGCCCTTTTCTCCCTGCCCACCCCTCCCCCCAAATCGCTTTTCTCTTTGAAAAGTAAAGGAAAAATTCGTTCATTGTTATATAATCCCTCCCCGCAAGTCCACTCCACTATGCTACCTTCGTTCCGGACACCTGTTATAACAATAATATCCAATCATAGTTCAAATTGCTCTGGAGGAATTGGC
>NW_006399764.1:19621031-19636264 GCF_000299155.1 Elephantulus edwardii | reverse complement strand
GTATTTGTCTTTTTGTGACTGAGATATTTCACTCAGCATAATGTCCTCCAGGGTCACCCATTTTGCATAATATTTCATGAGTTCCTTGTTTTTAAATGCAGCATAGTATTCCATTGTGTGAATATACCAGAGCTTTTCTATCCATTCATTTGTTGATGGGCACTTGGTGTTGTTTTCTTCTTTGAGCTTGTCTTGACTCTTTTGAACTTTTAGTCTTCCATATAGAAAGTTGAAGTGTAGATAGTAATTTAATCATTATCTTTATGTTGTTATTGTGTTAGTTGCATAGCAACCCTATGGACAACAGATCTGAATTCTACCCTACTCTACACCTCCTACAAGATCTGTGAGGCTTGAGTCACTGCATTGATTTGTCTCATTGGAGGCATTCCTTTCTTTCTCTGAAATTCCATCTTTCCTAGTATGATGTCTTTTTTCCAAGGGCTGAGAACAATTTAAAGTGTGTGAGCAGAATTTCACCACTCTTCCCTTTAGGACTCACCTTGTTTGCACTTCCTCCAAGATAGTCTTATTGGTTCTTTTGGCCATCCACAAGGTAGTCAGTACTCTTCCCTGACACCACAACTCAAAAGGCCTCTCGTTCTTCTTCTGTCATCATTACTCACTATCCACCTTTCTGACGCATAGGAACCAACTAAAAATACCACAGCTTGGGCCAGGTGTGCTTTCATCTGTAAACTGGCATCATTGCTTGTTATGTTCATAAGATTCATTTATTCTGTGTATATATGATAAGCATCAATTGTTAACCTATTATTTCACTTTAAAAAGAGAATATTCTAAATGCAGGAGAACATATCCAGTAAACATCTCATGTTAGAAAGCTACTTGTCTGAGTATAGGAGTAAGGACATTAAGCAAAACAAAATCCTGTGCCATCAAACAGATTTTGACTCAGAAGTGAGCCTCCATTGGGTTCCTAAGGTTGAGAATTTTACCAGAGGGGACTACCCATCTTTCTCCCACAGATTGGCTAGAGGATTTGACCTGCCAATATTTCAGTTAAATACCACACAGGAATAGCTGGCTGGTCTACCAGCTAGATTAGCCTTCAAGTTCTCAGAACGTCAAGGAACACAAGAGCACGTGCTGCTCGATCTGTTACACAACGTATCACCAGAGCTTATTAAGGAAAGTAATAATATATGAATTTTTTATCTGTAGAAGTATAAATATAAGGTTGGATCTTTATCTGGTTGGCATGAGGCATGAGTGGTCTAACCTTGTGGTGGCAAAATGAAACTGAAGACCAAGATATTTTTATGTACGGTAATTTAAATTTGTTTTAGACCAGGATATTACACCTTGTCTTAAGAGTTTTCCAAGTATTTTGATATTGGATACAAAAGGATAGAATGATTTAAAAGGATAAATTAAATTAAATTGTAGAAAGAAAGAAGAAATGGGAAAAGTTTGAGGTTGGTTTTTTCTTCCCATCACCATTTTTCTTGTCAATTAATGTAACATATCATGCAATTTGTACACTTTGTAGCAAATTAAAAATTACACTTTTTGGTTAAGTCTCTAAATTATCTCTTTCCTCTGTTCAATAAAGAAATAATCAGCAGTATTCTTTAGGCAAAGGAAAGAAGAAACTACCATTTCATTGACCTTCTATTATGTTGAGAAAGTGTGAAATGCTTTTAATATTCTCCCTTATTTTATCCTTGTAGCAATTCTTTCCTCTTTTTATCTTTATTCTTGTGGAGGAAAAAAATCTCCTCAACAGTTTTGCAAATCTCTTCATGCAAACCTCTCTGTAGTTTTCCAACTAGAAGAAAATCATTCTCTGTTCTTGTGTGTGTGTGTGTGTGTATTTCTTTGCCCCCTCTCTCTGTCTCATCTCCATCTCTCTCCTTCTTAAGATATCAATATCATCAGTAGTTTCACAGTTCTTTCTTTTCATATTTGTTTTCCTATTTAGAAATAATTTAATACTCTCATGCAGTAATTATTAAGTAACTACCTCCCAAAGATATTTTTTTAATTGTTCCCATACTTCTCTGAAGGCTCGAGACAAGTAGATTTTGGGAGTAAAGTCATTTACATGTTCTTATATGTTTGCCTCACATGAAAAATTATTGTAGATGGCTCTTCCTTTCCTCAAAGTTTGCACTGTAGAAGTTAATGCTTGAGTTATTTGCTGTTAAACTTCTGGGTTTACTGGATAAGCACATTTCTCAAAACACTTTAAAACAATTGTGAAACAATATCTCAATATTTAGATGCATTTTGAAGCTGAGTACTTCCTGGTAGAATCTACATTGATGAGGTTATTTTGGCAAAATTCAATTTTCCTCTGAATGTTCTTCTTAATACATTCTCGTGAAAGGAGCATAAGTTAAATTCACAGCCACTGGGAATGATATCTGGCAGTGAGATCCTTTTTTTACCCCCCTTTGGATTATTTCATGTATCACATATCTACTCCACACACAAATGTAGAATTTGGCATCAGATTTTTTTTCCACTATAATGTCACTAAATTTGCATTTTTCATTTCTTTAGCAAGAAAAGCTCTAGCAGTGTTTCTGCTCTGCATACATAGCTTTATAAAGCAATAAGAAGACAATGATTACACAAATGTTCTCATACATATCTTTCTCAGGCACTGAGGGTGGGCCAATTAGGAGAAATCCTGCTGGAAACGTGGCTAGACCAATGGTGCAGCGTCTCCCGGAACCACAGGACGTGGCTCAGTGCTTGGAAGTTGGTTTATTCGACACACCACCATTTTACTCCAATTCTACAAACAGCTTCCGAAACACAGTGGAAGGCAAGTAACAAAATTGATGCTTTGACTTTACTGCAAAGTAAACAAACATTGCAAGCCAGGTCACTCTGCAGAGCTTTCGACTGAGGGGCTGATCCTGTGAATTTCTGGCACTGGAGTTGCCCCCCGTTGATGTGGTCACAATTCTTTCCTCAAAGATAACTTCTGTGCAGAGAAGTATCAGATCATAAAATCCTTTATAATGAACATAGAAGAGACCTTAGGAAGTATTTTTCATAAACATTAGTTAAACCAAACTTTTGGCTAGCTAATTGGTCACACCAAGAGTAGTACATAATTCTATGTTCTAGACTTTGAGAGCTTATTCAATGATTTTTCCAAACAGCTACTGAAGACTGCTCAGAGTATATGATTTATCTAGGTTCATACTTCCTTGTAACCTTGACAAATGTCTCTAAAAAGATTACATGTACTTTCCTTTACCGGATACAAAGTGTTTTAATGTTGAGGAAGCTGGCATCAGAAAAGGTGAGACTTTCCCCAGATAGTCCACATGTGCTATGCTGTTGAAAGGAATGCCATGGTACTTTTTTAGACTCACATATTTAACGTGCATCATTTAGTGGTCGGTCAGTTTTTTGGAATGCTCACCTAAAAACCATTGAAGCTGGGCAAAGTGATTGGCATAGATAACACTGTTCTGATGGTTACATAAAAGTTGTGTAACTGCTTGGGCATTAAGGTTTCCAGATGGTTAAAGAGAATCCAGAGATGGTGGGAATGCTCTGAGAAATTGTAACTTCCCCCCAGCATAAGGTAAAGATCCCCAAATAAACATGCTGACAGCGACTCCAGAGGAGTAAGGAAAGAGACAGAAGTTAACACCTGGCAAGTTAAGGTCCAGGACAACGGGAACATTCTCCCAATTGTGTCAGCAGTTTGAAGCAGAAGCTGGAGGTTTCCACTATCTTTTTTTCCTTCCCCCACGTAGATCAATGTCTTCCTTGTCAAAACAGTGTTCTACATATTTTGATGGCTTCCCTTTGTGGGTCATTATTTTTAACCTAGAAGCTACATTTAGAATGTCATGCCATCATCTTAAAAATAGCCTAGCTTGTACAGCAAGCAAATGTCCCCAACAATAGGTACAGAGAAGAGATACTTTAAGACAAGCTGTGGCCTGACAAGTTTGGTGGGTTTTGTTTTGGTTTGGTTTTTGGGTTTTGGGGGGCATAAGGTGGATGTTTCCAAATATCCTCCCTACTGTTGGCTTTGGAAGTAAAATGTTATGAGCATCCTTACTGTTGTCCTTGCCTCCACACACAGGTTACAGCGCTCCCACCGGAAAGTACGACCCTGCCGTTCGAAGCCTTCATAACCTGGCTCATCTATTTCTAAATGGGACAGGGGGACAAACCCATTTATCTCCAAATGACCCTATTTTCATCCTCCTGCATACTTTCACTGATGCTGTCTTTGATGAATGGCTGAGGAGATACAATGCTGGTGAGTCACTTTGAGAAGTTTCTTGCTGGCTCAGCAAAAGGGTATATTGTTCATGGCAGAGTGCTAGCTGAAGACAATGCACTCACCACATAAAACTCACTTCAAAATAAGGACTAAATAGCCTCTTTTCTGGCCATTTCAACTCTTCAAAATGCTTTGAAAATACAAGCAAGGAATGTCTCGGAATAGTTATTTTAAGGTAGCATTTATCATCATCCTCAGAATAAGCAGATAAACCCTTCTCATTTTTACTGTAAAAGATGATTACTCTGTTCCCTTAAGGTTTCTTTGACAAACATTCTTGCTGCTTTTGAAAATTAACAGGAAATTTTTACAGGGTTTATCTTTGATATCCACAAAGAGTAGAAGTCATCTACTCATATTCCACAGTGTTTTATGCTCTCATACAAATGAAAATGTTACTAAACTTGAAGTGTTAAACTTGATCTTCATATCACACCACAAAAAAATTAGGAACAAACAAAATGAGGTTCTGGTCATCATGCACTTCTGAGCCCTAGGCAGCTGTGTACAAACTTGTCAGTCAGCTTTACACCAGGTCCTGGATGTCAAGAAGTAAGGGAGATATTTTTTTTCCTTAAGAGGGAACAATCTGGACACCTCTTAAGAGGAATTCCCTTTAAACTATGAAAACACATAATCCTTTACTTGTCATATTTTCGCTGTAAACAGTTAAGTGAACAAGACCAAAGCAAAGCTGTTGAGTCAATTCCAACTCATAGAGTATTCAAAGCAATAAACCTTCACTGAAGAAGACTGTCCATCTTTCTCCTAGAAGCTGAGAGATTCGAACCACGGACCTTTTGGTTAATAGGTCACATAACACACTACACAACCAAAGCTCCTTATATGTGTCACATTAATAACAATTTAAAGAAGTTTTTTAAAAAATTACTTACAAAGATTCATGGTGAATGAGAAAACTACTTTTGTTTCTTAGTTTTGCTCTGTCCTTTCGCTTGCCCTCTAAGTAATGAGCATAACGTTTCTCAATGACCTCCTAGTTGCTGTTGTGGGCTGTCAAGTCAGAACCAACCCACAGCTGACCCCCTAATGGGTTTTCAGAGGCAGTAAATTGTATTTTCTCCCATGGAGCTGCTGATGGATTCAAACTGTCCGCCTTTAGGATTGTAGCACAGCTTCTTACCACTAGGTTACCAGAGATCCTTATCCCTAGTGACAGGAAAACTAAAAAAAAAAAAAATAATAATAGTAAAATGAACACAACAAAATTCAGTGTCATTGAGTTGTTTGAAACTCTAGGTTTCTGAGGAAATAAATCTTTACAGCAAGAGTCTCCTTTTCCTCCTTCCAAGGATTAGAGCCACAAGAGATATGGGGCCAGGAGAAAGAGCCAAAAATAACTAATCTAGAGCCTATCTTCTAACAAAAAAAGTAGCCACAAAATTATAGGAAAAGTCAGTATAAACACATACAAGTTGTATGGAAATGAAACTCAAATAACCAACTGCCTTCTTAAATAGTCCATGGCTCCTGAGAAAATCAGAGAATCACTATGTGAGGAAGCAAGGAACACAACATATTCAAAGACTTTCTAAAGCGACCTAGGCCTGAAAAGTCATTTTGGGTGGCGTATGAAATGATTTTTCCAAATGCAGCAAACGGTTTTATAGAGGGGAGACCCTTAAAGAGGTATAGAATTGTTAATATGCAAATGGACCAAGGACCACATTTAACTAGAGTAAATTACAGTCATTCAAATTGTAATGCTGCCTATAGAAGCCTCTCATTGTACATACAATAGTGCAATATGTTGTTGTTGTTGTTATGTTGTTATGTGTTTGCGACTCATAGCGACTCTATGTACAACAGCCCTAAACCGTGCTCTATCCTGTGCCAATCTCATTGCCTCTGACACACCCATCCCAATTATCCCCAGTCACTGAATCAATCCACCTCATAGAGGGTCTTCCCTCCTGCGCCGTCCCTCCACTCTACCCAGCATGATGTCCCTCTCTAAAGACCTGTCTCTCCTTGCAACAGGTCCAAAGTATGTCAGACGAAGCCCCAGAATCCTTGCCTCCAAGGAGCAGCCTGGTTTAATCCTCTCTACGATGAATCTGTTTGTTTTCTTGGCAGTCCATGGTCAAGAAGACAGTGCAATATACAACACCTAAATAATAGAACATTATTTCAATTCACAAAATTTTGCACCCATGAACTTATTTCATTCAACGCCCTTTTTTGTCCCGTTAATTGTTAATAAAATTATACAAACTTCAGTGCATTTTCTCCAAAGAAGCAAGGACATGTTTTATTATTGTAAGTTTTATTATTATAAGTATTATTTGTTCAGCTGCTTTCTCCAGGGAGCTCTGGTGGCCAGGTGGTAAGAAGCTGCTCTGCAATCTCAAAGACATATAGTTTGAATCCACCAGCTGCTCTGAGAAAAAGGGATGGGCACTTTCCTGTGTGTGATTTGCTGACAACCAGAACAGCTCTCCCAAGCTTCACTCACAACTAAAACACCTTTGTCTGCCTTGCACTGTCCACGCATTGAACCTCTCCCAAACAAAGCTTAGTGCTTGACTAGCCTTCTGACTTGTTCTCATTACTACTTTCTCCAAGTCCACTTGTAACTCCAAGTTGTGGCATCCTTTCTGATATTTAATTATGTAAACATATATTAATTAAATGTGCAGCAAGGATCATATCACTCTCTTTTTCTCAGGTGATAGAAACTGAGTAATAATACAAATCCCTGTAACTTCCAGCAAAATAGAAAGAAGAGTGAGCATAAAGATAGCCAATGGGATTCCAAGGCATCCAAATTTTAAGCAATTTCTACTGGTATGGTGAATCCAAGGAAATAAAGTTACTATTTATTTAGTTCTCTCAAAAAGGTAACAGGGACACCTCAAAGCTGCTTTTCACCTAAAACAGATAATAGTAAAAACAAGACTATGAACTCTAGACGATCTCTGGCTTCTAGGAAGTCTCTTATTAATGTGCTTTTAGAACATGTGAAGGATATGGAGGAAATACTTGACAGTAGTGAAGCAAATGGTATTGATGGTTATCTGGAAGGAGTAGATGAAAACAGCAGAAAAACCTCAGACTACATAGAAGAGGATCCTTACAAAGAAAAGTTAAATTCCGAAAATAAGCCCAGCTGGTTAACTACATGTAAACCTGGTGGTGATCCTGAACCTTTGTCTGGTAAACAGTTGGTTGATTTTCCTCAGGATAAGGCGATGGAGACTGTGGCTGAATATGAGACTCTTGTAATGCGTGGAAAAGAACTAAAAGAGTGTGGCAAAGTACAAGAAGCCCTAAATTGCTTAGTTAAAGCACTTGACATAAAAAGTGCAGATCCTGAAGTCATGCTTATGACTTTAAGTTTGTATAAGCAACTTAATAAAGCTTAAGAATATGAAAAAGGAAAAAAAAGGTAACAGGGAAATGGAAAAAAAATTAAACAAAACTATCCGGAGTCAAGGACAAACCTCCTTGGATGCCCTGTCTCCTTGATTTAAATTACAGATGAGGTGATAACAAACTGCAAACTCTTCCTTTCTTTAGCTTTGAAAAAGAAGTTTAATGAATTTTATTCAAATTAGTGCCAGTAACTTGAAAATAACACAATTGATAATCATCCCAGAAGATAAAATAGTAAAACATCTTTGCTTTTAAACTCCCCTTTTCTACTGGGTAATACGTTCATGACGGACTCAAAGCATTTGAACTCTATTTCATGCAATTCCCTCTTCTCTTCTCATGACATTTTTGTGTGTCTCTTTAATCACTGTAAAATAGGAAAGATTAATTTTTTTTGTTACCCTTGACTGTTCTTGGACGTTTTTAGAAGATAATGGTGGCATTACATTAATATTAAGTTTGTTTTGCCTAGTAACACATTTTCTTTGGCCTATTTTAGATATATCCTCCTTCCCATTGGAAAATGCCCCTATTGGACACAACAGACAATACAATATGGTGCCATTCTGGCCTCCAGTTACCAGCCCAGAGATGTTCGTTACTGCCCCTGAAAACCTGGGATATGCATATGAAGTCCAATGGCCTAGTGAGTATTTAAAATGTATTTCCATAAAATATTATGGTAATTTCTGAAAGTAAACATATTACCTCTCAAGTAATCACAATAGCTTGGGTCCTTGAGGGACAAAAATAAGTAATCCACTGAACACCCTAAACACCGTAATTGTGCTGTGACACATACGGGGCGGGGGTGGGGGGTGGGCAACATTAAGTCAGAGTCAACATGGGGGCCACTGACCTTAATGCCAATATTCAAAAACCCAAACTCATTTCCATCAAGTTGGACAAACTCAGAGCTGACTATCGACCAACTTCCTGAGGCTGTAAGTCCCACAGGAGGAGAGTGAACACACTTCTCCCTCAGAACCACTGGAGGATTCAAACCCCCGGAAAAATTCAGCCTTTGAGTTAGAAACATAACTTTCTGTTCATGGGCTATGCCGCCAGGGCTCCAAATGCCGGTATTGCTAAGGCTTGTATTTCCCATACAGACTTGCAAACTTTCATTGGAAAAATTAAAAAAAAAAAAAAGGACGTAAGATCTATTAAAGAAAAAAAGGATCTGTTACGAGCCCACTCCACCTCCAAACTGATACTGCATTATATCGCATAACATCCTATTCATTACATTTGTTACTCTGTAGGGTAAATACCATGATTGTCATTTTGCAAATAAGGTAAGCAGAGTTTGTTGTTGTTGTTGTATGCGGTCAAGTCGCTTGCGACTCATAGCAATCCTATGCAGAGTTTAGATAGATTAATTGTCTAGGATCACATTTCTAGTAAGGTCAGAGAATGAATTTTGAGTTCAGGGCTATGGAACATAACAGCGTTTATTACTACCTAATGTCACCACTTATTTAAATAAAGATATCCTGAGCTAAGCCGAGGACCGTTCAAAACTTTCTTCAGTCCTTTTAAGTCTCTTTTAAATTGAGTCTCAACAAAGAAAGCTTGGAGCATAGTAGGAGAACAAAGGTTTTAGATTCTGGCTGACGTGGCCTCGAAAACGGACTCTGTCGCCTACTGACCAAGATCTTGTGGTCAAGTGACCTTCCTCACTTTGTAAGTGGAAATAATCATATAGATCTCATAGGGTCTATTTGTTAAAAGAAACTAGGACGTGCTTTCATGAGGTGCCAGTGTGTTTTGATTTTTTTAAAAAGGTGAAGATTTCTGCAGATGTGCTTAAATTTGTGCTTCCTAAACTTGAGTGGCATGACAATTATGTTCTTATTCCCTTTTCCTCATTTTTTTCCCAAATAGCTCGGGACTTCAGTATTTCCGAAATTGTCACCATCGGAGTAGTCGCTGCCTTAGTCCTGGTTGCACTGGTTTTTGTTGGTGCTTCTTGTCTGATTCGTGCCAGAACCAGGCTGGATGGAGCAAACCAACCCCTCCTCTCTGATCAATATCAACACTATGCTGACGAGTATGAAAAAATCCAGAATCCTAATCAATCCATGGTCTGAAGACAAGTGGCCTTTTCTCTTAAAACTTTCTGCAGAAACTCATTCATATCCCAAAACTCCCAAATGAAAATAATACATTGAATCACTAACAATATCTCCTTTCCTTCTGTTACTTTTTTGCTCACACATGAACGTGTTAAGGTCACATCTGCAGTAAGTTATTTTCTGGATTTAGGAAGAGTTATCAATGAGCTTTCTAGGGGGTTGTATTTTTTAAATCATGGTTTGCACCAACTTTGTGATATTCAAACAATAATGTGAAGGTCATTGGCATGTTTTAAAAGTTGGTAGTATGAAGGTTTAAGATACAGCTGGGCTTTGTTAAAGTTTATGCGCAAAGAAAAACAATGGTTGGTAGTAAATCCCTGGTAGACATTTGTACAACACTCAAGCACATAAATATTTGTTGACATTGGCCAAAAAGAAGAAAATTAGTTAAATTATTTGGAGCTATACATGGAATGTAGATTAGTAACTTTTTAAATAGGATGCCTTTTGGGTACCAACATAAATTATTTAGTCAAAGAAGCAACTCCCAACAAGACCAAAATTTATCACGCTTGAACAGGTTCACTCTGTTGGAGAGATAGCTGATACTTACATTTATCATAAGTATCTAATTTATCTTACATAAGTGCTTGCAGAGTGTTCTCCTATCTCTCAATTCACAAATCACAGAGAAATCCATATATTACATCCCTCCATTTACCTTACACTGTTTTGGAAGGCCATAAAAAAGCCTTGTAGGTGGGGACCATGCCTCATTCCATGGATTGCCAGGTCCTTGTGTTTAATACACCGAGCACTTGGTTACTTACCAGGCTTTTGTGTACTTTCACAATAAAGGTTGTTTTAAAACATTGTCCTCAGTCTCTTTTTTCCTATACTGTTCTGTAAGAACACCATCCCACCCTTACCTCTTGGCACATAATCTCTCCTTCCACTATCATCAAAAAGTGGGGGTTTTCTCTTTTTGATCTTGTGCTACTTAAAAAAAAATGAGTAGTTTTAGCAAACAAAGGTTTTAATTAAAATTGATTAAAATGTAAACAGAAGTAATAATGGAGAAAATGGCTTATCTTATACACACAAGAGGGAGCTCTGGTCACTCGGTGGTAAGAAGCTGTGCTGCAATCCTAAAGGCACATAGTTCGAATCCACCATGGATTCGGATGAATGAATTCTTCATCCATGGAAGAAGGAGGAACAATCTCCCCCCACGTGATTAACTGCATGTGAAAACCCGTTGGAGGGTCAGCTATGAGTCATTTCCAACTTGATGGTACACAACAACACATCTGAAGAAGACAGGCCTATGAATTTTATTGTTAGCAAAGAGTATTGAATACCTCAGACATTGCCAAAAAGGTCTTCAGTACAGCTTGGATTTCTTCCTTCATTATTTCTTCCTTCCGTGGGTTCTTGATCATATACTACTTTCTGAAAAGTTCTGCTTTGGCCAGTTCATTTTAACATAGTGACTCCTTCCGTATTCTTTTGATGCTTTGCACTGTTTAATATTTTGCTCATACAATCCTTGGGCATTGCAAGTCAAGGCTTGAATTTGTTCTTCAGTTGTTTCCATTTGAAAAACACTAAGCTTATGTTGCCCTCTTGATTTTTGCATATTTTGTTATATACTTGACTTTGTTTTCCAGAGCTGCCCTTTGAAATTTTCTGTTCATTATTATTTTTCTTTTCACTTTAGTATTTTTAAGTTGAAGATAAAATTTCAGGGCTTTTTTTAAATGTCCACTTTGGTCTTTTCTCTCTTTTCACTCCCTTTTTTTATTTTGTATGTTTTTATGTGGTAACAGTTTATAAATCATATTGACTTCTCATGCAATCATTCATGGATATTTTCTGTTAAACTGAATTTTAATTTTTTTTATTTTTTAATTTTTATTTTATTCTTTTGTGTGTGTGTGTGTGTGTGTACTGTCAAATCAGATCTGACTGTTACAGGAGGAGATTGTCCCTCCTTCCTCGGCAGAGCCTCTGGGATTGCAGTGCAGCTTCTTGCCACTAGGCCACCAGAGCTCCCCCTATTTTAATATTCTTTTAAACTAAATATTTTCTTTCACAGCCTTTCCGTGTACTGCCTTTCCCTTCACCAAGCCCACCTATTTATTAATTCTAATCCTTTCTGCCTTCTTTTGAATTTTTAATGGCATTTTTCCTTTCAACATGATGGTATCCTATAACTTGTCTGGCAGTTTGTGTTCAAGGCATCAAATCTATTTATGGGATGGTTTTTTAAATTCTGGTGCTTAAACTCAGTTCGATGCCACCCACTGCTCCATAGAAAAAGAATGGGTGACCTCCTCCCATGCAATTAACTGTCTCTGAAACCACCACCACCATCACCACCACCACCACCACCACCACCAACAGCACCCCCGAGAAGGTGAGCTGTAGGTCAGTTCCAATTCCATGGTACACAGTAACAACAACAAACTCAAAACTGTATTTTCATACTTGAGAATGTGTTTTCTTTTCCGCGCCAGCTTCTATGTGAAACCACATCTGAATAATTGAAATATTCTATAGTCTGTCCCTGCCTAGGTCAGAAGAGTTTCTATGAAATAGTGTGTGTAAGAGATTAGGTGACCTGCCACAAAACATACTAAAAAACTTCTAAAACAAAGTTCTTTTAAAACAAAACTTCACTCATTATATTGTTAATGTACGTTTGGTCATTTCTTCCTGAATTTAGGGTCTTCAGCTGTTTCTGTACTTACTATACAAAGATCATATAATCTTATATCTTTATCTTGATCAGATGACCTTTGCTATTTTTAAAATACTGTATACTGTACTGTGTTCTGTGAATCTCCTATAGTGCTGCATAGATTTTTTTCTATAAAATATAGAAAATCAGATTAAAATACACCATTAGAAAAACACATTCCACATCAATTTAAATTCCACACCAGTTTAAACTCATTCTTTCTTGTTGCACAAATAACCACAGCATTCTATTGTTCCAACTTGAGTTAAGCTTTTTATGTCTAAATAGAGTGAGTAAAAATGCTTGATTGAAGCTGCTCAAACAATAAAAAACAAAACCCTATTATTTTTGTGACCTTCTGATGTTATATCCTGGCTCCATTGCCGACAGATTTTTAGAGATAGTTCCAAGAACTTTTGCATTTGGATGCAGAGGAAAAGAATTTTCCAGCTATCAAATAAGCATTCTAAGAGAAGGTTATAAGACCCTCATTCAGAGCTCTCTCTATATTTAATAATGTTATGAATCGTTTTCCTTTGCCACATCTTAATCCAAACTTTGTCAAACAAGTGACAAAGTAATAAAAGTTCAAACTGGTTAAAGAGTTAATATAGTTTCTTTAAAAAAGAAAACCCAAGATATTAAAAATACATTGACAAACCAAGTATGAGGCCTGATTAAAAAAAGGAAAAAAAATAAGAAAAAAACCGTAGAATCTGGTAATCCAAAAGCACAATTTAAAATTATAGATTAGAATAAAGAGAAAGCAGCAACAAGTAGGAATCTTACAAAATCACCACAACATTTTAGTGGATTTCCAGTTTTAGATGAGTCAGGAGTGTAAAATGACCCCAGAAAAGAGTAAATGCTATGAAAATAAATGGTACACAGGAAAAATTCTACTATTTTGTTGTTTTTTCTGCTGTCATTTGCCATTGAGACACTTGCAACTCACAGCGACCCTATTCACAACTTCCCTGAACCCTGTCCTATCTTGAGCCAATCTCACCGTCTCCAACACACTTACCCCAATTACCCCAATCAATCACTGTGTCAATCCATCTCATTCAGGCCCTTCAGCTCTTGTACTGTCCCTCCTCCCTTCCAAGCATAATAAGACTGGTCCTTTCTGGCAACATGTCCAAAGTATGTGACATGCAGCTTCAAAATCCTTGCCTCCAAGGAGTAGCCTGGTTTCACCCTCTTTTGGAAAGGCCTGTTAGTTCTCTTGTCAGTCTATACTATGTACAACACTCTTCTCCAGCATCACAACTCAAAGACATCTATTCTTCTTCTATCATCCTTAGACATTATCCAGTTCTCTGATGCACAGCAAGTAATTGCAAAGACCATGGCCTGGATCAGGCAAACCTTTGTCTCCAGTCTGATATCGTTGCTCTTCCGCACTCTGGAGAGGTCCTTGGCAGCAGACTTTCCCAGTGCAATTCATCTTTTGATTTCCTGACTGCTGATGCCGAGAGTGTTGAATTTGGAACCAAGCAAGCAGAAATTGTTAACGATCTCAATCTCTTCTCCATCTATCATGACACTGTCCATTGACCCGGTGGTGAGTCACATCTGGAGCATATATTAAGCTTTAAAACCATTATTTAAGGAACACATGGACAAATTTGAATGTGTCCTCTTCTCCATTGTGTCCTCGGCATTTGAAGTGCTGTCATGACCAGTCCAAGAGAGAAACTTGACCATAATTTCCAAAATCAACAGTCTCTCTTGACCCTTAGGTTCAATTAAATAATAATATTGTTAATTCAATTAACATTTACTTTTTTAAAATTTTATTTCATTATTTTTTGTGTGTACCATCAAATCAGATCTTACTGGTACAGGAGGAGATTGTTCCTCCTTCTCCAGCAGAGCATCTGGTGGAGTCAAACCATGCACCTCTGAGATTGCAGTGCTTCTTGCCACTAGGCCACCAGAGCTTGCCTGTGCAATTAACATTTATTAAGCACTTAATATGTACTAAGTACTGAACTCAGCTTGTAAGAGCAACTTAAGGACAGTTTTGGCCCTCCAGGGGACGTTGGACAGTATCAAGAAGTACATTTGGTTAACATTGTTGTTGATTGCCTTGGACTCAAGCACAACTCATAGTGCCCCTATGAACAAAAGGCTTAAAGGTCCTCTACAACTATCAACATTTATCAAAGTTCACGTAACTGCTGTCTAAGGGATAAAAGCCAAAGATACTGCTGAATATTTTACTACACAGAGCACACTCCCCACACAATATGAGGTGTCCATTCCAAAAGTCAGCCAATGATGACCTGTCATGAGGTTACTCATATAAATAAGAGAGTTTAAGAGTTTAACCATTAAATCAAGTGTGAGAACTGGATTGACATCAGGTATTTAACATTTAGGCCAAGTCAACAAATGTTAATGTGAACAGGCAAACCAACTATCAATTGGCTGACAGTAGAATCCATGTCTACTAAGTTTCAGAGAAATTGAAGCAGCAGCTGTACAAGCCCTCATTTTTCAGCATCTTATGAGGAAGCTCAGGTGGACTAGTGGTAAGAAGCTGTGCTGCAATCCCAAAGGTATGCAGTTCAAATCTGCCGACTGCTCCATGGAAGAAAGCTGAACAATCTCCTCCTGCACAACTAATTTCCCTCTTAAAACAAACTGGAAGGTCAGCTCTGCATTGATTCTAACCCAACGGTACACAATAACATGAGATGTTGTTGTTGTTGTTGTTATT
>NW_006399764.1:19593328-19620931 GCF_000299155.1 Elephantulus edwardii | reverse complement strand
AGCTGTTAAAGAGAAATCTTTTTTCCATATCCTGCTAACAAGCTTAATTTTCATTGCCCTAAACCATACTTGGTTTATTAAGAAGACAAGTAGAAGAATATAGAGATTATGAGGCAAAGCAAGGATGTGAAAAACACAGAAAGAAAACCTTTACGGAAGAGGTAGTGGTCTCCTGAACGTGAGGATTATGACTAACCTACTCCAGACATTCTATTAACATTAGTCAGTACAGTGACAAAGTTTGCCAAAAGATCAAACACATAGCATACTTGCTTTGTTCAAAACCTCAAACACATAGGGTTGCTGCCATCTCCTCGTGTCCCTACCTTGGGTTTCTGGGCTACACAGACATAGGAAGACCTGCCCAGTCTTCTGTGGAGATGGGTGGATTTGAACAGCCTTGGTGGCAGTAAAACAACCTACTGACAGTGCCAATAGAACTCTTGGTTTGGTTCCTTGCTATAAATACATATGAACTTCCTGAAAATGAAACCCAATTGTTGTTATGTGCTATCTAGTTAGAACCACTCATTACTGAGCCTTCAGCAGCTTTTCAGAGGCAGTAAATTGCATGGGAGAAGATTGCCCACCTTTCTCTCACAGACCACCTGGTGGATTCGAACTGCTTACCTTCAGTTTGGCAACACAGCTCCTTACCACTCAGACAAATGTCTCCTTTGTTAGAAAAGTGACTTTCCTAATTGAGAAAATATAGTTCATAATTCCAATGACAGGGTTGCATAACTCCTCAAAATGTTACTATTTTCTGTTTCCTATGATTAAATCAATCTAATATTTTGTCTGATTTTTAAAATAAAGGAAAAAATATATATCTATAAATAATCTGCAATGTAAAATGCTATTGTATCACATAGATCTTGTTTTTGTTGTTAGGTGTTGTCTAGGCAACTCTACCTCTTCTCACTGACATCTATTTGGAGTTAACTAAAGCTGGTTTCTGAGGCTGTAAATTGCCATCTTTCTCCCAAGGAGATTCAAACATCCAGAGAGTTGTCACATTGGAGTCAGCAGCACGAGTCCCTGCTAACTCCCGCCGACCACCAAGCTCTCTGTTTGACCCTTAGGAATCATATTCAACAGAGCAAAATCCATAATGCATCAGGCATGTACACTTTTCTTTGGGGACCCACTTATCAATCTCCTTGTAGCATTTTGTAGATAAAAATTCTAAATGTAACTTCCAAAGATCAACACAAAACTTGTCTAAGTAACGCCTGTCATTAAAAGAAAAAAGTTATCCTCATTTGTGCACATGTGAATAAATACACACACCAAGTAAATTTACATGAAGTGAGATGACAGAAGAATGCAAAAGGCATTATTTCAATAAGTGGGAACATTGAATTCATTTTAGTTTCAAGTTCAGAGGAGCGCTAACTTCTGCAAATATATTAAACATAAAGCAATTTTTTTAAAACAGGATGATTATTAATTCTGAGAAAACAGCAATTTGTGTTGGAAAGAAAACATAGTATTTTATGTGGGAACCTATAAGCAACATGATTAACATCTAAATGTGACAAGTAGTAAACACTGATTTAATAATAAAATGAAAGTGATACGACCAACCTGGAAGACGGGAGTCAGGCCTGAAGTGTGACAGGCAGGAGAGGCGTGATCAGGACTGAGTGATGTCCTCTTTACCTATAGCAAAAGAAAGTGCTGCTTTAAGAGCTAGAAAATAGAACTTTAAATATGATTTATAAACGAAGATAAAATAAAAATAAAAGAAAAAGGCACAACCTGAAGAATGAAAATTACTGCATTTCAGAAGTGTGATTTGTTGTGGAGAGATAGGGTTGAAGCAAGTGACCCCAGTAACTTTGACATTTTAAAAGGATATTTCAAAACAAAATGATTCTGGAAATATCAACAAAAAAGTGCTTGGAGAAGGGCATGATGCTTGGAAGGTTGTAGGGACAGCACAGGAGAGGAAGACCCCAGATAAGACGGGTTGATACAGTAACTGGGGTAATGGGAGTATGTGTGTGGGAGTCAGTGAGACCGGCTCAGGACAGGGAAGGGTTCCGAACTGCTGTCCATAGGGTCATTATGAGCCGCAGGCAACTTGATGGCACATAACAACAACAAACTAAGGTTTAATTTTAAACAAACCAAACTTATTGCTGTCAAGTCAGAGCCTGCTCAGAGGTGACCCTCCTGACGGTTTTCTGGGGCTATAAGTCACTTGGGAGGAGATTACCTGCCTTTTCCCCAGAGAGCTGCTGGTGTACTTGAACCAGCCTCCTACACACTAGGCCACCTAGCCTAGCCCCTCTGAAATAGGAGCTCCGTCTTAGAAATATAACCCTTTGACTTGAGGAAGAGGTAAAGAAAGAGCAAAGAAGAACATTTGCCGTGGCTTTGCAAAAACTCTATTAGCATAATAAGTAAAACCAGCTATGAATCCTTTAGATTTAATGAGCAAGTTATACATGGAAAACATTCTAACATTCTTTCCCTTTTTACAAACTGCAGCCTCGAAGTATATTGTTTCCTGCAATAGTCTTCAGATTTAGCCAGTCTTTTGTCAATAGATCTGTTCAAAATAAAATAGACTATTACCACAAGATGGCATCTTTGAACAGATTTCAAAACGTTGATTATGAACATCGAATGCCTCCAACCGAAATGAACAGTGAAGACATCTGTTATTTCTCTTCTGCTTAAAGAAAAAAAATGTTCATATAATCTTTGCAAGCAGAAGGAATGCAATTTTCACTTTGGTGGAAAATGATTTGTGAGATTAGTAATGACCACATGACTGAAATTCCCAACGAAACAATAGCAACAAAGACATGCCTTCTTCACTGACTAAAACTCCGCTGTGGACATTATCTCCCATCATCTTGATCATTGACCAACAGACTCGTCCCAGCCTGACACGAAATGAAGAGTGAGTAGCATATCACCCAAATGGTTTCACATGCAATCGATGATCGCGCCAGTTTTAAAGACACTGATAGTTTGTGACAACAGGGAAGGCACTAGCCAGTGAAGGAGGGATTGGCTCCATTGAACCACTGAGAATACAAATAATGAATCTCATCCCTAACTTTGTCGTTGCATGCCTAAAGTTTTCAAAGAAAACCTAGCTTAAAGGAAAGCTTCAAAAAATAATTTTAACTGACGTGGTTAAAAGTTTCACCTTCAAGTTGCAAGAATACAATGAACTATTATTTATACTTCCCCCAGATTTGCCAACTGATAATGTATTGCTACAATTTCCTTAACACTCTCAATTTTTATGTGTGTCTTTTTCTTTTACTATCATTAACATTCATCCTGAACAAGTTTGAAAGTGACAGCAGACCTGATCCTTGATCTTAGTTTAGAATCTGGCACTTAAGACCCTTCCCTAAGAACATTCTCTTACATAAGCTCAAAATGACTGTTCAACTCACAAAATTTTATGCCCACAGTATCATGTTCAATACACAAATTTCCTCCTTTGTTTCAATAATATCCTTTACTCAATTAAGCAATGTTTATAAATAATTTGGCATTTTAAAAGCAGAAGTGAAAAAATAACACCCAAAAATTATCAGAAAGAGAAGAGAAAATTGTTTAACTCAGATAAAAGCAAAGCAAAATTAGAGAGCGGGAGGGAGAGGAAATTCCACCAATTTTATAAGAAAATGGATTCATTTTAATTAACATCTTCAGTAGACACCATTACAGGATCAACTTTCAATTTGAACAATGCTAAACTAATTTTCTGATCCTTGTATTTATTAGCAATATATGTAATTTTAATTAATGCTCTAAGCTTCAGTTTCTTACAATAGGAATTTTCAGAAAATTTTAGAGGTTAATAAACAGCAAGTGCTTAGAATGTACTAGGTGTTCGATAAATCTTAACTTTTGTTCCTAGGAACGTACAAATGTATCACTTTCAAACAGTAGCATTAAAAACAAAAATGTATTGAGGTGAAAATCCATCCTCCAAAGTTAAACCTCATGCCTCGCCCTGCCAAGGTGGATCCTGGTTTCCGAGTGAGTGCCCTGGCCCCTGTCATCCACGGAGGGGCATGTCATAGCTAATTATCTGCCATCACGCCCTGTTGAATAGGCGGCCCTCGCCTGCTGCTGCAGGGACCCGGCTGTCTGTTGATTCATTTGCATCGCTTCCCCAGCGTCTTTGCTTGTGGATGAAGCCCAGGGGCCAACTGGCAGGCCCAGCTGAACTGAGCAGCAGACCAGAGGCCCCTCCTCATTACTTAGTGAATAATGGGGGGGGGGGGGGTCCATCAGTTCACCCACCCTGGCAAGGCCACTGGTCAGCTGCTGCCTCATCTGCTGGCCTGTGTCTGGGGTGCAGACCAGATCGGTGCAGGAACTTGCTAGCGTTTATGCAAATAGCTGCTGGGGCTCCTGGGTTGTCAGGGGCTCCTGTCCCAGATCCAATTCTGTGGCTGGCACCTTCCTCGTCCTTTGTGCTTCTCTAGCTTTTCGAGACAACTCCAAATGCTCTCTCTCCCACACTCGTGTTGTCCTTTACTCCCTTTACCGTGGAAAGACTAGAACCCTTGCCCTTTTGTTAAATGCACCCTGTTCTGTGTGTGAGCGATGGTAATGACAGTTTAATAGAAACGCTAAAAAAACAAGCAGGTATTTGAGACAGAATCAGGCTGTGTAAGACTAGAAAGATGTTACATATCAAAAGGAAATTGCATTCCATTAACGGATTGCTCAATTAAGAGTGAAAAGAGTTACATTTTTAAAGCACATATATAACTAAACAAAGAGTCCTAAACTGGTTAGGCATCCATGCATACTTTTGTTCCAATACACATCTTATTATTCTATCAGTGATATACTGCATATCACATTTTTTAAAAGCAGCATTAATTCTAGCATTTTTTAAAATAAATGAATACCATGTCTCCAAATAACTGACTTCACTTAACTGTGGAAACAACAACTATACGCTGAGTGACAAATGCGGTTGCATCTTGGTATGAATTTGTTTTTCACTATAGGAAGCAGTGTTGTTTTCCCCTCTTCAATATGCTATACATTTTACTATAAAATGTTCCTGTAAGGTGAACTTAAAATCTTGTCCAAAAAAGGAGAGGAATAAAGCATTGCAAACTAGCTTCAGCCCTGGGGACTGTAAAAGCACTGGAAATAAGCGAGGCTCCAAACGAAATTTCTTCTACGTGTTGTTTTAAAGCAAATTTCCTGTAGGTGTCACTATAGTCCTAACTTTATAAACTCCAGGGCTCCTTAAAAAGGGCTCAGAGTAACATTAATATGTATATGGCCACGCTGGGCAGTCGGGAGGACCTAAATTTTCAGCCATGAATATCCATCTTAGATGCTAGAATGCAATTTGTATGAGAAAGAGCAGGAATGCGGCTTATAACACATTTATGCAGACATTTATTGGTTCTCTTATTTTCTTGCCCAATCTAAATTATTCTATTCTTTATATACTAATCTTAATTTTATTATTAATAGTAGTAAAACAAACAGATTCATCTTGGAGAGGATTAAACCAAGCTGCTCCTTGGAGGCAAGGATTCTGAGGCTTCGTCTGACATACTTTGGACATGTTGCCAGGAGGGACGGGTCCTTGGAGAGGGACATCATGCTTGGGAGGGTGGAGGGACAGCGCAGGAGGGGAAGACCCTCTATGAGATGGATGATTCGGTGACTGGGGTAATCGGGATGGGTGTGTCAGAGGCGGTTGGTTGGCGCAGGATAGAGCAGGGTTTAGAGCTGTTGTGCATAGGGTCGCTATGAGTCGGAAACGACTCGATGGCACATAACAACAAAAACAACAGTAGTAATTGTTATTTGAGTGAAAGTTTACCAAGCAAATTGATATTTCATTGAATCATCCCAATACTTTTTGTGTTCTAACAATAATTAGTTAAAAGGAAAGCCTTCAATTGGGTGAATTAACAAAGCGACGGAAACAACTGAAAATACCATGGCCTGGATCAGGCACACCTTCGTCTTTGAACTGGCATCATTATTCTTTTTCTCAATGCAATCCATCTTTTGAATTTTTGATCCCAGGTATTGATCAAGGATCCAAGTAAAAAGAAGTTGGTGACAATTTCAATCTTTCTTCCAACTATCCTGATGTTCCTATTGGTTTTCTTGTTGTTCTTGTTGTTTTGTACCCTCAAGTTGAAAGCAACCAGTAGCTAGTGATTTGGTGGGTTTTAAGAGGAAGTAACTCATGCAGCAGGAGATTGCCCATCAGGGGATTTTTTATTTCTTGATATATAGATGGAACTCATACGGGAGGCTGAATTCTTTGATTTCCTTCTCAAGTAAATGCTTCAAGTCTTCTTCACCTTCTACAAGGCAGGTGGTTCTCCACTATTTCTCCAAATCTGATACCATGTTCTTCTTCCCATAGTCCAACTTCTTGAATGATGTCTTCAGCAGACGGAGTATATAGAGAAAGAAACAACCCCAATACACCCCTTTCTTCAACTTAAACCAGGCAGTATTTCCTTATTTTGTTCAGACAACTGTTTTTTTTGGTCTACCGATTCTGGGGCTTCCTATGACATAACTTTGGACATGTTGTAAGGAGGGACGGGTCCTTGGAGAGGGACATCATGCTTGGTAGGGTGGAGGGACAGCGCAGGAGGGGAAGACCCTCTATGAGGTGGATTGATTCAGTGACTGGGGCAATCGGGATGGGTGTGTCGGAGGCAGTGAGATTGACACAGGATAGAGCACGGTTAGGACTGTTGTATGAGTCGCAAACGACTCGACGGCACATAACAACAACATAGATTTCACATGAATACAGCTAAGTGTTCTGGGATTCCCAGTCTTCTCAATATTATCCATAATATCTCATTACCTACACAGTAAAATGCTTTTGCATAATAAATAAAGTATTACTAAACATCTTTCTTTCCCAATGTGGACACTGTTTAGTGGATCTCCCAGCTGTAAAATAGGTTTGGAAGCAGGAGTGGCATCCACTCCCTAAACCACATGCCTCTGGATATTCTATGAACTTGGAGAAATGACGATAGTTATGGAAAGACATTAGGTCTTTTGTTCATAGAGTCCCTATGAGTCGTGCTCAACTCAAAGATAATCAACAACAACAACAAACATCTTTCTTGTCTTTTCTGCTTTCCGTCATGATCTGTCTAACACCACCAATTCCACAGCCTCTTCTAAGTCCAGTTTGAATTTCTGGCAGTTCTCTGTTGATGTTCTTTTCCAATTATTTTTTCTTCATCTTTAGCAAAATTTTACTTGTACATGATATTAATCATATTGTTCAATAATTTCTACATTCTTTTATTTTTTTTTTTTAAATAAGAGCAAATAAGGACTCTTTCAGTCAGTTTCCCAGGTCGTGGATGTCAAGTTCATCAAGTCAAGTTCATAGCAACCCTATGACAAACAGATCTAAGTCCTCTCCTATCCTGTGCCATCTTCTCAATCTCTGACACACTTGAGCGTACTGCTATAGTCACTGTGCCCCTTTGTAGTCCGGAATAAGAACAACTATGGACTCTTTCAATCAACTTTGCCCTGGTACCTCAGGGTACTGACAATATCTACAATGTAATCTTATTTACCTTGAACATTCTTATCACTTCTTTCCTATGATTTTGACTTTTAGATTTTGATTTTTATTAATCCTTATAAATTATCCCTTCTAAGTTTTATCCTTGGTCAAGTTCGTTCTCTCTCTCTCTCTCTCTCTCTCTCTCTCTCTGTCTTTTGACCTATTTTAAGGGGTGAATTTTTTGCTGCTTTTTGATCATGCTCAGAAGCACTTTATAAGCTTGTCTGTTGTTTGGCTGAAAGTTGAGCCAGTTAAGTAAGTTCGGTGCAATGACCAAAGGCTGACCACAGGCATAGCCTCCGAGTTCTACCAGTTTCTATCGGACCAGTAAGCCTAGCCTTTTCAATGTTTCTTTTTTTGTTTTCATTTTTGTTCTACACGACCCCATTCTATCTGGATCCTCTCATGGTCAGTTGTGCGAGCCAGGCACCATCTACTCTTTCTGGTCTCAGTGTGGTGGACATTGTGGTTCACCTGGTACATCAGTTCTTGGAACTAATGGTTTCTATACATCATAGCTTTCCACAACTCCTCTGTGTTTTAAACAGGGAGAGATCAGTAGTCACACCTGAGATAGCGGCCCCTGAGCTTTTAAGACCGCAGTCACAATTGTCATTCTCGGGTATTAACAAGCTGACTAACAGCTTATAGCAGCCTTAGAAACAACAGATCTGAACCTGCACCATTGGGCACCGTTGTCACGGTCTCTGTCATGCTCAAGCCTGTTGTTACAGACAATCCAACTCCTTGGGGTGCTTCCTCTCATTGGATAATTCTTCACCTTTCCCAACTTGTCCTCTTTTCCAAGGACTGGTCCCTCCTTACAATATACTCAAAATATGTGAGATGAGTGTGAAACACAATATATATGGACTTTGTAAACAAACCAATATTTTTTTTTTCTTAAAAGAAAAAAAACACCAAAAAAAAATGTAAGATGACATTTCCATGAAGGTATACCTTGGCTGCACTTCCTCTCAGTCTGATCTGTTTGTTGTTGGTTTGGTTTCTGTGTTGGGTTGGGGTTTTTTCGGCAGTCCATGGTGTGTTCAATAATCTTAAATGCTCTCAATAAACGCTCCCAATTCAAAGATATTCATTCTTCTTTAGCCTTTCTTACTTCAGACTTTCAGATGCATGGGAAGCAAATGCAAATACCATAGCATACATCAGGTACACCTTAGTTTTTAAACTGAAAACCAGCCACTACTTACCAAAATAGGATGCAGAATATTGTATTCATGGGTTATGTTTTATCAATAGACCTTGATAGCCCCTGAGATAATGGTTCTAAGGACTCAAAAACAGAGACTCATCCCCTCAGGTGTTTGTTGTGATTGAGAAGTCTGCCTACACCTTGTTTTGCCATATACATAAATATATTTACAGGTTATACAAATACAAATGTAGAACTATCACCTGCCAAACCTATGCATGATCATAAGTTTAATCATTTGAAACATCAGATTTTCAAAGTTCAAATTTTAATGTACCTTGGTGGCAATGTGAGAGAGAAGTTTCATCTCATATACTCTGGGCTATTGTACAGAGGGTCTCTATGAGTCACAGGAGACTTGATGGCACATAACAACCACCACCACCATAATGTTGTGTTGCTGTTGATTGTCCTCAAGTCGGATATGACTCAAAGCGACACTATGAATAAAAGACCTGAAGCCTTTCTTTAAAAAAAAAAATACAGCTTTTTGGTATATTATTTAACACATTGTTGCACACTTTTAAATTGACAACGATGCTTAGAAATACATTTTTTTCAATTGTTTATGACTGCCATATGAAATTGAGCATCATTCGTTGATGTTGAATGATTTTCCTTTTTTTAATTAAAATATGCATGATGGCTATAGCCGTCATTTGTAATGAATCCCAAAGCTATTGAGAGTTCCAAAATAAATACCAATTATTCAAATTCATCACCTAATTTTAATTATTACTAAATGATGGTAATTCTTGCTTTATCTTTAATGTACTGGAGAGCATTATGCTGAGTGAACTAATTCAGTCCAATAAGGATAATTATTGTATAAAACCATTATTGTAGAATGAGTATACGGATCCAGGAAGGTAGGAGAGGTTGGAAGCAGAGGGATGTGGATGTGCAGGGGCACGAGGGGATTAATCATTGGGTTGTACAATTTGATGGGTGGAGGGGTGAGGGAAATTGAAAGAATCTGTTCAAATTTGTATTTGAATTTTGTAAATAAACTAGTAGGGGGGGGGAAAAGCTGAAGCCTTTCTTTAACTCTTGTTTTTCAACGTTTGTAGAGTTCCCAGAGGCATGTGGTTTAGGAAGTGGATGTCACTCTTGCTTCCAAGCTACCATAATAAATCACCTAAAAACTTGGGGATTAACACATGTAAACTTACTCTGTGGCAGTTCTAGACTTAGGAAGCCCAAATTACATTCCCCTGGCCCTTTCCATTTCACTGGCTTTTTCCAGTCTTCCAGTGTCCCATTGTTTGTATTCCTTTGTCCCTGACTCCTCTTCGAAGCCTGCTTGCAGCATGGTGTCTGCTCTCTCTCCTCCTGCATCTATCTCTGCATTTACAGTTGTGTCTGTCCAATTGTCTCTACCTCTTGTGATTATATTTAATCAGTCTCCACTATCCCACTCCAGATTATCAGTAAGATCTACTCATCTCAAATGCATCAAATCGGTCAAATTTGCAAAATCCTTTTTACCAAATAAGGTAATATTCATGAGTTAGAGGAAGTAAGCCCTGGAGATCTTGAGAGGGTCCTTATTCAGCCAATTACAAGACAACAGATTATTTTTCGTATCTATTTTGAAAGATCAGCTCCGTTGTTATCACAGACAAAAAGAAAGTGGATTCCAAATTCCTCATTTTTCTTCATAAATCTGTCACGAGAAGTCCATTCCGGCAATGATAGAAAATACAGAATTAAAACTGTAAAACTGACAAAGGAATTCACCTATAGCCTCGTAAATCTTTTGAGCTCCAAATCTTTTGCCTTCTCTCACCAGGAATTACACTGCTACTCACATTCTGTTATGTGGGCCGATGAGTTATCTTAACTCATAGATGCCCTACAGGGCAGAGAGATCTGCTTCATAGGTTTTTTCTGGGTTATAAGCTTTTAAGGTAGGGGTGAGGGCAGAGGACTCCCTGGTGACCTAGCCCTTAGGGAGTTGTGCTGCTAACTGAAAGACCACATCCTTTGGCTGTTTAAATCTACCGTGACTCTGAGGGCAAGAAACAACCAACCTCTTCCTAAGTGAGCCTTGGAAGCTCACTGGAGGACTACCTCTAAGCCAGTTCTAACTCAATGGTAACTCAACAGCATTTTACTAAAACACACACAATATTTAACGTTTTAAGTAAATTTTTAAAAGTTATAATTTTTTTAAATTAAAAATTTTTTAAATTTTTTTGAGAATCTTTACAGGAGCAGATAGACAGACCCTTCCTGCCTCAGAGGCTTGGGTGAGTCTGAACTGAAGAATTTTGGGTTACCAGTCAGTAGGAGCGGGACTAACTAGATAATTTATAAGTAACAATTGCATATATAGAACAGATATGGATGAACAGAACTTGGAAAAGCCTGGGCAGCACAGTGTGCTAAACATTGGACTGCTAACTTAAAGGTCAGTGGTTCAAACCTACCAGGCACACGAGAGGAAATCGATGAAGTGTTGTGTGCTCCAAAGATTACAGCTTCAGAAACTAGGGAACAGTTCTGTTGTCTGGCTGGGCATAAGTTGGTGTTTACTGTTCTGTGGATTTTTTTTTCCTCCCCCTTAAGGAGCAGCTTGCAAATCTTTTGAACTCCACTAGGTGGCAATATTTTTATTCTCAATACACACTAAATCCCAACAATGGAAACAAAATTTCAAGATTTTATTGTGTGTTTTGTAGAAACCCATATACGTTCATGAGTTGTGTGTGTAGAATGGACATTTTCTTATAGTTCTCATTTTCGGGGAGCTCTGATGGCCAAGTGGCAAGAAGCTGGATCGCGATCCTGAAGGCACGGGATTCTAGGCCCCCAGCTGTTCCATGGGAGAAGTATGGGCAACCTCCTTTCATGGAATTAACTGCCTCTGAAAACCCGCTGGAAGGTTAGCTACGGATCTGTTCTGACTCAATGGTACACAACAGGAACAACCAATGCAAAACGGTTCCTTTTTTATTTTAACAAAAGATAAGGTTAAAACCAATATATATACATGAAATGACTGGCAAGCAATAGAGTCAACTTTCTCAAACAAAAGGGACGGGCTGTTGCTGTTGTTTTAGGTGCCACAGACTCGACTTCAACTCATAATCACCCTACAAATGACAGACGGAACCTTGCCGCATCCTGTACCATGCTAAAGATCTTCATCAGGCTCAAACCCACTATTACAGTTACTGCCCTGAAAGGCCATCTTATTGAGAGTCTTTTCTTTCTCTGGCAATCCTCCTTTGCCAAGCGTGTCTTTTTCTAAGGACAGGTCTCTCCAAACAACATATCCAAAGTATATGAGACAGTGTTTCCCTGCTCTTGCCTGCCAGGAGCATGCTGGTCACACTTCCTCCAAGACAGATGTGTTTGTTCTTTTGGTGGACCATGGCATTTTCCGTAATCTTTTCTAACACCACAACTCAAAGGCTTTGATTCTTTTTCTGCACATCCTTACTTATTGTCCAACTTCCTTATGCACAGAAAGCTGTTGAAAAGACCATGGCTTGGACCAGGCGTAAGTGATTCTTCAAATGGATAGAATAGTTGCTTAGCACTTTGGAGAGGTCCTGGACAGCAGGTTTTCCCTAATGCAAGTGTACTTTGATTTCTTGACTGTTGCTATCATGGTGTTGATTGTGGATCCAAGTCAAATGAAGAGGAATGTGGCCTTAAGGTTTGAGGAAGACCTATCAACAATATGTCATGCAGATGATACAACCTTGCTTGCAGGAAGCCAAAAGGATTTAAAGTACTTAGTGTAGATCAAAGATGATGGTCTTTAAAATGGATTCTATCTTAGTATCAAGTAATATCAAGAAAGCAAACATCCTCATCACCTGATTAAAAAGCAATATCATGCTAGATGGAGAAAACATTGAAGTAGCCAATGAAAAGAGAGCTAGAGTCCTTTGTACTCATCATGTTATCACATAGAAGCTTTAAAGAGTATAAATGATGGAATGTCCATTCGTTCAATTATTTAGATACCGTTTTACCTACAGAGGTGGAGTGATCAGAAGTTCGAGGAATTTAGGACAAAGACACTTTGCTGGGTAAATTGTTAGCCCTCTGGAACTCACTATGTCAACTTGAAAACAGAGAGTTAATAAGCCTATACAACCTCGTGTATGGACAGAATGAAGAAACTCAGAATCTGAGTTTCAGCTATTACCATTAAAAGCAATTTAATAGAGGAATTTAATCTAGTCTGCAAGTTTAAAGAATTCAAGCTACTGTTTTGTTTCAACAAAAATCTAGGGGCTGGAATCAGTTGGAAAAACCTGTTTTTCATGTAGCTTTATAGCTTTAAGCAAGTGACCTACTCCCCTTAGCCTCCTTTTTCTTGTTAAAAAGACTTATAAGGGTTCTACCTCATTTGGCTGTGAGAGGACTGCCTTTCATTAGAGTTTAGTAGTGAAGCACTTGGTTTGTGGAAGGTAAATCTGCAGCCTGGGTTGTTGCTGATATAAGACTTACGGTCAATGATTTATAAATACTCAGACCTGCACCTTGTGCTGCTCTGAGCCATCTCATCGTCTCTGACAAGCTGGAGTTCATTGTTACGGTCATTGTGTGAATCCATGTCATGGAGGATGTCACTGGATAGGACAGAATTCAACAGCACCTGAAAACAACAACAACAACAAAATCACATGGGCGGATATAGCCCATCCTTCTCTTGAAGAGCAAATAGTAAATTTGAACCATGTGTCTTTGCGATTGCAGCATAGCTTCTTACCACTAGACCACCAGAGCTCCCTGTTGTTTAGATAGCCCATAAGATACTTAACACATTTAACCAACATCACAATTCAAAGGCATTGATTTTTCATTGAACAACACAATAGGCCCAATTGACTGTTGTAAATCTAATTTTAACTACATTCTTGCAGAGGGCAAAGCCTCATGGCCAGTTTGCTGGTCAGAAAGAACTCTAATGGCATCGTATGCCAATGCTACAAATTTCGTTAGAGCTCAACTATAGCTTCACTAAACCGTACTTGATCCAACCATGGCATTTTCAATTGCTTCTTATGCTTTGGAAAGAGGTGGTGGTGGTGGTGTTAGATGCCGTTAAGTCAAATAGGACACATAATAGCCCTGTAAACAACCAGTCCAAACCCTGTCCTATCTCCTGCCATCCTCACAATCTCTGGCACTCAGTCCCATTGCCACAGTCACTGTGCCAACTTGTTGTTGTTGTTGTTATGTACCGTCGAATCGCTTGCGACTCATAGCCACCCTATGTACAGCAGCCCTAAACTCTGCTCTGTCCTGTGCCAACCGCACTGTCTCTGACACTCCCATCCCAATTATCCCAGTCACTGAATCAATCCACCTCATATTTGCCTTCCCCTCCTGCGCTGTCCCTCCACCCTCCCAAGCATGATGTCCCTCTCCAAGGACCTGTCACTCCTTACAACATGTCCAAAGTATGTTAGGCAGAGCCTCAGAATCCTTGCCTCCAAGGAGCCACCTGGTTTAACCCTCTCCAGGATGAATCTATTTGTTTTCCTAGCAGCCTGTGGTACTCTCAATACTCTTCTCCAGCACCACAGCTCAAAGGCATCAATTCTCCTTCTATCCTCCTTGGTCATTGTCCAACTCTCTGAAACATAACAAGTGATTGCAAAGACCATGGCCTGCGTCAGACGTACCTTAGTCTCCAGAGAGACACCATTGCTCTTCAGCACTTTGGAGGTCCCCAACAGCAGACTTTCCCATGGCAATACGCCTTGTAATTTCCTGGTTACTACCTGACTAAAAAGGGAGGGTCTTCTTCTCTTTCACTAACTTGCTGTTTCTCAAGCATGTTGTCTCCAAGGAAAAGCCTCTCCTTGCAACATACTCCAAGTATGTGAGACATACTTCTGAAAGTCCGTGGGATACTCAGTACTCTTCTCCAACATCGCAGCTGAACGACACAACTTCTTCTTCTGTCATCCTTATCCACTGTCCAGCGGCCAGATGAATAGTAAGTGATTGGAAGGTCCATGGGCAGAATCAAGTGCACCTTAGACCTCAAACTGACGTCGTTACTCCTCCATAATTTGGCGAAATCCTTGACTACAGACATTTTCTAGCTAATACATCTCCTGATCTCCTGGCTGCTGGTACCAAGTGTATTAATTGTGCATCTAAGTCAGATGAATTCCTTGACAATCTCAATCCTTTCTCCCTTCTTCATGATGTTGCCTATCAGTCCAGTGATAAGGATTTTTGTTTTCTTGATGCAATCCGTATTGAAGGCTACAGTGTTTAACAAACATTCTGTAGTGAGTGCTTCAAGTCGACCTCACTTTCAGCAAGAAAGATTGTGTCATCCACATAATGAAGGTTATCGATGAGTCTTTCTTCAATCCTGATGCCACATTTTTCTTCAGAGTGCAGCTTCTCAAGTAGTTTGTTCAGCATACAAACTGAGTAGGTATGGAGAAAGGATATAGTCTTGATGCACACCTTTTTAAAAAAAAAACCAAAAAAAAACAGAATGATTTTAAACCAGTCAGCGTTCCCTTGCTCTGTTTAAACAACAGCTTCATGGAGTAGGTTTTGCGTGACCACAACTAAGTGTTATGGAATCTCCATTTTGCTCAATGTTAGTCATACCTTGTTATGATCCATATATTAAATGCCTTTTCAAAGTCAATTAACCACAGACAGACATTCTTCTTATACTTTCAACTTTCAGCCAAGATCCATCTGATCTCAGCGGTTAATATCCCTGGTGCATGTGATGAACTCTTCTTTTTTTTTTTTTTCTTCTCTTCATATTTTTATTGGTTTGCATACAATCCTTCATATGTACTGTGTTTCATGCATACATACTGTGTTTTATACAATCTTTCATATACATTTTGTTTGCTTCATGTACATTGTAATTTATGCATTCATATACATTGTATTTTATATAACTTATTAATATTGATCTATGCATATTATTACCCCAACTTTTCAAGTCTCCATTGACTCTTTTTTCTTAAAAGTGGAGAGTATAAATTTACTAAGAAAAATATGAAAGAAAATATTCAATTCAAAAACAGTAAAAAAAATGCAGTACAAGTTTAAATCGGTAGGAAAAAACCCCAAGTATACCAAGAATAATTAACAAAGAATAACTAAGTGAAGTAAACACAGAAATTTAAAATAAAACAAAAACCAGTTACATTGGACTAATGTGTCAGCTTTTTCACATACCTAATGACAATGGCAACTGGAGTGGTAATAATATTTTTAGGCTGCCAATGGGTTGAGTCCATGTGCTTCAGTGTTTACAATAGTTGTGACCTTTTTTTTTAATATTCCTTTTATTTTTTTTTATTTAGGTTGTTTATTTTTCATTTCAATGAACATCTACAGAGATTTTGGGATTCCATTCATTCATTGTTGCACCCTTCTCCCTGCACAAACCCTTCCCTCCCCCCCCGTTTGCTCCTCTCCTTGAAAAGCAAAACTCCTTTGTGATGAACTCTTCTAAGCCCAACTTGAACATCTGTTCACTGTCTTTGAACCATTCTAGCCATTCTGCGAGGATCTTCAGCAATATTTTGCGTATGTGTGATATTAATGACATTGTTTGCCAACTTCCACATTGTTTGGTACCTCCTTTTTGTGAATGAACAAATATGGATGGACCTTTTTCCATTAGTTGGCCAAGTAGCTGTCCTCCAAGTTTCCTGACACAAACTGATGAACATGTCCAGGGCTACATCTGTTACTTGAAACTTGTATTACATCAATCCCTGGGTTCTTAATGGTTTCGCTGATTTCTTCAATGCAGCTTGAAGAAACTTATCACTTTGAATTTGTTTTTCAGTTCACTTTTAGGTCTTGCAAGGATAACCAAGAAATTTGCGTGGGCTCACCCTTCATGATTTTCATGAGTCGTAGTTCTGATCACCACTTACTTAATCAGGTAACAGAAATCCCAACACCAGTGATATTTAATCTGAAATTGCCTGTGTGTCCACCCATGCTCATTAATGCACTCATTCTGTTCAGACAGCTACTTCCTGGTCTATGTATAGGTTTCACAGGACATAAGTCTTCTGGGATTCCCTTTCTTCTCAACATTTGCCATAATTTGTTATGCTACACACAAGCAAATGTCTTTGAATAAGCAATAAGACAGAAGTCAATATCCGTGAGAAAAACAAAATATAACCACCGAGAGAAGGAAGAAACAAAAGATCAAAATAGATGTCAGAACTCTACAGAGCTTGTCAGACTCTAAAACTTGCACTGGAATAAAAAGAAGTAAAAACACGGATAAGGAAAGCTGAGCTAAGAGAGCTGCACAGATTTCAAAAGGCATCTTGAGAAGACAAAGCAAAGTATTTTAATTCAACGTGCTGGGAGTTGGAGTCAGCAAATCATGAGGGAACAACACTTTGTGCATTTCTGAAAACTGAAAGAACCTAAGAACAAATTTAAGCTTTAAGGATACTGTACTCAAAATCTTGAATGATGCAGGAAGTATTAAAACACAATGGAAGGAATACACGGAGTTACTGTACAAAAAAAAAAATTGGCTGACATTATAATGAAAGATGAAGTCCAGGCTGCACTGAAGACAATGGGGGAGGAAAGAAATAAGGCTGTAATAATTGGTGGAATATCAATGGAAATGTTTCAGGAAACAAACACCGGATGTGCTCACCAGTCTTTGTCAACAAATATGGAAGAGACTTATCTGGCCAACAGACAGGAGGAGAGCCATTCTCAGAACTGGTGATCCAACAGACTGTGGAAATTATTAAACAACATAATCACTATTGCATAAAGGTAAAATTATTATTAAAATTATTTAAAAATTACCAGAATAGCACATCAACAAAGAACTGCCAGAAATTCAAGGTGAATTCAGAAAAGGCCATGGCATGAGAGAAATCATTGATAATTTCAGATGGATTTTGGCTGAAAGAAGAAAGTACCAGAAAATTGTTTACTTGTGTGTATGTCTCCCCCTCCCTGCCCCTGTCCTGCCCCAGCACAACTTAAATATTAGCTGTTAGGCTAAGAAGACTGGTGAAACAAGAATAGCCGAAATATAGGGTGGCAAGTTGCCCAAAACTTTATTGATGCCATTTGTCTCCAGAATATTCCCTAAATGCGACTCTAGGTTCAGAGAACTTCTGTCTAGCTCTCTCAGAAAGGGTTAAAAGGAAACTTAATGTGTCTTCTGAGACGTCTACCTCCTCTGTAGGGTGTTCTATCCCTTTAAGGATATGAAGTTTTTTTCTTCACTTGACCTGGATATTTACAGGGCAAAAGCAACCTTGCAGTTTCTACGTTAATTCCTATGCTCATACCTCCTGCCCGCCGCTACAGATCCAGACAAATGCTTATTGACTTAGGTTTTCAAAGCTGTAAATCCTTACAGAAGCCTTTCTGGTGAATTTGAACTGCCAGACTTTGGGTAAGTAGCCCGAACAGGTTTCAAAGATCCTAAGTTGGCTTGTAAATATAGTTCATAGCAATGTCATTAACAGTAATATCCTTGTTATGGTTTCCTAAGTAAGTATTTGGCTTTGGTTTTCCCCCTGAGGAGTCCTGGTGGCTCCCTGGGCTGAACATTGGTTGTTAAAGAAAAGTCTGGCTGACGATCTGAATCCAAGAAACAGCCTGAAGTACCTCAGAGGCTGTCAGTTTGAGTCACTGGGAATCAGAACCAGCTCAGTGGGAATGGTTATCTCTTTCTCAAATCTCAGAAAACCAAAGGGGATTTAGAGTAGAAATTTGATGTGCTTTTCTGATTATGTAGAAAAGTATCCTTTTAAAAAAATATTACTAGAATGCAGACTGAGTACCCTATTTGGGAGGTGAGAGTATAAGAAGGTGAACATTCAAGTAAATCAATACTTCCCTCAGTAACTGGTCAAATCATAAAATTCCACAAAGTTTCCTTCTCATGATATGAAACATTTGACTTCCCAGTAATCCCAGAAGTCGGATCAGTTATTTCCTTCTAAGTACAAGTGAGCTTATTTGATGCTATCATATCAGAATAACCCACTCCCCATGAACCCCATTTTGAAAAGGGAAGGATGGAGAAAGCCTAAAAGTCACCAAAACCTGCAGCGTGGGGTAAAGCAAACGCTGTGCAGAGAACTCTAATCCTGTCTTTTTATACATTCTCCTAGACCAGGCTGTGCAATTCATATTTTTCATGTTGTTTTCATTAATATATGTATGAATGAAGCTCATGTTCCTCCATAGGCCAAGTCTGTATTCAAATGAAAATCTGTGTCTCCAAACGATGCATCTCCAAAATTCAGCCTAGGGAGCTGTGGTGGGTGGTGTGGTCTGTAGGGAGCTGTATTGCTAACACAAAAACGGTCTGATTTCACCAAGGGCTCTTTGGGGGGACGGGGGAGGGAGTAATCTCCTCTCATGTGATTCTGGCCTCAGACCCCTGCTGGAGGGCGTAGCTCTGAGTCGGTTCTTAACAGCTATGAGTGAGTCAGAGTTCAGACTAGAGGCCGAGATAAGATTGGCTTTCTCAGTATAGAATTACCAATATAGGATGCTATAAATATGGGATGCTCAGTCTCTACCATTTCCTGTTGTCACAAGAACGCAACTTTACAGTTAACGAAAAAGGAATAGCAGTCTCTGGGTGGTCAAATAGCTCTTGGTTAACCATCTAAAATTCAGCTCAAAATCACCTCGAGTGCTTCAGTGAACCAACCTGGTGACCAGGTACGTTAATATGAACTCCATGGAGAAGTTCTAGTCTGGAACATTCTGCATGGCCAGGAGTCAGAATCTACCCAACACAACTTGTAAACAGAAAATCCTTGTCACAACGGCAACCCCTCTCATTCCTCTAGATCTTTGCCCTCTGTCGTTTCGCGCCTATTACTAAATTTCATTTAATATAAATGAGACATTTATTGAAGACTCTATCAAATTCTAGGTGATGTTCTTCCAGCAACTCTAAGCGTTCATAAAAAATACAACTAAGAGTTACTTTAGGACCAAAATGAGAAGAACCCACTTTCCAGAATCCAATTGCTTCCAAACTTAGTCGAGGCTCAGGTGACTACTAAATACACAACAAATATTTCATAGCTACCAAAAAATCATTCATGTGCTATCTCAGCTATTTTCCATAGTAAAGTAATTAAAATTATGAGGTATTGTAAAGGAAATTAACTTGATAGGATGATACTTTCCTCCCATATCTGACGTCTATCAAGCTTCCTTTTACATTTTCATCATCACAACTTGACAAAACTAGTAACACCTTGCCAAAGTCGTGACACTGTGGGAGAGGGTTTTAGCATTTCTGTCACTGTCTTATTTGAAAGATGATAAAATACATTTTACCAATAAAAAGTAAAAGTGCATGTATCTCCATTCCTTGTAAGCAAATAATATTTGTTGTTGCAAGGCTAGGCCGGAGCTCATTCATTTTAAAAGACCAACCACATTGTGGAAACGAGGCAATGATTTTGGACCTTTTCAGTAATCATGATCCACGGTTGAGTTGTTTTATTTGTCTACAAATGCAGCTTTCTAAAGCGCTTTCTTCAGTCAACTAATCAAAGTGACTATAAAAATCCATTTTCAAGTAAAGAATTTATAAGCTGCAGCAGGATTTCATTAATTGTTCATTAGCTCAATTACTTCAACAAGTGATGTTATTACAAGACTACTGAACGATAGGGCTCCATGGGCTTATGGATATGTACAAAGCATGGGTCTTGGCCCTGAGGGTCTTAAAGGAAAAATCACAGAAGACAAAGTATGCCAAGCAGTGTATGCTAAGCTAAGAGATAAGAAACCTTATTGCAATGAGTCCCAACAAACAAACTGCCAGAAAACCCACACCCACTACCACTAATTGGATTGTGACTCATAGTCGCGACTCCATTGGTTCCAACGCTGTAAATCTTTTTTTTTTGTCTTGTCATTTTTTTAAATTATTTTTCATTTTAATGAAAGTTTACAGAAATTTTGGATTTCCATTCATTCATTGTTGCGCTTTTCTCCCTGCTTACCCTGTTCCCCTAGATAGTAGATATTGTATTGTTCCCCTAGATACTAGAGATATTGTAGCTGATGTTAGATGTATCTTGGCTGAAAGCAGGGAATACCAGAGGAATGTCTCTCTGTGTTTCATTGACTATGCAAAGGTGTTTGACTGTGTGGATCATAACAAATTGTGGCTGACTCTGAGAAGAATGGGAATCCCAGAACACTTGATTGTTCTAATGCGAAACTTATACTTGGACCAGGAGATAGTTGTCAGAACAGAGCAAGGGAACACTGCATGGTCCAAAATTGGGAAGGGCGTACTCCAGGGATGCATCCTATCTCCATACCTTTTCAACCTATATGCAGAACAGATTATCCGGGAGGCTGGGCTCTATGAGGAGAAATGTGGGGTCAAGATTGGTGGACAATTTATCAACAATCTGCGTTATGCGGATGACACAACCCTGCTTGCTGAAACTGAAGAGGACCTGAAGCGCCTGCTACAGAGGATAGGAGGAGAATTGATGCCTTTGAGCTGTGGCGCTGGAGAAGAGTATTGAGAATACCATGGACTGCTAGGAAAACAAACAGATTTGTCCTGGAAAGGGTTAAACCAGGTGGCTCCTTGGAGGCAAGGTACATGTTGTGAGGAAAGACCAGTCCTTGGAGAGGGACATCATGCTTGGGAGGGTGGAGGGACAGCGCAGGAGAGGAAGGCCCTCTATGAGGTGGATTGATTCAGTGACTGGGATAATTGGGATGGGAGTGTCAGAGACGGTGTGATTGGCACAGGACAGAGCAGAGTTTAGGGCTGTTGTACATAGGGTCGCTATGAGTCGCAGGCGACTCGATGGCACATAACAACAACAACAACACCCTGTTCCCCCAATTCTCTCTTCTCTTTGAAGAGTAAAAGAAAAATTCTTTCATTGTTAAACAATCCTTCCCCCTCAAGTCCACTCCATTATGTAGCCTTCATTCTGGACTCCTGTCATGATAACAATACCTAATCATATATCCCTTTTAAACAGTTCTTTCCCTCATCTGTTTCAATGCAGTATATATTATTTATCCACTCTTTCTCAGTCTCCCTTCAACCACGATGTCAGTCCCACTTTATAACAGTGGCACTCTGCAATATTTGACCTTTTGTGACTGAGATATTTCACTCAGCATAATGTCCTCCAGGGTCACCTATTTTGTATAATATTTCATTGCAATTTTCAATGCAAGGTTGTAAATTTTTATAGGAGAAGACCACTCACTTCTATCCTAAGGAGTGACTGCTAGATTCTAACACCTAACCTTTTGGTTGGCAATCCAACTTTCCACCATATGCCTCTAAGACTATTTAATGAGCTACAAGCTGTCAGATCAAGGGTTGGACAATGGAAGATAAATTCTGAAGGGATTTGGTAGAAGTGAAGGGGTATCCTGGTGAAGGGTGGAGCTCAGAAATAAGTGGGTCAAGGCACTGGGCTAAGGGCAGGGACAACACTGTAACTAACGGTTAACTCCACAATGAGGGATTTATCTTTCTCTGCTCCATAAATTGCTTGTCTGTCAGATACTCCTCTAAATCTGAACATTCAGATTAAGACAGACTAGGAAGAAGGAGTGGCCATCCACTTCTGAAATAGCAGGCCTCTGAAAACCCTATGTGCAACAGAACACACATAGACAAACAGAAAGGGCAACCTGGGTAGAACTTTCAAGTATGGAAATACAAAGGAAGAGAAACATTTGTAAGCAGACACTAGTGATTGGAACATGGAATGTGAGAACCATGAAATAGGAAAACTAGAAATTGCTAAGAAAGAAATGGAACGCCTAAATATTGACATACTAGGCATTGGAGAGATGAGATGGACCGGAATGGGGCATTTTGAGTCAGATGATCATATGATATATTACTCTGGAGATGAAGAGGTGAGAAAAAAATGGGGTTGCTTTCATAGTTAAAAAAGTAATTTCTAGAACCATCTTGAAGTACAACATTGTGAGTGACAGGATTATATCCATACGTTTACAAGGAAGTCCAGTGAATACCACTATCATTCCGATATATGCACCAACAACCAGAGCCAAAGAAGAAGAAATAGATTATTTCTACCAACTTCTACAGTCAGAGACAGAGTGAACATGGAATCAAGATGCATTGATAATAATGGGTGACTGGAACGCAAAAGTTGGGAACAGAGAAGAATAATCAATAGTTGGAAAACATGGACTTGGTGACAGACATGAAGCTGGAGATAGAATGATTGAATTTTGTACAATCAATTACTTATTCATTGCAAATACATTTTATAAGAAACATAAATGCAGGTTATACACATGGATTTCACCAAAACTCAGAAAACCAAATTCATTGCCTTTAAATGAATTCTGACTCAGCATTGGGGATCTGAAGCCAAAAATCTTAATTAGAAGACATGGTCCATCTTTTCTCCAATGGAGCAGCCAGTAGGCTATCCACTGGTGATGGGCTTTCGTGTACTAGAAAAGCACATGTAGACCATATCACCAGTAGGACTCCTATGGCTTCAGGGAACAAGTGAACAGGATGCATCAGAAAACAAGTACTTTTTGGGAAGGGCAAGCTTCCAGTCAGTTGAAGTTCACTGTTGTCTTCCAAGAAGGCAAGTCCAAGATTGTGAGGTTTTATGATTTTACAAATAAAAATCCATATCTTTAATGTGGTCCTCTCCCCCAAATTAATTCCTAGCAGGAGATAGACTGGCACAGCAACCCTAAGAATAGGCCCAAGAGTGTTAGAGATGGTGGAGTGAAACAAGACAAAGGATAGAGTCATTGTTCATTGGGTCCCTATGAGTCATTGTCAATGCCACATAATAACATTTTTTTTCCTTAATTCTGTGCAACTTAAACAAACTTGGAGTATTGTATATATTAACATGTCAGCTGGTAAACTGTAGATTTTTCAAAGTATTAAGAAATCACATTAGCTTGTCCTAGAAAAGTCGTATACATTAAGATAATTATTGTAAAAAATGGAAAAATAACTAATAATATGTGGATAAAAGTCAAAAGAGAGAAGGGAGCAGTGCAGAAAGTTGAGGATGGGGGTGGTAAACACGGAGTTGTAGAGTTTAATGAGCTGAGGGAAGGCCTGATAGACCTTGTGGGGACAAAAAAATGCAGGGAGAGAGTGGGCATAGATCAATGGTGATTAATTTTATAAAATAGTGTATGGCAATGATAGTGTGAGACACAATGTGAAGGAAGGAATGTGTGAAACACAATGAATACAAATGGCAACCAATATAAAATTTTAAGAAGTGAAAAGGGAGGGGAAAAAAACCCAACAAAAACCCAAACAAACAGAAAAGACAAATAACGCTTGACACTAGTTGCTGTTGTTATTGAGAACTGTCAAGTTGAAACTTGATCCATAGTGGACCCTCCAGTGGGTTTTCAGGGGCAGTAAAATACACAGATGGAGACAGCCCGTTTTTCTCCCACAGAGAGGTAGGTGGATTTGAACTGTATGCCTGTGGGATCACAGTACAGCTTCTCACCACTAGGCTACCAAAACTCTCTTAGCACCATAGTAGGATTGTTGTTGCGAACCTTTGAGTCTGACCTGACCCATAGCTGATCCTCTGGCAGGTCTTTAGAGGAAGTTCATTTCACAGGAGAAGAATGTCAAGACCATTTTTCTCCCATGGAGCAGCTGGTGGACTTGAGCCATGCACCTTTGGGATTGCAGCTCAGCTTCTATGGGGTATATTCAATATTCTTCACAACACTGTAACTTAAAGGCATCAAATCTTTGTTCTTCCTTATTCATTGTTCAGCTTCCACATGTATGTGAAGCAGTCAGAATACTATGGCTTGGGTCAGGTGAATCTTAGTCTTTAAACTGACATTCTCAGTCTTCATAATTTAACGAGGTCCTTGAAGGCAGATTTTCCCAATGCAGAAGGTTTTTATTTCTTAATGACTGTTCCTATGGGTGTTGATTATAAATCCAAGTAAAAATAAAATCCTTAACAACCTCAATATTTTCCTCATTTGTCATCATGTTGTCTTTTGGTCTAGTTTTAAAGATTTTTAATTTCTTGATATCTAAGTATAGTGAAGGTACTTCTGATTCAGGCCACGGTCTTTCCCATCATTTGCTAAACATCTGAGAGCTGAACAATGAATGAGAATGACAGAAGAAAATCTACAAGCATCACCACAGCATCAGATCTCTAAGAGACTTATCTGGACCTTGGAATTACAGTACAGCCTCAAATAAAAATCTTACTCCGAAAAAAAAAAAAAAGAGAATGACAGAAGAATTGATGCTTTTGAGCTGTGGTGTTGGACAAAAGCATTAAACATCCCATGGATGGCCAAAAGAACAATCCAATACATCTTGGAGAGGATGCAGCAGAAGTGGTCTTTGGAGACAAGTATGATGAGGCCTTGCCTCACATACTTTGGACACATTGCTAAGAGGAATGTTCCTTAGAGAGGGACATGATGCTGGGAAGGGTGCAGGGTCGGCAAAGTAGAGGAAGACCTAGCGTTGGACATGGTACCTGCTGGTTCTAGTATGTTATGAAGTGTGGAAATGGCACAAGATAGGATGTAGTTGAGATCTGCTGTTCATGGGATCACTATGAGTTGTACCTGACAGCACTTAACAACACGTATAATGTATACTGAAAGCTATAGTTTATCTTCTTTAATAAGTGTCTCATGTCTTCTTCATCTTCTGCAAGTAAGGTTATGACATCTGTTACAGTGCAGTTGTTTATCATTCTTACTCCAAATTTGATGTCATATTCTTCTGCACATTTTCCAGCTTCTCAGATTATTTGCCCAGGATAGAGACTGGATAGGAATGGAAAAGGATGTAGGAATGACAGTAAATCACACAGGAGCCTATCCTTGTTTGAAGCAGCTGTTAGATTTGAACCAGGTGCGTTTGGAATTTTGGCACAACATCTTACCATGAGGTCACCAGAGCTCCCTGGGAGTAGCTAGTGGGTTCAAAATACTTGGCATTTTGTTAGCAGCCCAATATTTAATTCACTGTGCCACCCCCATAGCTCCTTTTCTTATGAAAGAGAGAGGCAGAGGGAAATGAAACACCCAGAGTAGAAGGCAATATGAAAATGGAAGCAGAGACTGGAGTGATGACATCACAAAGGAAGAAACACCAACAATTACCAGAAAATACATTGGTCTCCAGAATTGTGAAAGAATAAATATGTGTTGTTCCAGCCCAGTTGAAACAACAAACCTATGTTATGGTATTTTGTCACAACAGTCAGAGTAAATTAATACAAATTGGAATGTATTTTAAACTGGCAAGTTAACAATGAACTGGAAGATTTGCAATTATTTTCTATGCATCAGAAACCTGGACGACTAGGGATGAAGAAGGAGAGTTGATGCCTTTCAGCTGTCGTACTAGAGAAGAGTACTGAATATACCGTGGAATGCTAGGAGAACAAACAGGTTCATCTTGAAGAGGGTTAAAGCAGGCTGCTCCTTGGAGACAAGGATTCTGAAGCTTTGCCTGACATACTTTGGACATGTCTCAAGGAGACACCAGTCCGTGGAGGCGGATGTCATGCTTGGGAGGGTGGAGGGACAATGCAGGATAGGAAGACCCTCAATGAGATGTATTGACTCAGTGACTGGGGTAATGGGGGTAGGTGTGTCAGAGACAATAAGATTGGCAAAGGATAGTGCAGGGTATAGGGCTGTTGTATGTAGGTTCGCTATGCAAGTGATTTGAGGACACATAACAACGAACAACAGTGAGTGTTTTTATATGAAATTATCTTCTCTCTTTCCCTTTCTCTTCCTTTTCCCAATAGAATTGTACTTCCTCCAACTAAATGTATTTCTTTATATTATGATTTGAATTTAACCAAAAGCAAACAATCAAATACATTTTCTTAAAGTCACTGCCTACTTATGAATATTCTGTGTGCTGTATGGAGATCTTTTTGGCCATAATTCTTAGGGAGGCAACTGGTCAGACTTTTGTTCTCTGGCACCTGTGTCTGGGTTCAAGTCAACAGCATTAGGTTTGTCCAGTGCTAACCAGTTGTGACACCCATAGACTTTAAAAAATCCATTCTATGGCATGTCAGTGATGCCACAGAAGAAAGATCTGGAAATTCTCTCCCATAATTATTACATCCAAGAAAACCCCTATCGAATAGAAGGGGTTGCCACAAGTAAGAAATAACTAGAAGATCTTGGATTTGTTTGCCTCTGGTTAATAGATTCTATATCATAGAATCTTTCTCTGCATTCTTTCACTGTTATTTCCTCCAGTTCCCAACTTAGGGAGCTCTGGTGGCCTAGAGGGTAAGAAGTTGCACTGTTAACCTCAAAGGCAAGTGATTCAAACCCACTGGCTGAAGAAGTGAGAGGTGATCTCCTCCCACGAAATGTACTGTCTTTGAAAACCAGTTGGAGGCTCAGTTAGGAGTTGGTTCTACTTGATGGCAAGAGTTGAGTTCTGACCTCATTTCATTCTATTCCAATCCAGAACCCTACAAAGGCACCAACAGTTGCTGAGAGCATCATTGGTTGTTTGGAATTTCTTTCTCTTGGGTCGGTTGTGCAGCTACAGTCCTATAGCTACCTCCTGGGTCCTGTACCCGTCTATGGCTGGTTCTACAGAAAAGGCTGTATGTGGCTGTTGCTACAACACAGTATGACAAGCAACTACTAAGCTCCTTTTGCTTAGAAAGTTAAAGTCAGACTGAAAGAAAAAGGAGAGAGAGAGAGAGAAAGAGAGAGAGAGAGAGAGAGAGAGAGAAAGGAAGGAAGGAAGGAAGGAAGGAAGGAAGGA
>NW_006399764.1:19591413-19593228 GCF_000299155.1 Elephantulus edwardii | reverse complement strand
GAAAGGAAGAAAGAATCCAGCCATTATCCCCAGCACAATGGTTCTGGATGAACCTTACCTTACCGCTTCTAGAGTCAAATGGAAATGTCATAGCTTCATGTGACCAGATGAGGTTAATTTTCCTACGAGAACTTTATGTTTATCACTGCAGTCCTTTTGACAGTAAAATTACATTGCTTTAGCTAATCTGCTCTGAGCACCTTTGCATGTCCGTAGAGAGAGAACAGACATAGATGGTGACTTTACAAATAGGCTTATATGTATTCATGAGTAATTACTGTGAAAGTAAGATGGTTGATCACTTATCACTGGCTATATTTAATCACAGCTTTGTATTCCAATGTCATTTTATGAGACTTCATAAGCAAGAAACTTCTCTGGGTCAGGACAGGAAATAGTCTTCCTTTCTCAAGGAACTCTAAGTACAACTTACATGCAGGATGATAGGAGGTACAAAAATACTTTAAGGTGATTTTTCTGAGGGTTGTTATTGAAAGCTAATTATAGTTTCAAAGCAGTAGCATTCTGAATGTGAAGGGAGCAACAAGATATAATGTTTAGCACATGATAAAAACTTGGCTGATAAACAGTTGCATATGTATATTAAATATTAGGAAATATGGACATGTGATCTACATATAGCAGATTGCCCATGAGTCTTCCTCCAATCCTGATGTCTCATTCCTGTTCCTATAATCATGTTTCTCAGAGTAGTTGCTTGTTGTTGTTATGTGACGTTGAGTCACTTGCGTCTCATAACGATCCTATGTACAACAGCCCTAAACTCTGCTTTATCCTGTGTCAATCACACTGTCTCTGACACACCCATCCTGATTACCCCAGTCACTGAATCAATCCACCTCATAGAGGGTCTTCTCTTGTGCTGTCCCTCCACCCTACCAGGCATGATGTCGCTCTCCAAGGACTGATCCCTCCTTACAACATGTCCAAAGTATGTTAGACAAAGCCTCAGAATCCTTGCCTCCAAGGAGCCGCCCAGTTTAACCCTCTCCAGGATGAATCTGTTTGTTTTCCTAGCAGTCTATGGTACCCTCAATACTCTTCTCCAGCACCACAGCTCAAAGGCATCAATTCTCCTTCTATCCCCTCTAGTCATTGTCCAACTCTCTACTTGAAAGCTCCACCTCAGTTGCCCTTTCTGTTATTCTACGTGTGTTCTGTTGTATGTAGGGTTTTCAGAAGCCTGCTATTTCAGAAGTGGATAGCCAATCCTTCTTCCTAGTCTGTCTTAATCTGAGTGTTCAGATTTAGAGAAGTATCTGACCAAGAAGCATTTTACAGAAAAAGTGAAAAAATTAGTTGTTTAGCATACAAATTAAATGAGTGTGATAAAAGAATTCAAAACCACGGTGTAGGTCTTCAGTCATGGGAACTGTTGGCCCCCTGTTTTTCACACTCTCTGTTCTATATCATTCCTGGTAGTCTTCCTCATTATTAATAATTATAAAGTTATTTCATTCTTTGGGACCCTCGGTCTGCAACATTCTGGCACCCTGAACCTAGGGACAAGGTGGTGGTTTTCCTTTGGATAAGGTGGTGGTTTCTCTTTCTTTCTTTTTTTCGAGCAGACACCAGGAACCAAAAGGGAATTCGCTCGGGTTAAATTTGTGTCTTCTAGACTGCCGCAGTTCCATGAGGGATCTTCATGGATCTTCAAGGATATGAACGTGTATCCCTAAGCACAACTGATAACAGTGCATCTAAATTCCAAAATCAATCTCCTCAAAAGTATACATGTTTCCTATTGCCAAAGGGCCCTTCAGAGTAGTGAGAGAAGATCTTCACCCTGAAACC
>NW_006399764.1:19564747-19590635 GCF_000299155.1 Elephantulus edwardii | reverse complement strand
CAAAACAAAAAACAACCACGGTGTAATCTTTTTTCCTGATTTTAAATAGTTCAACATCTAACAATTGCCTCTTTATTTGTGTGCAGTTTCTGTGGGAGCACAATTCCATGTTGTAGATTTCCCATTCTCCACAATAGCATCTGGAATAGCATTTGTTATGATCTACACAGTCAAATGTCTTTTCCTAATCAATAAAGCACAGGAAAATATGTTTCTGGTGTAGTGTGCTTTCAGGTAAAATCCATCTAAAACCATACCCCTCCTTCCTTGTTCTGTTTTGAATCTTGCTTGAATTCTTGTAGCGATTTGTTTATGCACTGACGTGACAATTTTTAAATTATCTTCAGCTCCTGATCAATTTTTCAACATCTCTAAATTTAAGACTAAGAACTGAAGATACCCCTAGAATTTGTATTAGAGTTCCACTTCACATCTATTTTCCCATTTACATAAATTCTTCCTACCAAGTGGCTCAGCCAGCCATGAGCTCCCATTCTCCTTAAGTAGAAGCATCTTTCAGCAAAGAGAGTGTATCTATGTAACAGCAACTTCAAATAAATAACACTGAAGTGGTTTCATTCATTCAGACGCTCAGCCACCTGGGAGTCACAGAGACTTTAGCAAAGTATAACAAATAGATGATTGAAATAAGCAAATTCATTGGTATAGTGTAAATCAAGGTGGCTGGTGTGGGGGGGGGGAGGTTGTTCAGTTATGCATAATCACTTGACTAGTAGCCAAAAGGTTTTCAGCTTGAACTTACCCAGAAGAACCAGGAAAGAAAGGCCTGAACTCTGCTTCCAAACAAGCGAGGGCCTGCAAGTCTTCCAGGGCAATTTTACTCCGTGTATACACTGGAGGTTGTCGTGAGTTGGAATCAATTAACAACAACATTTCAAATGAGTTGCAATCTTCTGCTGCATGTGTGATCGCCAACAACAAAGGCTTTCCTAGAATTTTTATGAGAAAAAAGGTAAGTTTAGAAAAATCTACTCATTTCACATATTTATTCCATGAGTATAAGAAATAAGCTTCATTTAAATCTTTTCTAAGAATTTGGAAATGCCGCAATCTAGGTCATGCAGAAAAATATTGCATCTGAGCATTGTTCAGGAGGGAGTACAGGCCAATAAAGATAGTTACACACAAATAGTAACATGAGGCAGAAGTGGGTGATGGAGTTTCTTTCCCCAGTAAATGTGGCAACTATGAGATTAACTGAGACATTAGGAGAGTTGTTCTTTCTCTCTGTGTGCAATGGCTCTCAGGAAATGAGCCTTTAGTATGAATTACCTCTAAACACCAAGATGTAAAAAAAAAAATTGTTCACTACTGGACCTCCCACTCCCCACAACCCTCACAACTTTCATCATGATAGATGGAGCAAAGACTGAAATTGTAAAAGATTTCCTCTTACTGGGTTTCACACCTGCGGTGCCAGTAGGGAAAAAATTAAAGATGTATTGCATTGGAAAAGCCTGTTTTCAAGGACTTTTCAAAGTTCAAAATAAACAATGACATCAGTTTGAAGACTAAGGTGTGCCTGATTTAGACAATGGGCTTTTCAATCACTTTCTGTGCACCTAAGAGTTGGACAATGAATAAGCATGACAGAAGAGAAGTCGATGCCTTCAAGTAATGTTGGAGAAGAGGACTGAATATCTATCTCATGGACTACCAAAAGAACAAATGGGTATCTCTCAGAGAAAGTAGAGTCAGGGAGCTCCTTAAAGGCAGACCTTGGGTATGTTGTTAGGAAGGGCTACTGCATGCTTGGAAAGGTGGAAGGTCAGCTAAAGAGAGAAAGATCCTAAACAAGACAAGATGACACAGTGAGTGCAGCAATGGATTCAAGTGTGTTAGAAATGCTAAAGATGGCACAGGGTAGATCAGGGTTCAGATCTGTTGTTGATAGGATAACGATGTCTCAATGGCACCCAACAATAACCATAGCCTTAAATCTACTGGAATGAAGTTTCTCAGGCATCTGTTTCTGTTTTTATAAGATCCTCATATAAACAGCTAAAACATCCATTGGAAAGCAGGTGGGAAAAGTAGGACACTATGACAGCCCACAGGCAAGCCCAGCTTTCTACATCCATTGTCTAATTCTTCTTCAGAAAGAAGGGTGTTCTACAGAAATTCTTTTATATTTTTTCTGTTGATTTAAAACCTCTAGCTTCATGAAATCTATGACTTCATAATACAGGCAGACTTCAGGGTTATTGGAGTTCGGTTCCAGATAACTGCAATAAAACAGATACTACTATAAAACAAGTCATGTGAATTTTTTTGTTTGTTTCTCAGGACAATAAAAGTTATATGTATACTAATTATAACGTAACATTATGAAAAGGTGAAATGTTGAGGAAAATTATCACAATGTGACACAGAGACATAAAGGGAACGCATACTATTGGGGAAAAATGGTACCTATACATTTTTTATCTAACTCTTAAAGCCACTCTTATGTAAAATCACAGCAACACACACACACACACACACACACACACACACACACATACACACACAAACAATCATTGTATCTGTGAAGCATAATAAAATAAAAATGCATTAAACCAGGTATGGCTATAGATTTTAATCCAGCATTCCGTAGAATTAGCATATGTTCCTCTCTGGGTTTTAGGACTTTTGTGTTCCTACTTAAAATTTACTGAATTTGATTTTGCAGCAATAATCCATGAAAACTCTGTCCAAGTAGGTCATTAGATCTATTGTATTACTGAATAGCCAACAGGAGGATCTGAGAACGAAGCTTTACTACAAGTTTTGTTACCACTGGCACCAAGCAACCAGTTTTATACTGCTCCGTGAGGCTACAAGAAAAATGTGAGTGAAAAGGATGTTTTAGTTGTGACATAAGCGTCTCTGTGTGTTTTACAGCTCTCAGTACAATTACTTGATTGCCTGTGGGACGCTATGCTACTCTCTGCTTACCAACCACTCCTCTTATGTGGCCATGTCCATGTTTATATGCAGCTAGTTAAATATTTCTGTAACTTCCAGGAGAAAAGAAACACTTGATACCATGTGATTGTGGCCTGGATAATATTGAAAGAGAGGGACAGAGGGAGAGAATGAATGGTCCAGACTATGCACTTCGTTCAGGAATCTGGTCTCTCAGGCCCTATGTTTGACAGGATTGTGTCAGAAGAAAGCTAAAGCTGTTGGCAATAGCATCGTGCTACGTATGAGACAGAGACCTGCGTGTCAGCTCCACTCTCCCACTATCTATTCAATGAGGAGATTGTTTAACATCTCTAACTTTCTATTTCCTTTTCTTTAATGAAAAAAAAAAGATTCAAGCTGAACTTTCTCAAGGGTTTATTTAATTTCTAACATACAAGTTCTAAACTTAGAAAGGTACTCGATTTGGCTAAAACAGTAAAATGCATTGTAGGAAAGAATTAACTTCACTTAAATTTTGTTACAATCACAGAGCCACGTTCTAGGATGTTTTCTAGATGAGAACCTCATTTGCAAAAGAAAGCATTATGAATCCCATATGAAAGTATGTGTCTTTTTTATTATAGTTTGACTTAAAAATCATGTCAAACTCTGATGTAAATTCAGAAATAAACTAAAAGCCACTTTTATGTTATTAATCGGAGAATAATCTACATACTTTTGATTAAAAAAATCAGAAGCATAAAATAGAATTGATTTATTGTGAAAGCAGTTCTTAGTTTATATAAAGATGCTTGGATCTCTTGCATTAACTTCAAAAATAATGCCAAAAATATTTGGGAAACTTCCAAAATAAAAGTATTAAGAGATACTTTTGAGCATTCCCTAAATAGAACTCAGATCTTACTCTTCTGAGAAAAACTCCTTTCACTGTCATTGAGTTGGTCCCACTGCATAGTGACATTCCATCAGTTTTCTGAGGCGATAAATCACAGTGGCAGAAGCTGCTGGTGGATTTGAAACAAGGGGGACACTCAGTCTTTAAGTCAGCGACACAACCTGCTCCAGATTATGGCAACAGAGCTGTCTTTTTCATCTACAGGTGATACCCAAAATTGGGAAACAAAGATGATGGTCAAGGAAATTTTTCTGAAGAGGTAATTTTTCATGCTGAAATTGTAAAAAGCTCGATGAAGCACATTTCAGAAAGAAGATTATTGTTATGTGTCATCAAGTTGCCCATGATTCATAGCAATCCTATATATAATAGCTCTGAGCCCTGAGTGAGTCTCACTGATTCCCACACATCAAATCCTGATGCCCTAATTACTGGTCAATCCATCTCATCCAGGGTATTCCTCTTCTGAACTGTCCCTCTGCTCTTTTGTGCATGATGTCCTTCCCTAAGGACCGGTCTCTCCTCACAACATGTCCAAAGAAAGTTAGATGGAGCTTCAAAATCCTTACCTCGAAGGAGAAACTTGGTTTCACTCTCTCTGAGACAGATTTATTTGTTCACCTTGTATCCATGGTATGTTTAGTGCTCTTCTCCAGCATCACAACTTACATTTTTTGTTCTGCAATCCTTAGTCATTATCCATCTCTCTGAAGCATAGTAAGTACTTCTGAAGACTATGGACTGGATCAGGCACACCTTAGTCTCTAGACTGATATCTTTGTTCTCTAGCACTTTGGAACTGTTCCTGACAGCAGACTTCCCCAGTTCTATTTGTCTTTTGATTACCTGACTGCTGGTACCAAGAGTGTTGATTGTGGAGCCAAGGAAGCTGAAATTGTTGACAACCGCTATCTCTTCTCCATTCATCATGCTGCTGCCAGTTGGCCCAGTAGTGTGACTCTTTGTCTTCTTAATGTCAAGCTTTAGTCTACAATGAAGACTAAAGTCCTTGACCTTCTGCAGCAAATGCTTCAGGTCTTCTTAAGTTTCTGCAAGCGAGATTGTATCATCGACATAACGCAGATTGTTGATAAGTCTTCCTCCAAAGGTACAATGTGTAAACAAAAGTACTGTGTTTGCAACAGCAAGATTGGGCTGGGAAAAGTTTGTAGACTGAGACAAGTTGTACAGCAGAGGCATTAACAATTTATTAGAAAGATATCATTTTATAATTTCTTAGAATGTAGTCTTTTATAATTTATTACAAATGTCTAAGGAGTCATTCAGGCACTTTCTCCACTCCATTGGTTTCCTCATTTAAAAATTTTCATGTCTCATAAAAATGACCAAACTCTCAATAATATAAGCCAGACAATCATTACTCATTGCTCATTTTCCCCACTGCAAATATATAACTCTTCAATAAATCTTGTTAATTCTAAGTGTTCTCGTATTCTTCCATTGCCCTCTGATCTGATATCTTCATCCTTTGTCCAAATCACCATCATCATCTATTAGACAGACTGTTACCTATTAGACAGACCGTGCCTGAGTGTCTTTACTGCTCTTTTTATTTCATCTCTTTTCTCATTCCATTACTTGCATAGCAACAAGTGATTTTTCACAAAAGCCAGCTATATTATGTCACTGTTGTTGTGTCCTATCAAGTGGCAGCCTAACCACAGCTCACCTCCAGCAGGTGTTCAGAGACAGGAAATTACACTGGAGGAGATTGCCCATCGTTCTCCCGCACAGCAGCTGGTGGACTTGAACAGCACGCCTTGGGGACTGGAGTGCAGCTTCTTACCACTAGTCCACTACCTTGTTTAGTAATTTCCCTTGTTTTCCCCTTGGGCATAACTTCAGATCCATGTTCCTTATAAATTACTAACGTCTCAGTCGATATCTTATGGATCTTTCTCTTCGTCACTGACTCTTCTTTTCAAAGGCATGATGTCCTTTTCCATGGATTGTGTCCTCCTAACACTGTGCTCAAAATATATGAGACAAGCCTCCCGATCCTCTCCTCTACGGAGCACTCTGACTCTGCTTCTTTTAACACAGATCGGCTTGTTCCTTTTTGCTACCCTTTCTTCTCCAGTACAAGTCAAAGGCCTCAGTTCTTCTTGAGTCTGCCTTCTTCATTGTCCAGCTTTACATAGGTACGAAACAATGCAACTAATGTTAGTGTCTATTGCCAGAATGCTATGTTTTGTGTCTTCTTCAAACTGAAAACATTATGAAGATCTATGGAATTTTTTAAAACTCAGATGTAATCAATCTTATGGTAAAAACTTTATTCTTGTAGTTTGTTTGTAGGGCCTTCAATCTGGACTTCTATTTGTCCTTCTGCTCGAAGCCTATGCTCCTGGTGGGGGCCCGGGGTTTGGTTACTGTCAGCCCCAAGCCCAGAGCAGTAGGCTGGAATGGGGAGTGGCAGAGAACGTCTATTGAGTAGCCATGACATTATTCACCCTGTGACTTCCTTTCTGCTTTGATGAAAGCAAGCGGAAGCAGGTGGGTGTGTCTCAAAGGCTGTTTGTGTAATGTATTATAGTATTCTATAGTAATTAGTATTCTACATGACGGATACACTGACAAAGTGCAAGAACAATTATTTTTTACATTTTTAAAATTATAACTTTTAATACATCACTGATGACCATTGAGTTGATTCCAACTCCTACCAGCCATCCATATGTAAATCACAAACAGAGGAAGCTGTCTTTCTTCCTTGAGGTGAATTCTCACCACAGGGGACCCTTGGAGTTAGCAGTTCAATAGACTATGTACCACGTTACCAGAGCTCCCCTTAAATATATAGCAAGGCCATAAATAGTGAACACCCAAATACACACCCACCTAAATTCTACCATTAATGTTTTACTAAAAGCTTTTTATGATATACTTTTCATTTCTCCCTATCTTATTTCCTCTATCGCCTTTATTTGGGTTTTTTTTTTCCTTTTAAGGTATATCAGGGTAAATTGTAGATATTAAGATACTTCCTTGCAGATACTTCAGCATGCATATCATTATATCCATAATATTTGCTTATTTTTTCTTGTGTTCCAAAATTCATATATTATGTAATGTGCAATTCTTAAGCACAATTTGAATTCTGGTAACTTTATAAATCTGTATCATTTCAGTCAATGATGAATATATACATAATCCCAGAAACTTAACTGTTAAAAGTTGTGAAGAAACATAACTCCTCATATGCTCTCCTGTTTAATATCTGACCCCACTAGTCCAGAAAGAACCTTTGTGCTGATGGTTTCTGTTCTAAATCTTTACATACATAAAATCAGAGCTTACGTTCTTTTGTATCTGGCTTCTTTAAATCAGTGTAATATTTTAAAAAGTCTTTCACATTGTTACAAACATCCATAGGTCATATATATATATTCCAGTTGAATGCCACAGTTTACTCATTCTTCCATTAATGGACAAGTACACTGTTGCTAGTGTTAACTATTTAAGAATAGTTATTAAGAATATTCATTAACAAGCCTTGTTATGAGCATATATTTTTGTTCTCTTTAGTAACTATCTCTATTGGAACTACAGAAGTATGTTATTCTACATCTTTGAATAAGAACCAATGCATAGCTGACATTTCAGTGGATTTTTCAGAAGCAGTAAATGACACAAGATTGCCCCTCTTTCTCCCACAGAGCTCCTGGTGGATTTGAAAAGTGTACCTTTTGGTTGGAAGCACAACACCTTACCATTAAGCCACCAGAGCTCCCCATAGGACACATATTTTCATATCTCTAAGAAACTCTTCTAGAGCGGTGTTGTTTGTTGGTATATGTCTTCGAGTTGACTATAGTTACAGTAGTCCTATAATAGTTCAATAGCTCTGAACTTTGCCCTATCCTCAGCCAACCTGATCACCTCTGAACATCTGATCCCATTGCTACAGGCAGTGTGTCAATCCAAGTCATCCAGGGTCTTCCTCTCCTATGCTGACCTACCATCTTCCCAAACATGAAGTCCTTCTCCAAGGACTAGTCCCTCCTGGCAACATGCCCTAAGTGTCTGAGACAGCTTCAAAATCCTAGCCTCCAAGAAGCAATCTGCCTGGTTTCACCCTCTCCAAGACACCCCTTTTGTTTTCTTGAGAATTCATGGTATGTTCAGTACTCTTCTCCAGCACCGTAGCTCAGAGATAGCAATTCTGTGATCCTAATTCGTTGTCTAGCCTCAGATGTATAGCAAGCAATTGATAAGACTATGGCCTGGATCAGGAACACTTTACTCTGGAGACTTAAATCAATGTTCTTCAGCACTCTGGTGAGGTCCCTGGCAGCAGACTTCCCTAAAGCAACTACTCTTTTGATTTCCTGACTGCTAAGCCAACAGTGTTGATTGTAGATCTGAGTAAGGTGAAATTGTTCATAATCTCAATCTTTTCCCCATCCCCATTTCGTGATGCTGTCTTTGGTCCAGTGGTGAGAATCTTTGTTTTCTTGATATTAAAATGCAATCCATATTGAAGACTGCAATGTTTGGTCTTCTGCAGCAAACATTTCAAGTCTTCCTCAGTTTTAGCAAGCAAAATTATGTTATCAGCATAATGCAGGATGTTGATAAGTCTTCCTCCAATTTTAATGCCACATTCTTCTTCATAAATTCAGTCTTCTGAGTGATTTGCTCTGCATATAGATTCAAAAGGCACGGAGAAAGGGTACATCCCTGACACACTCTTTTTTTTTTTTTTATCTTGAACAAGACAGTGTTGCCTTGCTCTGTTCAGACAACATCTTCCTGGTGTAGGTAGTGGTTTCATGTAAGCACAATCAAGTGTTCTGGGATTCCCATTCTTCTCAATGTCAGACACATTTTGTTATGATCCACACAGTCAAATGCCTTTTCATAGCCAATAAAACATAAATAAACATCCTTCTGGTACTCTCTGCTTTCAGCCAACATCCATCTGCCATTGGCATTGATATCTCTGGTACCACAGCCACCTCCAAATCCAACTTGTCTTTCTGGCCTCTCTCTTTTGATATTCTATTCTAGTAAATTTCTTGGATAATCTTCAGCAAGATTTTGTTTGCATGTGATATTGGTGATAGTGTTCAATAATTTCCAAACCTTTGTATCATCTTTTTTTGAGAATGGAAGTAAATATGGATCTTTTCCAGTCAGATGGGCAGGTAGCTAGCTGTCCGTCAGATTTCCTAGCCCAGCATGGTGAGCACGACCAGGGCTGCATCTGTTTGCTGAAATGTGTCAAGTGGAAGTCCATCATTATTTTTTCCAATTCTTTTAAAGCACCTTGAACGTCCTCTTTTATTACCATTAATACTTGATCATATGCTACTTAATGAAATTGTTCTGTATTAACCAATTTTTTTTTGTATAGTGACTGTTTGTGTTACTTTCATTTTCTTTTGATGCTTCCTAGGTCATTCAATATTCCATCTGTTGAATCTTTAAGTATTGTAACTCAAGGCTTGAATTTGTTCTTCTGTTTCCTCAGCTTGAGAAATGCTGAAGAAGTTCATCTTATTTTTTTTATTATTTTCTGACTCTGCACGTTTTGTTATAATATATTGCTTCATTTCCCTGAGCTGTACTTTGAAATCTTCTGTTCAACTCTTTTTCAGCTTCCTGATTTCTTCCCTAACATGATTTTACATTCCAGACTCTAAGAGTCCCAGTTGTTCCATAGTCTTATCAATATTAGCTTTATCATTTTCAATTGTGGTGTTTGGAAAATGGTATTTGGTAGTGGTTTTAGTTTTTTGGTGTGTTTTTTAAATTTTATTTTATTAATTTCAATGAACATTTACAGAGATTTTGGATTTCCATTCATCCATTGTTGCACTTTTCTCCCTGCCAAGCCCCCCCCCCCATGGTTTGCTCCTCTCTTTGAAAAGCAAAAGAAAAATTCCTTCTTTGGTATACAATCCTCCCACACCCTTCTCACTGCCCCGAGAGTGTATTCCACTATGCAACCTTAATTCTGGACTCTTGTGATAACCATTTTCATTTCCCTGATGACTAATGATGTTGACCATTTTTCCTTGGTGTTTATTAGCTATTTCTACAACAGCATCTTGTGAAGTGTGTTTATAATTTCTATGCCCATGTTATTACTGAATTGCTGTGTTTGCATTATTGACTTGTAAGAATTATTTTTCCAATATAGATATAAGTCCTTCATCAGATATATGCTTTGCAAAGATATTCTAGTCGGGTTACTTATTTTCTTAATGGAATGTTTTAAAATTTTTTTGTAGTCTAATTTATGCTTCTTTCTTTTACATTTACTGTTTTCTGTGATGATCACTAAATGCAAAGGAAATTTCCCCATGTTTTCTTCTAACAGCTCCTTGGCTTTAACTGTAAGATCATGGGTAAAGAGTTGATTTAAGCAAATTGTTGGGGAGCAACGGAAGTCTCAGCAATTGTTTATCATTTTAATATCGATATCCTCATATTCACTATTACTGAAAAGACTTCTCATTCCCAAGTGTTCCTTATCTTGAATTTTCCTATTTTTAAAATTATCTACACTTTTAAAATTTTAAATTTGAGACCATAAGTTCTTCTTTTGTGTCAGTGTCGTCAAAATGTATTGATCTTCAGTCAGTTGTAATTTATTAGTTACATATGGTCCATGTTGTTATTTATCTTTCATAGATAAAGGCTGTTTGTTCCATAGACCAAGTAAATCATTTCCTATACTTGACTCAAAGAACCAGGGGAAAAAAATACAACTTAGCTCTGATTCATCCGGCACTTATTGCTGTCTGTCTGTATAGCTGTGGTTTGTGGTTGACTTCACCATCCATGCCCGAAAGACACTTTTCAAGAACTGTGAAATATTTATTCCGAGAAAGGTTCAGAATTTTCTCACCTCCAGGCACCAAGAAATAACCACCAGAAATTTAAGCTGAATTAATAAACAACAACAACAAAAAAGACAACTCAAAATTAGGGATGCTGATGTTAGCTGGATCTTGACTAATAGAAGAAAGTAAAAAAAAACAAAAACGCAACAAAACAAAACCACACACAAAAACAAAACAAAACCAAACCAACCCAACCTGAAACAAATTACCTGTGCTTTATTTACCATGCAAAAGCATCTGACTGTATGAATCATAACAAATTATGGACTGTATTATGAAGAAAGGATATTCCACGACTTAATTATCCTCATTTGAACTTATACAAAAACCAAAGACAATCTTTAGAACAGAAAAATGGTTTCATTTTATTAGTTCTATGTTTAATGTCCATAGAAGCATAAGTGATAAAATAAAACATATATTGCTTCGGACAAATCTACTGTAAAAAAATTAAAATGTTAAAAAGCACACATACTATCTTGAGGAATAAGGTGTTCCTGACTAAACTGTACTATTTTCATTAACTTCACATAAATAAGAAAGACCAAAGAATTCATGCCTTTGAATTATGGGATTGGTCGAGAATACAAAACATATCACAGACTTTACAAAGAACCAACAAATCTTTCTTGCAAGATATACAGCCAGAAAACTCCTTAGAAAGGAGATTGGTGACATTTTCTCTCATATATTTTAGACCTGTTATTTGGGGGATTAATTATTAGAAATGAAAAAATTCTTTTTTTTCTTTTTAAATTTTTATTATATTATTTTTACGTGTACCGTCAAATTAGATCTGACTGGTACAAGAGGAGATTGCCCCCTCCTTTTCCAGCAGAGCATCTGGTGGATTTGAACCGCGTACCTCTGGGATTGCAGTGCAGTGTCTTGCCACTAGGCCACCAGAGCTCCCCCAAAAAAATTCTTGATTGAAGGTCATCAAGAGGGAGGAAACTGTCAAAGAGACTGAAACAGTGACTGAGACAAAGAGCTTAGTTAGCGTGGAGATGGTGGTGACTAAGCCTGTGCTTCCTTCTGCTGTACCCAGGCCACTATGAGTCACCCCACACCACCTACAACAGGCAGCAGGCATTTGTCTGACGTAAGATGAGTTCTAGCAACTCCAAAGAAAGGTTTGCTTGATCACGTAATCAATATGGAACTTTCATTCCTACACACCTCCATGGCACCTTAATCATAAGATGTATCATGTTCCTTATCCATATCCTTCTAATTATTTATCATACATTATTCTCTTCCACACACTGTTTTTAACATGAGCCTCTGGAAAGTAGAAATAAATTCTCCTTTAGTTGTAAGGAATTTCATGGTCCACTTCCATAATAGCTTGCCTCCGGAAACCCTATGAACTTGGAGAGAAAATGAAAGGCACTCAAGCAACAAGGACTCTCCTTCATAGGGTCGCTATGAGTCGCTTGGGACTCCACGGCACTTAAGGACAACAACAACAATGCAAAGGTATGTGATTCAAATCCACCAATTGCTCTGAAGGAGTAAGGTAGGCAATCTCCTCCCATGTGATTTACTGCCTTTGAAACTCCACTGGAGGGTAAATTATGGGCTGGTTTTGACTGGACAGTGCATAACAACAACAAGTATTTTGCATTCCAACAAATTTAAACAAAAAATGGCAATATAATGAATTTGTGCAAGAAAAGACTAAAATTTTCAAGAGTAGTCTACATTTTAAACCTCTTTCATGTAACTAAAAAGAATGTTGAAATTTACAAAATGTCATATCCTCCTTTCCTCCTTTGGAAACCATATTTCTATATTAGAACACAAGACAAAAACCCAACACTTTTATTTTAAGAATAATAAATAAAAAATAATCTATGCTTAGTCTGGCATTTCCTTACAGATTTTGAACTAGTTTCTAAAAGGATATTTGAAGCTTATGTCTATAGTGAAGTATACTATATATTTCTATTTATTTGAGTGGCTCTTTAAGCTTAGACAAATGTATACTAATTAGTGATGTAGTTGTGCTCCTTACTAGCTATGTGTACGAATTAATGTAGATAAAACTAGATTATGCTGTAGTAACAAGAACTGGGAAACACACCAGTAGCCTCTATTACTACATGATTCTGATCCTAGGTCAGCCACAGGGCTGTTTCTCATTTATTTCACTGTGATAATTAGCTGGTAATTAGTAGGTAATGAGCTGTGGGATCATCCCAACAAAGGGAAAAAAGACACATGACGCTCCACACTTTCACTCCTGACGGTCCACTTCTACTCTTATGTCATAAAGCTTCTCCTGTGTTCATCAGGACAAAAATAAAGAACTATCTTACAGGAAATTATAAATACTGGGATATATTATCTGGTAAAAGTAATTCAAACAGCCAAGAAGCCAGCTTGGGAAAACCATATAGTCTATGAGGTTAGTTTGGTTTTTCATCTATAACATTTCACTGATCCACAAATGACAGTAACTCTTTTGTGATAAAGTCATTACATGAATTAACTGAGGAAATACATGCAAAGCATTTAGCACATCAAGAATGTAATGATTATATGTTGTTGTTGTTGTGTTGTTGTAGTTGTTGTTGTTGTTGTTGTTGTTGTTAGGTGCTGTCGAGTTGTAGCCGACTCATAGTGACCCTATGAACAAAAGGCCTGAGCACTGTTGGTACTAGAGTTTCCAGAGGCAAGTCATTTCGGAAGTGGATGCCGTTCCTGCTTCCAGAATTATTATTTAGTCATTGTTACTTAAAAAATTGAACAATGGGGGAAAAAAACATGAACAATGACAGCAAAAGCAGCTCTGTGTCTACATCTATCAGGTAAGCAAGTGCTTCATGGCACATGCATCACCTTATTTTGCCTGAACACCTAGAAATGCCTGTGATGACTTGTATGTGGACACACGTCTCAGTGAGTTTCTTACACGTAGAACTGATGAAGTTGAAACACCGAATATTGTTCCTGTGCTCATATGTCTAGTACCAAATAACAAGAAGATAGAGAAAAAGAAATAAATCAATAGTACTTCTTCTCATGATCTTTGGATTATAGGTCCTCTGATGAGAGAAAAGGGATTCCGTGTTGGAACTTTATCTGCCAGCACCTGCTGCCGTCATTGCCTTAGAACCAACCATCACCCACCAGACTTAAGCCTCAGGATGGAAGCTTGCATAAGCAGACACTGGACAGGAAGAAAAGAACAACCAGAAAATACTGGGTTGTCCCCAAAACCCACTGCCCTATAGGGCTTCTTTTATGGAGTCTTGGACCATCACGAAAGGGTTTCCCCTTAGAGCCCTTTCGGTTCTCCCTCGGTTCACAGTTCAGATCCAGGCTGTATTTCAATCCAAGTCAAGAATAATGGGGGAAAGAAAGCAAACGCTTATCATGGCATCAATCCAACTCCATGTCCCTTTTCTACACATCCTGCTCCTATTTGCTTCTCTGAGTCTGCAGATAACTGCTCCACAGGTTCTGTGCAAAATTGCAGTTACACTCAATGGGGGAAAAAGTAACTGACAAGGACCTGAAGCATTTGTTGCAGAAAGTCAAGGACCACAGCCTTCAATATGGATTGAACCTCAACATCACAAAGATTCTCACCACTGCACTGATTGGCAGCATCATGATAGACAATGAAGAGACTGAGACTGTTAACAGCTTCAGTTTGATTAGCTGTACAGTCAACACCCTTGGTACCAGCAGCCAGGAAATCAAAAGACAAATTGTATTGAGAAAATCTTCTGTCAGGGACCTCCCCAGAGTACCGAAAAGCAATGATGTCAGTCTAGAGATTAAGGTGTGCTGGACGCAGGCCACGGTCTTTGCAATTACATGCTATACATCAGAAAGCTGGATAATGACTAGGGATGATAGAAGGAGAATCATTGCCTTTGAGCTGTGGTGCTGGAGAAGAATATACCATGGACTACAAGGAGAACAAACAGGTCTAGCCTGGATAGGGCAAAACCACACTGCTCCTGGGATGCAAGGATTCTAAAGCTTTATCTGACATACTTTGGACTGGTTGCAAGGAGGCATCAGTCCTTGTAGAGGTACATCATGCTTGGGAGGGCGGAGAGACAGCGCAGGAGAAGAAGACCCTGGATGTGATGGATAGACTCAGTGACAGGGATAACGGGGGTAATTACGTGTGTCAGAGACAATAATGTTGGCTCTGGATAAAGCAAGGTTCAGAGCTATTGTATACAGAGTTATTATGAATAGCAAATGACCCAATAGCACATAAGAATTCCATTTTACATGGAGTTAGGACTTTAAAATATAATTTACAAAGCAATTTCCAAGTATATAATTATTCAGCTCCTTATAAATGTTCTTCCTTTCTGCTCTGAGATAGTATTTATCTTAAATATAAATACTTGATGAGGTCCCCCCCTATTGTTGTTATTAAATACTGTTGAGTATGAAACAAGCAAAGTTATTAACTAATCATTTGAATGCATTTTATCTCTGTATGGTAGTCTAGTGGATAGAGAGTTGTGCTGCCTATCCAAAGGCCGACAGTTTGAATCCACCAGGTACTCCACAGGAGCAAATTGGACAATCAGCTTTAGAGTCTCTGAAAACTCACTGATGGGCCAGTTATGAATTGATTCTCACTCAAAGTCAGTGAATGAGTGAGAATAATAAGACAGAGACGAAGACTCTGTGTGTATGTGTGTGAGAAAGAAAGAAAGAGAGAGATAGAGAGAGAGTGTGTGTGTGAGGATGTTGAAAGAGCATATAAAGGAGGTATAATGACTCATCAGTTATTACTTCGTACACTTAAAAACCACACTTCTCTCTCTGAAAATCATGTTTATATAAATGTTTAAGTTATTTAAAGTCCATTCATTGATGTAATACATAGTGATATAGAACGATTTACTTCAGTGGTGATCATAACACAAGACTTGGCCTACTGGGATATGAGACAACAGGTGAACGTTGGTCCATTTGTCTTAAAGTACATGACTGTGTGTCTGGAGAGATTCTGGGTTGTGACAGCTACATACACGAAGGTAAAAATATAATTCATTAGAAAGATGATAACTTGAATCATAAAGACTCAATTCACTAAGACTAGATAAAATATCATATTGATTTAATAGTTTAAAAGTATTCTGAAATGAGTTTTTTGAAAAACAGAGGAAAGTATTCAACAAAGCCCATTGCAAAGTTGCAAGAGGAATTAAACTTCCCACTTGGCTATAAAAAAAGGGATTTTCTGGTAGATTTTCCTGGAACATTTTATTACGTATTTCTTACTAGAAAATGAAATGGATTACAGTCTTTCTTTTGTGTCTAAAAAAGTGCTATGTAAGCGCTCCCCAACATTCAGAGATGTTAGAGATAAGCAGCCTCTCCAGGGCATCTTTTCCGCTGAACCTGTCTGTGTACCTGATTCCTTTAAAAACTTGAAGGATAAGTGACAGCTTTGAAAAGGAATGAACCTGTTATAGTTTGGGAATATTTTCTCCTAAGAAACTTTTTTCATAAATATACGTGTTGTAGTTGGAATCCATCAGAAGCTATGCTGGAGAAGGAGGGACAATTTCCTCCTGTAACAGATCCGATTTGATAGCACACACACAAAAATAATTAAATTAACTTTTAAAAAAAGAAAATATATGCTCGTTGCCCCACATCTCCCTGTTAGAGGTCTATAGAACCATTGGTTTCGTGTCCGCAGTAACCCAATGGGAAATCCCATGCGATACTGAGATGCGTTTTGTTCTATGGTGCATAGAGGTCCTACGAGCTGCAGCCACCTACCTGCCGTCGACCAGCGTGGAGCCACAACATGGAAGGGTAGCAGGACCATGAACTTACTACGAGACATTGTTTACTTTCTGGCTCCAACTGTCCAAGCGGCTTTTGGCAAGCTACCAAGTTTCCTAAAGTTTCATTTCCTCTTTGGGAAGCCCTCAGAGTATCACCTTTTATGGTTCTGGAAGCTATCCTTTTGGAAAATTGTACAATATGAGGGCAAGAGACTAATACTTTCCTATCAGTTCCCTATATTCTGTCTTCTCTCTGTAAACTAAGATTGAATGTCCATTATTTCAACAGTACTCTTGTCAATATCTACAACCTCCATGGTTCTTTTTAAATTTTATTGTTAATGAACTAGCAAGACATTGTTCTGCATTTCACCTTTAGTTCTACTGTGGTAGAACTTAATTTACCCAAATGTTCATACCTGTGGTCCATGATTTCCCACTTAGATGTCCCTGTGATGTTTTCTGGGAATTTTAAAAAATGTTTCTGTAATTAATTCCCTTTCATTTTCTAATCATAGAACTTTGCAACAAAGTAGAAATTGAGTATTTGTCTGAAAATCTGCTGTCATGGACCTCTCCAGAGTGCTGAAGAGCAACAATATCAGTCTAGATACAAAGGTGCACCTAATCCAGGACTTGGTCTTCTCAATTACTCTTTATGCTTCAGAGAGTTGGACAATAACTAAGGATGACAGAAGAAGAATAGATGCCTTTGAACTGTGGTGCTGGAGAAGAGTCTTGAACATACCATGGACTGCCTAGAAAACAAATAGGTCTGTTGTGGAGAGGGTGAAACCAAGTCTCTCCTTGGAGGCTAGGATTTTGAAGCTCTGCCTCACTTACTTTGGGCACAGGTCCAGGAGAGATCAGTCCTTGGAGAAGACCTCATGCTAAGAAGGGTGGACGGACAGCGCAGGAGAGGAAGACCCCGGATGAGATAAACTGATACAGTGACTGGGTCAATGGGGGTTTGTTTGCCAGAATTAGTGAGACTGGCTCAGGACAGGGAAGGGTTCAGAGCTGCTGTACATAGGGTCGCTATGCATTGCAGGCAATTCAACCAAAAACATTCTGTAACAGCTTTGGAAGCAAGAGGGGCATCCACTTTCCAAACAACATGCCTCTGGAAACTGTATGAACTTTGAAAAATGTCTGGTTGTTGAGGGATTTCAGGCCTTTTGTTCATAGAGTTGCTATGAGTCATGCTCAGTTAGAAGGCAATCAACAACAAACAACAACGTTTGACTAATCTCTCTCAAATCAAGTTCAGCAGTGGAAAATCCCATCAATATCCTATTGGGTAGCCTCTCACCAATTACCTCCTAGAAAAGAGTTTTGCTTTTTTTCTAAAATCTCACTAGCATCCACAGTCCATTTTCTTTTCAATTGTTTTGTATGTATATGAAAATCTTGTTGTTGTTCTTGTGACAGTGAATCAGAACTGACCAGAGCTGATCCTCCAGTGGGTTTTTCAGAGGCAGTAAACTGTAAAGGAGACTATTGCCTTTCTTTGTCCCCATGGATCTGCTGGTGGATTTGAATCATGTGTCTTCGGGCTCACAGTGCAGCTTCTTATCACTAGGTCACCAGAGCTCCCTTGTGAAAGTCTTAGATACTATTCCTCAGAGACACTACTTTCAAAATAGGGAGATGGATTCTTACATAGGAAGGCAGAGACTCTCATCCTGTTAAGGAAAACTTGTCTTTGAAGTAGCTACCATAGCATTTCTTAAGCAGTGAAGTACATAGCTTTACATGCACACCACACCTAAAAATGACACCATCTGCTTACGAGATCTGGTCTCAAATGCTCGGTGCTTAAGTCGGATATTTGTCTCAGTCCCTTGTGACATCCTCGCATTTGTTTGTGGTTCCCTTTTCTGTCCTCTCAGCATGAAAGCTCCATCTATTAAACTAGTTAGAATCTCCTGATTTGCCTGTTCTCTTGTATAAGTAGGAGAATTATTTGGATTAATACTAAACTGCTAAAATCATTCTTCTTTGCAGATCATTTTTATTTTGAAGTGAGCATGCCAAGGCTTATTACCTTTCTATAGAATGAGTTTCAATTTTTTTATTTTCTGGTGGAAGACATATTAAAAATGAAAACAAATCTCTGTAAATGTTCATTAAAATTAATTTTTAAAAAGTCCTAAAAAAATGAAAACGAGTATGAGACACAATCCTCCAAACCCAAACTCATTGCCTTCATGGATTCTGACACCCCCCCCCCTTTGGGTTTCTAATGCTGCAGACTTTTGGAAAAGGAGTCTTTTGAAGAATATGATGGATTCAAACCACCAGCCTTCTGGCTAGCTGTTCCACAGGTAAAGTGCCATGTTATCAGGGCAGCTCAGAGTATGATGCAGATACATCCTTAAATATGCATATAAAAAATAACTAAAAGTCTTTTCTGAAGATGTCAGCTATAGAAAGGTTTGAATCTAGTAGGCTCTCCATGTGAGAAAGTTAGTTTCCTCCTATAAAGACTTAAAATTTTTTTTTTAAATTCCAAAACTCATCAGTACTATTATAGCATATAATTTATATTTTCTTTTTTTGTTAGTTTGCATATGCTCATTCATATAAATCATGTTTTGTGCATATATTTTAAGTTTTATACAATATGCTTTGTGTTATATTCATGTTCCTCATGCATATAATTATTTATATGCAGTATGTTTTATTTCATTAATTATCATTGCTCTATGATATTATTCCCCCTTATCATCCTATTATCACAATATTTTTTCTTATGTGAGTGAGATATTTCACTCAGCATAGTGCTCTCTATTCTTTGCAAAGTTATAAAGTATTTTACGAAGTTGCTCTTTAATGCTGCATAGTATTCCGCTGTTTGCATTTTCTTGCTATTGTGTATAATGCTGCTATTAATATAGGTGTTCCTATCTCCATTTGTGCCTCAGCTCTGATTTCCTTAAAGTGTATTCTAGCAGTAGGATAGATGGGTCCTGTAGAATTTCTACGTTCAGCTTTTTGAGGAAATGCCAAACTGCCTTCCATAGTGGTTGTACCATTTTACAATCCCATCAGCACTGCAGGAGGGTTTCAATCTCTGCATCTTCTCCAGTATTTATTTTGTTTGCTGCATTGCTAAACTTTGCCACTGTTGCTGGAGTGAGATGGTATCTCACTGTTTTAATAATCACTTGTATTTCCAGTGTACAAGTGTTGACCCTTATTGGAACAAAAATAATTTGTTGAATTGTCCTAAAGTTTAGCAGTTTGAAAAACAACAGAGAATCAGCATGTGTCAAAACTAACTAGAAAGCAATGGTTTTGATTGTGTTTGATGTGAAGATGGCAGATTCATTCATGTCATGGACCTTCACTATCTTCTATCGCATGAAGCATTAAACCTTTCTTTAATTCATAATTCCTTGATCAAAACCCCCACTTTTTTAGTTTCTTTAATTTTTTCTCCTTTCTCTTACAAAGATCGGCAGAATCCTGTTTGGGGTAAATTTTTCTGCTTCTCTGTGTGTTTCTCTCTCTCTCCATGCATGTATGTATGCACACACCGACGTCGATGCACACAGAGAGTTTTGTTTTGTTTAATACAAATGCGGGCTTGTGGTGATCGCCAGCAGCCAAGTCATGTTGAATGAGGGCAGTTGGGCAGTTGGCAGGTTGACTCGCTTGTTAACTGGCTTTTTCTCATACACAATGCACAACAGATTAGATTCACATTTATTATTCTAAAAAATACTAAATACAGTCTCCACTCTGCCACCAGTTCCATCTTTTAGGAGGGAACCCATGGTGAAAAGTTACCTGATCAACTCCTTATTTAGATACATTCTAAGGACTTTTAGGAAACTATTGTTTGTTTGTTCCATCAATTTATTTTTGCTTTGTTTTTTAATATAATAAATTAATTTTGAATTTGACTAACAATTCCTACTCCCTCAAACAGTTGCTTATTTATCTATTAGGTCAGTATCATTTTCAACTATCTATTCTATGGATCATTTCAAAAAATGGGTTAAATTGTTGTCCTTGTTCTTAAGGTATTAAATGCATATTGTTCGTATTGTTGTTGTTGTTATGTGCCATCGAGTCACAGCGACCCTACATACAATAGCCCTAAACCCTGCTATTCTGCACCAATCTCATTGTCTCTGATACACCTAGCCCCAGTACCCCAGTCACTGAATCAATCCATCTCATCGAGGATCTTCCTTTCGTGCTGTCCCTCCTCCCTCCCAAGCATGATATCCCTCTCTAAGGGCTGGTCCCTCCTTACAACATGTCTAAAGTATGTCAGATGAAGCTTCAGAATCCTTGCCTCCAAGGAGCAGTCTGGTTCCACCCTCTCTAAGACAAACCTATTTGCTCTCTTAGCAGTCCATGGTATATTCAATATTCTTCTCCAGCACCACAGTTCAAAGGATCAATTCTATTCTTATTATCCCTAGTCATTGTTCAGCTCTCTGATGCATAACAAGTAATTGCAAAGACCATGACCTGGATCAGGAACACCTTAGTCTCCAGACTGACATCGTTGCTCTTCAGTATTCCGGAGAGGTCTCTGACAGCAGACTTTCCCAATGCAATTCCTCTTTTAATTCCTTGGCTACTGGTACCAAGAGTGTTGACGGTGGAGCCAAGCAAACTAAAGCTGCTAATGCATATAGCGGGGGTGGGGGGGGAATACGCTGCCAACATTATGCATAGGGTTTCAAACACCATTATTTGTCTGATCTGTTCTAATTACAGCTATTCTTACAAGGCAAGGATTCTGGGGCTTCATCTGACATACTTTGGACATGTTGCCAGGAGGGACGGGTCCTTGGAGAGGGACATCATGCTTGGGAGGGTGGAGGAACAGAGCAGGAGGGGAAGACCCTCTATGAGATGGATTGATTCGGTGACTGGGATAATCAGGATGGGTGTGTCAGAGGCGGTGCGGCGGTGCGGTTGGCGCAGGATAGAGCAGGGTTTAGGGCTATTGTGCACAGGGTCGCTATGAGTCGGAAACGACTTGACAGCACATAACAACAACAACAACAACAACAACATTATGCTATTGTTCTTGGTGGCATCAAGTGGACTCCAGGTCAAAGCAAACTTATAAAGCAGATGAAATCCTTCCTGAATCTATGCCATCTTCAGCATCTCTGCTGTAGTTAAAGCCATTGTGGCAATCACTGTGGCCATCAATCTGGGTGAGGGTTGGCCCCTTCTGAGCTGACCCTCTACTTTTCCAAGGGTGATGCCTTCATCTAGTGACTGGTTCTTCCTAACAGTTCACCAAAAGTATGTGAACAATCTTACTGCACTTCTTCAAATACAAATTTGTTTGCTCTTTTGTTAATCCATGGCACATTCTATATCCTCCACTAACACACAGCTAGTAGAGACAGTGATGTATGTCTTTGTGTATCTGCAAAGCCATGCTGCCTTCTTAGATTATTTGCTCAGCATACAAATTGAATAGATTTGGAGAAAGAATACACTCCTGACACATAATTTTCTTGATTTAAAACCATGGCAGTATTCCCCTTTTCTGTTCAAAAAGAAAGATAGAGTGACATCAACAAAGAGTTTAAGCATGGCGGAGATTGCTTACATGATGAAGCAGGATTCCCTTCTGTTGTACATAGGTTCACTGTGAGCTGGAGCTTTCTGAAAGGCATTTATCAACAAAAATAAGTTTTCACCTTTAATCCATAATGACCTACTGATAATCCAGGAATTTGAAGAGATTTTGCTATCTTAGTTGAGACAAAAAGTTCTGGAAGCATTGGGTAGGTTCTTAGTGACCTTGGACAAGTTGCTTTATGCCTCTGAGTCTTGGTGTCCTCTGGTGAGATAAGGCTTGTAACATGCCTGGAGCTTAGTAAGTAACTAAATGCAAGCTCAAAACCAAATGTAATGTCTTGGAGTCAGTGTGAGCTCCTGGTAACCCTTCTTTCAGTTTCCATGGTTGCCAGTCTTTTGAGATGAGATTGCCCACGTTTCTGCCTCAGAGAACAATCAAAAGGGAATAGAAATCACAGAGAGAACAAGTTCATGGCAGGAATGCCATTGAACTCCAGAGCCTGAAGAATTACTCGGGTGTCTATCATATAGACATCAATGCTAATACAAAGTTCAATCTTATCATCACCTTTTTATAAGAGAGCTCTGATATTTAAAATATTAAAGATTCCGTTTAAAAGTACTAAAGGCACACTTTTCCAGACCTAAATAGTGATAGTCTCCAAGCCAAATTTCTAAATTAAGTAAAGAATACTCTCTGAATGTATGTCTATTTCTGAGCAGAAGACAGGACACTCTTTCACATAATTCTCCATATATTATGTTTATACACGAATTAACACACTTTTTCATTCCAACAATATCTTTACCCCATCTTTCTATGACTTCTTTTGTAGGTCAATTCTCAGTGTCTTTAATAAATAAATTAATATTAGATAAAATTAGTGATTGCATAAAAAAATCAGTATATATAACAAAAATTGGCAGAGGAAGCAATATCATACACCTATGCCTATTTTCTTAAATATATTTTTCCCTTTTTATAGCATTTGTTTGACCTCTAAAATGCTCTCTACTTGACCTGAAGAACCACAAGAAGTGAATAAAGCTTAATAAAGCTTTTGTGTGTAATTATTCTTTGTTCAACTTCCCTATCTTGTGGCAGAAAAATGGGACAAACTCTGATGCAATGTACCACAAGTGGCAGAAATACAATGCTCCGTATGCGGTCATCTCTGCATACTCACACTCCCACACCCACATGCGTACACACACCGAAACTCATGGCACAGTAGCTGGGGCTTTTATGTGATTGAAATCAAGCAAAACACAAACAACGACGGGATTACTATGACAACAGACTCTATGGCATGGTTTCTGGGAAACTTTGGTTGTTACCTTTGATTTTTAGTGTCGTTCTGCTACCTTATATCCTACTAGCAGTTCCATGGGCCTCAAAATACATATCTTGATTATTACTGTCCCTCTAAGATTAACAAACAACCAAACCGACTGCCAATTTGGACTTGGAGAAATTCTTTAAGAGAAAGTAGAACTGCCCACATGGTTGCCAAGGCTAAGTTTTTATGGAATAAGACTGCCACACCTTTTTCTGGTGGCACAGTAGATAAAATGTTTGGCCGCCAACCTCACGATCAGCATTTTGAATCTGCTATGATACTATGTCGGAGAAATCTAAGAAAGTTTGCTTTATAAATTCATATGGAAACCTTTGTGAGCAGTTCTTTGTCTTAGAGGGTTATTATGAGCTGTCATTGACTCAATAGTAATGTTAATGGTGGTTGTTTTCAGGTGACTTGAAGTGCCTTTGATTCATAGCGATCCCATCAACAACAGATCAAAATCTTGTCCTATTCTATGCCATTCTCACAATATCCACCATACCCAACCCATTGTCAGCCACTGAGTCAATCTATCTCCTGGAGATTCTTCCTCTCTTTCACTAAAATTCTTTCCCCCTCTTGATGTCTTTTTCCAAAGACTAGCACATTATGACCAAAGTATATGAGGCAGAGTTTCATACTCCTTGTGTGTAAGAAGTGTCTAGTTGTACATCCTACAAGACAAATGTGTCCTTCTGGAAGTCCATTATAGTTTTTGTTATTGTTATTATTATTATTATAGTTATTGTTATTGTTTGTTATTGTTAGGTGTCTTTAAGTCAAATACAACTCCGAACGACCCTATGAATAACCGATCTGAACCTTGTCCCGTCCCTTGCCATCCTCACAATCAAGCTTATTGTTGCGTTTACTGTATCATTTCACCTGGATGAGGGCCTTCCTTTCTTTCCCTGGCCCTCCACCTTCCCAAGCCTGATGTTCCTTTTTAAGGAATAACTTCTCCAAAGTATGTGAAATGAAGTTTGATCACTTTTGCCTCCAGGGAGCATTCTGGCTGCACCTTCACCAAGTCATATCTGTTTGTTCTTTTGATAGTCCATTGGAAATTCAGCACTCTTCTCCAAAACCTCAGTTCAAAGGTTTCAATTCTTCTGTCAATTTTATTCATTGTCCAGCTCTCAGATGCATAGCTAGTGACTGAAAGACCGCAGCCTGAATTGGGTGCCCATTAGTCCTCAAACTGATATCATTGATCCTCAATAATTTGGAGAAGTTGCCTGACTAGACTTTCCCAGTGCAGTAAGTTTCCTGATATCCTGACTGTCAGTACTAAGACTACTGATTATGGATCCAAGTAAGAAAAAGTTGTTGGCAGTCCCAATCCTTTCGCCTTCCATCATGATATTCCCAATCAGTCCAATGGTGAAGATTTTTGTGTTCTTGATGTTAAGATACAATCCATATTTAAGGCTGCAGTGTTTAGCCTTCCACAGCAAGTACTTCAAATCCTCCTCACGTTCAGCAAGCAAGGTTGTATTATCTGTATAACGAATGTTACTGATGAGTCTTCCTCCAATCCTGATGCCACACTCTTCTTTGTAGAGTCCAGCTTCTCAAATAATAGGCTCAGCATACAGATTAAGTAAGTATGGAGAAAGGATACAACGTAATGCTCGCCTCTCTGAATTTTAAACCATGCAGTGTTCCCTTCCTCTCTTTGCACAACAACCTCTCGATCTAGGTATAGGTTTCACATAGGAACAAGTAAGTGTTCTAGAATTTCCATTCTTCTCAATGTTAGCCATACTTTGTTATTATCTACCCAATCAATTGCTTTTGCACAGCCAATAAAGCACAGACATTCTTCTGGAATTTTTTGCTTTCAGCCAGGATCCATCTGACACCAGCTATGATATCCCCAGTGCCACGGCCTCTTCTAAATTCAGATTGAACATCTGGCAGTCCCTGGCTATCTACTGTCTAGCTGGTTTTGAATGATCGATCCTCAGTAGCATTTTTGCCTGCATGTGATGGCAATGATATTGTTCGAAAATTTCCACATAAATTCTTGAACATTCTTTGCCAACAGCATAATCCAAAGGTGTCAATTCTTCTTCAGTCTTCCTTATTCTTGGTCCAACTTCCACATGCATATGAAACAATAGAAAGTGGAAAAGCTATAGAAAATGGAAAGCAGTAATGAGTTTAACTTTTTTTGGAGGGGTGCTGTCTATTAAATTAGTGAACACATTTCTGGAAGTATTTAAAGAGTATCTTTACCTAAGAAATAATTAATGAGGGCAAATAGTAAAACTAAAAAGAGCACTATGGCTCCTGGAGTCATAGTCTGTGTATACAATATGATGAAGTAAAAAAAAAAATCAAGGAAAACTTTGGAAAATTGATAGATTCATTCAAAATGCAAATAACAATCTTCTCACAGAGACATCTATAAAAATTCATAATGAACGATAAGATATGAGTGTTAAGATTTTCTTTTTAATTCTGGCTGATCATTTTATTTATTTATTTTTATTA